>NC_073380.1:52317127-52623377 GCF_028641065.1 Leucoraja erinaceus | reverse complement strand
GTGCCGCCTTTAGCCTTTGACATTTCCACCCCAGGTAAATGTTTCCGACAGTCCGGCCTATCTATGCCTCCCACAATTATATATATCAGGTCCCCCTCTCAGCCTCTGACATTACAGAGAAAATGTGCATTCCACTGCCCCTATCAGGCCCTAGTAAACACGAGCCGGGAATGTTGGTTCCTTCATTAACCAGGAGGGTGATTGAAGTTTCAGATCTCTTTGTTACCAGGACTTGAAGAAAGTGCGGATGAACTTTGGTTAAGTGCTTGTATTGTCTGGAACGCCTGCTTATCTGCGACATCGAATCGATCTCCCCCATGCTTTGCATCCTCTTCCAGGGTGTGATAAGAACATCTATTGTACTGCCTTCTGACATCTGCTACCTGGGCTGCGCGCTTGAGTTACAGGGAGAGGTTGGGATTTTTGTTATTGAAGCATAGGAGGCCGAGGTGTACAAAATCATGAGGGGTAAGGATAAAGTGGATGCTCACAGTGTGTGATATATATGTGTGTGTATGAATAGGAAGGAACTGCAGATGTTGGTTTACACCGAAGATAGACACAAAATGCTGGAGTAATGAAGCACGACAGGCAGCATCCCTCGAGAGAAGGAATGGGTGAGGTTTCGGGTCCAGACCTTTCTTCAGACTGAGTCAGGGGAGTGACAGGTAAAGGTGTGAAAACAATAGTTGATGAACAGCAGACAACGGTCGAGGAAATGTAGAATGGATCATTGTTAGCTGAGGGCAAGGTAACAAGGAGGCACACAATCAGTTCAAACAATCAGGAGCACAGTGAAACTAGTTGGAGAACTAAGGTGGGGGAGGGATGGAGAGAGAAGGAAAGCAAGGGTTACTTGAAGTTAGAAAAATCAATATTCAAACCACTAGGTTGTAAATCGCCCGTGAAATATGAGGTGCTTTTCCTCCGGTTTACATGTGGCCTCATTCTGAGAGTGGAGGAGGCCCAGGACAGAAAGGTCAGTATGGGGGGTAGACACAAAATACTGGAGTAACTCAGCGGGAGGCAGCATCTATGAAGACAAGGAATTGGCGACGTTTCAGGTCGAGACTCAATTCCTTCTCACCCGCTGAGTTACTCCAGCATTTTGTGTCTACCTTCGATTTTACCAGCATCTGCAGTTCTTTCTTAAACAAGGACAGTATAAGTGATTGGCAACCAGGGGATCACGTAGCCCAAGGCAGACTGAGCGGTGTCCAATCCCTGTCCGGTCATGTTTAAGAAGGAACTGCAGATGCTGGAAAATTGATGGTAGACAAAAATGCTGGAGAAACTCAGCGAGTGAGGCAGCATCTATGAAGAGAAGGAATTGGCGATGTTTGGGTCGAGACCCAATCCCTTCGCTCCATAGATGCTGCCTCACCCTCTGAGTTTCTCCAGCATTTTTATCTACCTCTGTCTGGTCCTTGTGGATTGAGATAGCCTTGCATCACTTTGGGTGAGGGAGTTCCGGATAGCTATTGCGTGATTTTCTGTCCTGGGCCCAGCATATTGATGCAATCATAAAGAATCATCACGTCTCTACTTTCTTCGAACTTTGAGGAGATTTGGTACATTGACAAATACCCTTGAACAGGTGTACGGTAGAGAGCACACTAACTGGTTACATCATGGCCTGGTTCAGCAACTCCAACGCCCAGGAATGAGGGAGACCACAGAGAGTGGTGGACACTGCCCGGTCCGTCATGCGTACTGACCTCCCCACCATCTAAGGGATCTACAAGAGGTGCTGCCTCAAAAAAGCAGCCAGCATCATCAAAGACTCACAACACCCTGGCCACGCTCTTATCTTGCTGTAACCATCGGGAAGAAGCCTGAGAATCGTGACCTCCGCGTTCAAGAACAGCATCTTCCCAACAACCAACTTGAACACTGCACAACACTTACCTCAGCAACTATGATCTTCTATGGACTGTCTCTTTGGTAGCACCAATATGGTTACCAACTATAACTAATGTTTAATTGCATTTTTTATAATTATATTTATCTGTGTGTGTTATCGTGTTATTGTTTCCTGTAAAGCTGCATTAAGTAAGAATTTAATTGCTCTGTTGCCAATACATAAGACAATTATATGTGTAGAGTGGCGCAGTAGTAGTGTTGCTGCCTTAAAATGCCAGAGACCCAGGTTCGATCCTGACCACGGATGCTGTATGTACAGAGTTTGTACATTCTCCACGCGACTGTGTGGGTTTTCTCTGGGTGCTCTGAGTTCCTCCCACACTTCAAAGACAAACCAGTTTGAAGGTTAATTGGCTTTGGTAGAGATTGTAAATGGTCCTTAGTGTGTAGAATAGTGCTAGTGTATGGGGGATCACTGGTCAGTGCGGTGGTCAAAAGGGCCCGTTTCCACACTGTATCTCTAAACTCTCTTGACTGGACCAGTATAACGAAAGACGGACGTGGCTTGGGAAGTTATATACGCTCTGGGATCTGCATTCAGAAATGAAGATAGGGGAAGCACTATAGTTTCAAGAAGGTTATTGACACTGGGAGAAATATTACAACCAGGAACATCTTCAAATCTTGGCACCAACCAAATTGTAATTACTCTGCAGTGTAAAAACACTTCCATATCCTTGTGGAGGATGTTTCCACTAGTGGGAGAGTCTAGGACCATAGGGCACAGCCTCAGAATAAAAGGACATACCTTTAGAAAGGAGATGAGGAGGAATTTCTTTAGTCAGAAGGTGGCGAATCTGTGGAATTTATTGCCATAGACGGCTGTGGAGCCCAAGTCAATGGATATTCTTAACGCGGAGATTGACAGATTCTTCATTAGTAAGGGTGTCAGGGGTTATGGTGAAAAGGCAGGAGAATGAGGTTGAGAAGGAAAGAAAGATCAGCTATGGCAGAGTAGACTTGATGGGCCGAATTCTAATCCAATTACTAATAAATGGCTCATACAAGTTATGTTCCCACTGTGGCCAGTTCTCAACTTAAAGATAAACTGCTGAAGGAACTCAACGGGGCATTTAGTGTCTGTGGAGGGAATGGGCAGACTATGTTTCGTATTGAGACCCTTCTTCAGACTGACCATATTCTTCATCAGTCTGAAGAAGAATCCTGTCCATTCACTCCACGTAAACTGCCTGACCTGCTGAATGTGTCCAACACTTTTTTTTTTGCTCAAGTCTAGTATCTGTACAGAGCCTTTGTGAGACCACACCTGGAGTATTGTGTGCAGTTTTGGTCCCCTAATTTGAGAAAGGACATTCTTGCTATTGAAGGAGTGCAGCGTAGGTTTACAAGGTTAATTCCCGGGATGGCGGGACTGTCATATGCTGAGAGAATGGAGCAGGTGGGCTTGTATATTCTGGGGTTTAGAAGGATGAGAGGAGATCTCATTGAAGCATATAAGATTGTTAAGTGCTTGGACACACTAGAGGCAGAAACATGTTCCCGATGTTGGGGGAGTCCAGAACCAGGGGCCACAGTTTAAGAATAAGGAGTGTGCCATTTAGAACGGGGACGAGGAAACACTTTTTCTCACGGAGAGTGGTGAGTCTGTGGAATTCTCTGCCTCAGAGGGCGGTGGAGGCAGGTTCTCTGGATGCTTTCAAGAGAGAGCTAGATAGGGCTCTTAAAAATAGCAGAGTCAGGGGATATGGGGAGAAGGCAGGAAGGGGGTACTGATTGTGGATGATCAGCCATGTTCACATTGAATGGCGGTGCTGGCTCGATGGGCCAAATGGCCTACTCCTGCACCTATTGTCTATTGTCTATTTTCTGCAATTCTTGTGTCTCAACTTAAAGATACCTCTTTACATTCAACGTTTAAAACATGGCCATTGTGTACAAAATCATGAGGGGAACAGAGAGGGTGAATGCATGGTAAGGGAATCAAGAATGAGAGGGCATAAGTTTAAGATGAGAGGAAAAATATTTAATAGGAACCAGAGTTTAGTTTAGAGACACGCCGTGGAAACAGGCCCTTCGGCCCACCAAGTATGTGCCAACCAGTGATCACCCGTACACTAGGTCTATCCTACACGCTAGTGACAATCTGCAGAAGTCAAGTAACCTACAAATCCACATGTCTTTGGAATGTGGTAGAAAACCGGAGCAACGTCCAAACTCTATACATAAAGGACCCAAGGTCAGGATTGAACCTGGGTCTCTAGCGCTGTGAGGTAGTGGCTCTACCGCTGTGCCATCGTGACACACAAAGGGTTAATTATTTCACACAGAGGGTGGTGGTTGGCTGTCCGAGAAAGTGATTGAACAAGGTATAATAACAACATTTAAAAGACATTGGGACGGGTACATGGACAGGAAAGGTTTAGAGCGATTTGGGGCACTAAGATTTTTATTAGTTTGGTGACACCGCATGAAGCCGAGATGATGAAACGGGGGATGCAGACCAACCTGAACAGAGAGAATACTGAGGCATTTAATCTTAATTGTTACGTTTCATGCAATATTTATGAACAAAAGGTCCATCAATAAGATAGGAAATGCTATCATGTTTTTATAAATGTACCATTTTTTTTACATAACAGTCTAGGAAACGAGATAAAAGCAAACAATCTATTGCCGGAGGAACTCAGCAGGTCAGGCAAACATGACCTCTGGTTCTTGATTCCCCTAAAAAAGACTGCATTCCCCTTGTGATTTTACGCACCCCTATTTGAACACCCCTCATCTCCCGGGCTCTGAGTCCCAGCCTTCTCTGTTTAAGAATAAGGGGCAGACCATTTAGGACCGGGATGAGGAAAAACCTTTTCACCCAGAGAGTTGTGGATCTGTGGAATTCTCTGCCACAGAATGCAGTGGTGGCCAATTCACTGGATGTTTTCAAGAGAGAGTTAGATATAGTTCTTAGGGCTAAAGGAATCAAAGGGTATGGGGAGAAAGCAGGAGCTGGTACTGATTTAGGATGATCAGCCATGATCATATTGAATGGCAGTGCTGGCTCAAAGGGCCCAATGGCCTACTCCCTCACCTATTTTCTATGTTTTCCAACCTCTCCCTGGACTTCCACCAGTTATTAGTTTCTTGCACAAGATTACAGCACCATCAGTCTCTGGTGTCTCCAAAAGAGACAAAACGGTGTTTTGTTTAGTGGGGTGGAATTTGAGGAGAAACGAAACCAACAGTTCTAATAACGTATAAACAATGCAGAAAAATTCTAAATTCTCCGGAGAGATATCTGCACTGAAGCAGATAAAATCTTTCACAATGGTTGACAGGGTGGATGCTGAGATGGTGTTTTCCTTAGTGTCTAGAACACCCCTAAGCATTCTGCGCTAATAATAATAAAGTCCTAGTCTGTCCAATCTCTCCCTATAGCATGCGCTCAAGTCCAGGCAATATCCTTGTAAATCTTCTCTGCACCCTTTCCAGCTTAATGACATCCTTCAAGGTGCCTAAAACTGAACACAGTACTCCGTGCAGCCTCGCCAATGTTGAGTTTGGAGACACAGAGCGGAAACAGGCCCTTCGGCCCACCGAGACCAGCGATCACCCCGTACACTAACATTACCCCTTCAAGAATATGGGATAAGCCATTTAGAACGGAGATGAGGAAACACTTTTTCACACAGAGAGTTGTGAGTGTGGAATTCTCTGCCTCAGAGGGCGGTGGAGGCCAGTTCTCTGGATACTTTCAAGAGAGAGCTAGATAGAGCTCTTAAAGATAGCGGAGCCATGGGATTTGGGGAGTAGGCAGGAACGGGGTACTGATTGAGGATGATCAGCCATGGTCACATTGAATGGCGGTGCTGGCTCGAAGGGCCGAATGGCCTACTCCTGCACCTATTGTCTATTGTCTATCCTCTACACGAGGGATAATATACTATTTTTACCAAAGCCAAATTAACCTACAAACTAGACACAAAATGCTGGAATAAATGCTGGAGTAACTTAGCGGGTGAGGCAGCATCTATGGAGAGAAGGAATTGGCGACGTTTCTGGTCTCGACATTGGGATAACATAGAACAAGTGTGAAAGGGTGATCGATGGACAGCATGGACTTAGAGCTGAAAGGCCTGTTTCCATGCTGTATCTTTCAATCAAAGCAATCAGTCAGTTACTGCTGGAATCTTGTATTCCTTGTATGAAAACTCCTCCTTACTTTGAACACTGCGCCTTCCAAATCTGCCCCTTAACCCTTTCCATGGAAAGCATCCACAGCGTCTCTTGACTCTAGGATGGAGAACCATTCGACCAACATCTAGAGAGTGGTCCTGACCCATCTAACTCATTGGAGACCTTCAGACCATCATTAATCAGCCTTAACTGGACTTTATCTTGCACTAAACATTATTCCTTTTATCCTGCATCTGTACAGTGTGAATTACTTGATTGTAATCCTGTAGTCTTTTTGCCGACTGGCTAGCACACAACAAGAAGCTTTTCACTGTACCTTGGTGCACGTAACAATAATAAACTAAACTAGACACATGTCAATAACTAACACATGTCAATAACTAAACTAAACAAAGAACTGAAGCTCCTCGTCCCTGGGGCCATTCTGTAAGTGTTGCATGGACGTCCTGTCGCAGAGACCTACAGCACCAAAACAGGCCACCCGTTGATGCCAACTATCAAGCACTCAAAACTCATCCCATTTATCAGTGCTTGGTCCATAGCTCCCTATGCCTTGGACATTCAAATTCCTTGTCCCAGATGCTACTTAAATATTATGAGTCTCTGCCTCCACCACCCACTCAGTGGGTTCCAACAGCCCACTTCTATAAAAAAAAAGAATTCTCTAATTCCGCCATCCATCAAAACCCAAGCTCTCTCATTTTAGACTCTTTGTGGCAATGTTTCTACTATCTACCCTGTCTATCCTCCATCAGGGTTCTCTTAGTCTACTTGTCTCGAAGGAAAGATATTCCCACGACCCCAGTTTCTCCTCATTGTAATTGGCATGGCACAATGGCTCAGCGAGTAGAGCTGCTGCCTCATTGGATCTCGGGCACTGTCTATGCGTGTAGTTTGTACGTCCTCACTGTGACCGTGTGGGTTTCCTCTGGGTGCTGCGGTTTCCTCCCGCATCCCAAAGACGTGCGGATTTTTAAGTTAATTGGCCTCTGTAAATTGTCCCTAGTGTGTAGGGAGTGGATGAGAAAGTGGGGTAGTGTAAACTTTAGACTTTAGAGATACAGCACGGAAAGCGACCCTTCGGCCCACACGAACCAGCGATAACCCTGTACACCAACACTGTCCCACACAGTAGGGACAATTTACAATTTCACCTAAGCCAATTAACCAACAAACCTGTACATCTTTGGAGTGTGGAAGGAAAGTGGTGCACCCGGAGAAAACCCACAAGGGCACAAGATGAATGAGCAAACTCCACACAAAGATAAGACACAATATCAGGATCAAACCCTGCTGTTTGGCACTGTGAGACAGCAGCTCTACCATCTGTGCTGCTGCAAAGCTATAGAATCAGATACAATTATGACTTTTAAAAGACTTTTAGACAAATTTATGGATAGGTAGGGCTTAGAGGAATACGGGTCAAATGCAGGCAAATGGGGCAGTAGACCAACTTGGTCAGCACGGACAAAGTGGGCCAAACTTCCTATTTCTGTGCTACAGAGGTCAAGGACCACTCGGTCATCCTGTCTTCTCCCCTCTCTTATCGAGGAGATGATACCAAAGTTCAAAGACCAGGACTGCACACTCTATACCTCATTCAGCTCCCAAAGCCTTTCATAGAACAGGAATAGGCCCTTTGACCACCATCTCTGGGCTGAACATGATGCCAAGGCCATCACTTATCTACCTGCACATGAGTCATAGGTAACGGCGCTCCCGTGAGGGCGGCGGGGCTGAGACGCTCCCGTGAGGGCGGCCTGGCTCGAGGGTGGAACGGATTTATGCCTCCATCACAGTGAGGTGGTGCTTGGTGGACTCACTGTGGTGGATGTTAATTTGTGTTTACTGTCTGTTCTGTTGTTTATTATTGTATGTATGGCTGCAGGTAACGACATTTTATTCAGACCGTAAGGTCTGAATGACAAATAAAGGATCTAATTCTAATTCTAATATCCTTCCATTCTCTGCATATCCATGTGCCTATCTAAAAAATCTCTTAAATGCCACTAACTTATCTACCTCAACCACCACCCCCAGCAACACATTACAGGCACCCACCACTCCCTGTGTAAAAAAAGTGCCCTCCACATCTCCTTTAAACTGTGCCCCTCTCATCATAAAGCTATGTTTAGTTTAGTTTAGTTTAGAGATACACTGCAGAAACAGGGCCTTCAGCCCACCGAGTCCACGTCGACCAGTGATCCCCGCACACTAACACTATCCCACACACACACTCGGGATAATTTAGAATGATACCAAGCCAATTAATTTACAAACCTATACATCTTTAGAGTGTGGGAGGAAACCCCAGCACCCGGGGTAAACCCACGCAGGTCACTGGGAGAACGTACAAACTCTGAACAGACAGCACCCGTAGCAGGATCGAACCCGGGTCTCTGGCGCTGTGAGGCAGGGGCTATCGTGCTGTCAATGCCATCTCGTATTTGACAATTCCACCTTGGCAAAAACTATCTGGCTGTCTACCCAATCTATGCCTCTCATAATTTTATATATGGTATATATGAAGTGATGAGTCTGAATAAATGTTACTGAGAAAACAACACATGCCTACCTACACCAGTGATGAATAGATATCTCCAGAGATCGGTACTGACCTGTCCGAAGTTCAGGGTGACGTTAACCTTGTTGTAGTGGAGTCCGCGGGACAGGGGTGGACTCTGCCACCACCGCTCCGTTCCATCAATGGCGTTGGCGATCCCGTGGGCTTTGTACGCATTGTCAGACAAGCAGTGATCGCAGAACTGCCCCTGGAAGGGAGAGAATTCAGGGGTACATGTAAAATGTTAATGTCAATCATACAGACCAGACTCCCCACCATTGTCTCCATCTACACCTCACGCTGCCTTGGGAAAGTAGCCATAATCAAAGACTTGGTTTTCTCCGGGTGCTCTGATATCCTCCATCATTCCAAAGACATGTGGGTTGTAGGTTAATTGGCTTTGGCAACATTATAAATTGTCCCTAGTATGTAGAATAGTACTAGTGATTGGTCAGGGTGATTGCATGGTCGGTGAGGACTCAGTGTGCAGATTCGCCTGTTTCTGCGCTGCATCTCTAAAGGCTTATGTCTAAAGACGCCATGTATTGCAGGTTTGCTGGGTTTTTTATCTGTACTTTCTCCCTCACTGTAATACTCTAACAGTAACACTATATAATACCACTGATATTTTTCTCGTTGCTTTATCTGTTGTACTTGTGTATGGCTTGATTGTACTCATGTCTAGTATGGTTTGAGTGGACAGCAAAGTTTTTCACTCTATTTTGCTACATGTGACAATAATGAACCAATACCAAAAGGACTGAACAGTGAATATTCCTCTCGTTGTGCATCCAGCATAGGAAGGTGGCAATTAAATAAATGATCACCCACAACCTCAGTGAATTATGTTCAGTTTTGGTCATCCTGCTATGGGAAAGATGCCATTAAGCTGGATAGAGCGCAGAGAAGATTTACGAGGCTGCTGCCTGGACAAGGGCCTGAGCTACAGGGAGAGGTTGGGTAGGTTGGCTCTTTATTCCTTGGAGCGCAGGAGGCTGAAGGGTTATCTTATAGTTGTATAAAATCATGAGGGGAGTAGATAGAGCGAATGCAGAGTTTTTTTCCCCCAAGGGTAGGGAAATCAACAACTAGCAGGCATAGGTTTAAGGTGAGAGGGGACAAAATTAAATATCTGAGGGGCATCTTTTTCACACAGAGGATAGTGGGTATATGGGCTGAGCTGCCACAGGAGGTAGTTGAAGCAGGTACTACAACAACATTTAAAATACAGTTGGATGGAGAGTAGAGATTTAGAAGCAAATGGGCCAAATGGAGGCACATGGAACTAGTTTAGGTGGGGCATCATGGACCCCGTGGACGAAGGGCCTTGCTGTATGACACTATGACTAATGGTACAGCAGGAATGGCAGGAGCTGAGTGGCCTTCTCCTCCTCCTTTCCGCACGTGCTTATGTTACGAGTATTTACACTTGGATCGTTGCCCACTGTAATAGAGTGCCAGAAGCTAAAACACAAGCAGTAAACACTTCTAAAGCACGTTAACATATTTCCAAGGCCTCTCCGGGCCTGCTTCAAATTGCAAACGACACTGCTGAGTAGATCAGCAGTTCCGAAGGTAATGAAGAAAAATGAGTTAAGTTATTGGTTGTAATTTTGACCGCTTGTGCTGAAAACAACTAACTATGTGGCAAAAATGTAGACACAAGGAAGTGCAGATGCTGGCATTTTGATCAAAACACGATGTGCTGGAGTGACTCAACGGGTCAGGGAACAAGTATACACATATCTGCCATTTAATTTTCTCTTGGCACGGAGTGCGGCACAGCAGCACAGCTGTAGAGTTGCTGCCAGACAGCGCCAGAGACCTGGGCTTGATCCTGACTATGAATGCTGTCTGTACAGAGTTTGTACTTTCTCCATGTGCTCCGGTCTCCTCCCACAGTCCAAGGACATACAGGTTTATAGGTTAATTGGCTTCAGTAAAGATTGTGAAATTGTCCCTAGTGTGTAGGATAATGCTAATGCACAGGAATCACTGGTCGGCACGGACTCGGTGGGCCGAAGGGGCTGTTTCCGCGTTGTATCTCTAACCTAAACTAAACACCATTCAGTCTATTGAAAGGTGCTGACTTGACACATAGTCTGTCCATTCCCCCCACAGATGCTGGCGATATGCAGAGTACTGCCCTGCCGACTACAAATTCACAAGGTTCAGAAGGCTGGCTGACCTGCTGGGTTCCTTGAGCACCTTGTGTTTACCTGTCTGATAAAGCCACTGAGGTGTCCCAATGGGCAAAATAATGCATGACAATCTTACTGGGGGGTTCACTCCCTGGTTGAAAACATCAAAGATTGAGGAGATTCAATTTGTTGCCAAATCTCTATTGTGTGCAGTAGAGAGCATACTGATTGGTTGCATCACGTCCTGGATCAGTAATTCGAATCTCGATCTGAAACATCACCCATTCCTTCTCTCCAGAGATGCTGCCTGTCGTGTTTCATTACTCCAGCTTTTCATGTCTATCTTCAGTCATTTGAATGCCCAGGAACGGAGGCTTCAGAAAGTGGACACAAGGAACTAAGGATGCTGGTTTACAAAAAAAAGACAGAAGATGCTGGAGCAACTCAGCGGGTCAGGCAGCAACTCTGGAGAACATGGATAGGTGATGTTTCATGTTGGGATTCTTCTTCAAACTGGCCCGACCCATAAGGTCACCCTTCCTTTATCTCCAGGATGCTGTGTGAGCCATTCAGTTACTCCAGCACTTTGTGTCTATCTTTGGTATAAACCAGCATCAATTGTTATTAATTTCTACAAGGAGATGATGGATATTTGGGTGTTGCAAAATTGACTCTTGCAGCAATGGCCTGGATCAAGTCTGAAATCCTGCAGAAAGTGGTAGACACTGCCTAATCCATCACAGGAACTGACCTCCACACCATTGAAGGGATCTATAAAAGGTGCTTCCTCAAAAAGGCAGCCAGTATCAAAGACCCACACCACCCTAGTCACGCTCTCATCCCACAGCTTGAACCATCCTACCAGCATCTAGAAGCAGTCCTGAACTGCTACCTATCTTATTGGAGAACATGGATTATCTCTGATCACACTTTATTGTCTTTATCTTGTACTAAGTGCTATTCACGTTATTCCCTTTCCTTTATCATGTATCTGTACACTGTGGGCGACTCGATTGTAATCGTGTATTGTCTTTCCATTGACTGGATAGTACGAAACAAAAGCTTTACACTGTACCTCGGTACACATGACAATAAACTAAACTCAAACTCATGAGCCTGTATTCGCAGCAGCCATCAGGCTCTGGAATGCTGCACAGCGCTAACCTCCTCCTCGCACTTTGGACAGCACATTTAACTCAGGAAATGACTCAAGGCGTATTGAAGAAGCATTAAACGAAACATTAAAAGATTAGATCGCAAGTCAACTTGTTGGATGGATGACTAAAGGATTAGTCATAGAGGTTAGCTATTTCAGAGCAAGAACAGTACAGCACAGGCACAGGCCCTTTGGCCCACAATGCTGGTGCCGAACACAAGGCCTAGTTAAACTAATCTTCTCTGTCTGCACATGATCCCTCTGTTCCCTGCATATCCATCTGCCTTTCTAAAAGCCGCTATCGTATCAGCCTCCTCCCTGGCAGCACGTTTCAGACGCCCACCACTGTCTGTGTAAATATAAAGGAATGACCACAGGTAACCAAAACTGGACACAATTCTCCACGTGCAATCTCACCACTGTCTTGTACAACTGCAACACAATGTCCCAACTTCTAAACTGTGTAGGGAGGAACTGCAGAAGGCTGGTTTAAACCAAAGTTACACACAAAAAGCTGGAGTAACTCAGCGGGGTAGGTAGCATCTCTGGAGAAAAGGTATAGGTGACAGTTTCGGGTCTGGACCCCTCTTCAGACTAAAGACTGTCTGTCTGTTTTAAACTCAATACCCAGTCTGATGAAGCCTTCTTCATCATCCTATTTAGCAGCAATGCTACTTTCAGGGACACCTCCCTCCCTCATTCACACACTCACTCCCTCCCATTCACGCACGCACACACTTCCTATCACTCACTCTCCCTCAAATTTCCTTCCCACACTCACACGCTCCCTCTCACTCACACTCCCTCACACACACTCCCTCTCACTGACACACACACATCTCACTCACACACACTCCCTCTCACACACACACACTCAAACACACACCCTCTCACACACACACACACAATCTCTCACACATTCACACACACACTCACTTGCACACACTTACTCCCACACACACTCTCACACACACTCTTACTAACACATACTAACCCTCTCATTCTCTCACTCGCACACATCTCCCTTCCACTAACTTACGCTCCCACACACTCCCTCTCACTCACACGCATTCATGTACACACACCTTACTCATCTCATACATATACTCCATACATACGTCCTCCCTCCCTCTGTCTCTCTTACACCCTCCCTCACTCACACGTCCTCCTTCTCCCTCCCTCATACACACTCCATACCTCTCAACACACCCACACACGCACACTGACACACTCACTCCTTCACACACGCACACTGACACACTCACTCCTTCACACTCACTCCTTCACACACGCACACTGACACACTCACTCCTTCACACACGCACACTGACACACTCACTCCTTCACACACGCACACTGACACACTCACTCCTTCACACACGCACACTGCCTCTCCCTCCTCGCCAAGCTGCCCTCCACGACCAGCACCACTCCCCTCACTCGGGCAAAACTGCAGCCCGGGCTCCCTCCTCCCACCCACAGACACGGATCGCGGGTGCCGGCTACTCGGCCCCTCGGCTCCCCGGGCCGGGGTACCTGGATGGTGTGTCCGGACAGCCCTGCGGCCGGTCCTCCCACCAGCTTGCAGTAGAGGTCGGGCCGGGGCCGGCGCGATGCATCCAGCCCGCAAGTAGCCGTGGCGCTGATCTCCGCCGCCTTCGCAATGTTCATGTAGGGAGGGTGCAGACTCAGGCCATTCACACGGTCCGCCGTCCCCTGGCTCCTAACCCACTGCAGGAGCGCAGCCCAGAGCAGCAAACCTGCCCTCGACCCTCTCGCCATCTTCCCAGTCACCGAACTCCCTCCCTCCCTCCCACCTCCCTCTCTCTCTCTCTCTCTCCCACACCCCTCCTCTGCCCAGGAACCGAAACGCGAGGAAATCCTGGCTCAATCATTGTTCCAGACTTCTAAATATAGAAACCTTGATTTCAAAAAGAAATACCCTCCTTGGAACTTACACTTTAAGTTAAATTAATCATTTGCCAGACTTGTGTGACAAAGTCATTTGTTTTTCTCATTTATAACAGTGCAATATTATAGGCAAACATGCCGAAATAAATGCAGACACGTTGAATTAAATGTAAACTTGCTGAATAAGATTGATGTTAAATTATTAGCAGAGCGAGTTGGCTTGGGCACAGATTCACACACAGAGAATGCGTGTGAGAGAGAGGTGGGTGAAAGCCGAGATTTGTTCTTTCTGCGAAGTGTTTTTTTTTGTTTTAAGAGCAAATTCCTTCTGGCTGGAGAACTTCGCCGTGACAACAGCAGCTCTCTCCCTCGTCAGAAATATAATGAAAGTTGTCGTTGTGAGAAACCTCGGTGAGTCTGTGCACACCTTGGCGGTGGACCAGTGTGTGAAATCCAGGAATACAACTCAATGTTCAAGTCACGCTGCCACACATTATTTGGTTACAAACCCCCTTTCCAGTAAACACACTTTTGCACGTACACTGGGCGCGGAGATCATAGAACCGTACAGCACAGGATCAGGCCCTTCGGCCCACAAGAGAGTCAAAAGAAGGGTCTCGACCCGAAACGTCACCGATTCCTTCTCTCCAGAGATGCTGCCTGTCCCGAGTTATTGCAGCATGTTGTGTCTACCTTCGGCCCACATGATGCCAAGTTAAACTAATCTCTTCTGTCTTGTCTGTACATGATCTATACCCCCCCCCCCCCCCCCCCCCCCCCCCAACATATCCATTTTTCGTTATTGTTACATGTGCAAACGCAGAGTTAAATTCTTTTCTTACCCACAGTTCACGAAGTGTTGCCATACCTAAGCACAATCCCCAATATATAACGTCAACAGAAATAGTCCACTGATCCTGCATGCAAGAGGTGCCAGGTTTTGGTGCCATTTTAAGCCCCACTGTACGACCCTAATGGCCTCTTAAATACCACTATAGTATCTGCCTCCACCACCATCCCTGGCAGCGAGTTCCAGGCACCCACCACTCTGTGCAAAAAAAAAACTTGTCCCACACATCTCCTTAAAATTTCCCCCTCTGAACTTAAAGCGGTGCACTCTAGACTTTGACATTTTTTTAAATGGGAAAAAGGTTCTGACTGTCAATCCTATCTACGCACCTCATAATTTTAGTTTCAGATTTAATTTCAGCTTATTGTCACGTGTACCGAGGTGCAGTGAAAAGCTTTTGTTGCCTGCTAACCAGACAATGGAAAGGCAACACATGATTACAATCGGGCCGTCCATTGTACAGATATACAAGGAAATAACGGTTAGTGCAAGATAAAGCCAGTAAAGTCTGATCAAAGATAGTCCGAGGGTCACCAATAAGGTAGATAGTAGTTCAGAACTGAAGATAGACATAAAATGCTGGAGTAACTCAGCGGAACAGGCAGCATCGCTGGATAGAAGGAATGGTGACATTTCTGATCTCTAGTTGCGGTCAGATGGTTCAGCTGCCTGATAACAGGAGGTACACAAAAATGCTGGAGAAACTCAGCGGGTGCAGCAGCATTTATGCAGCTGAGGAAATAGGCAACGTTTTGGGCCGAAACCCTTCTTCAGACTGCTCTAGATGTCAGCTGATCTATATCGGTGAGACCAAGCGGAGGCTGGGCGATCGCTTCGCCGAACACCTCAGCTCGGTCCACAATAACCAAGCTGACCTCCCGGTGGCTCAGCACTTCAACTCCCCCTCCCATTCCCCATCCGACCTCTCTGTCCTGGGTCTCCTCCATGGCCAGAGCGAGCAACACCGGAAATTGGAGGAACAGAACCTCATATTCCGCTTGTGGAGTCTGCATCCTGCAAAATCATGGTATGCCTGATAACAGCCTCTCTGAATCTGGATGTGTGTGTTTTCACACTTCTATCCCTTTTACATAATTCTATCAGGTTTCCCCTTAACCTCCGTCATTCTAGAAAAAACAATCCGAGGACGGGTGATTGTCAATCCAAGTTTAAGAGGAATTAATCTCTGGATTGTGGGTGGCTGTGCTTGCAAACACTAACTATTTCCCTGGGATTGAATGTGTAAAGGGGAATTTAGCAGAAGACCATCTTCATAGGGGGCTAGTACAAGCGTGATGGGCCAAATGTCAGGTTTGGCACAATGTGCCCCAATTTTGAACTGTCTCTTGTCATCCTTAAAACAAGATTGCATCTTGTCACGTGAAACTAAAAAAAAGGAGAGCTGCCAACTGCACAGTGTCAATGGACCTTTTGTTTTCAAATGTTGAGTTTAGTTTAAATGTTCTTAATTCATAAAAATGTCTGGGCTATATAACTACAGAGAATTCAAGACAACATTTTTGTAACAAATAATGATTCCATTACTTAACATTACCATGTCCTTGGTTATCAGAAGTTTGCAAACGTAGAATTAATAGTTCATGGGGTTTTAAGACAATTTTATTTTGTTTAAGCTGGCAGAGGCCTTTGGCTTTGGTCATCCTGGTTTAGGAATGATGCCACAAAGTTGGAAATTCAGAGAAGATTTATGAGGATATTGCCAGGACTCAAGAGCTGAGCTATAGGGAGAAGTCAGGCAGGCTAGGAGTTTCTTCCTTGGAGAGCAGGAGGCTGAGGGGTTATTTTATAGAGGGGAATAGATAGGGTGAATGCACAGAGTCTTTTTGCTAAGGTTTAAAAAAATGTGGAAAACCTTCCCTAGCTCCTGGGGTGAAAGCCAGTGGGATTGTAAAATCATGAGGGGAATAGATAGGGTGAATGCACAGTCATTTTCCCAAGGTAGGGGAATCAAGAACAAGAGGTCATAGGTTTGAGGTGAGAGGAGAAAGATTTATATAGGAACCTGAAAGGCAACTTTTTCATACAGAGTGTGGTGGGTATATGGAAGGAGCTGCCAGAGGAAGCTGTTGAGGCATGTACAATAACAACATGTAAAAGATATTAGGACAGGGGGATATGGGCCAGATGCAAACAAACGGGACTAGCTTGGACGGGGCATGTTGGTTGGCATGGATTAGCATAGAACACTACAGCACAGGAACAGGCCCTTCAGCCCATAATATCTGTGCCAAATTTAGATATCAAGACCAATATCTGTCTGCACATAACCCATATCCCTCCATTCCCTGTCTGTCTGAAAGCCTCTTAAATGCCCGTTTTATCTGCTTCTACCACCGTCCCAGGCAATAAGTTCCAGGCCACCAC
Organism: Leucoraja erinaceus; assembly: GCF_028641065.1. Lineage (NCBI taxonomy): Eukaryota > Metazoa > Chordata > Chondrichthyes > Rajiformes > Rajidae > Leucoraja > Leucoraja erinaceus. The sequence goes on along the minus strand of NC_073380.1, from coordinate 52,606,299 downwards.
AACCCTCTGTGTAACAAACTTGCCCCACACATCTCCTTTAAACTTTCCCCCTCTGATCTTAAAGCTATGCTCTCTAGTATTAGACATACCTCCCCCTCTAAAAAAGGTTCTGACTGTCTACCTATGCCTTATAATTGTATTTGTAGCGAATATCCTCTAATCCAGGCATCATTCTGGTAAACCTCCTCTGCACCCTTCCCAAAGCTTCCACATCCTTCTTGTAATGGGACCACCAGAACTACACGTAATACTCTAAATGTGGTCTAACCAAAGTCCTATAAAGCTGCTTCATGAGTTCTTGACTCTTACACACTTGCCTTGACTAATGAAGGACCTCTTTACCACTTTATCTACTTATATTCCCACTTTCAGGGAGTTGCTGCCTTATTGTGCCATAGACCAGGGTTCGATCCTGAGTCGACCCCCCCCCGACCCGAAACATCACCTATTCCTTTTCTCCAGAGAATCCGCCTGACCCGCTGAGTTACTCCAGCATTTTGTGTATATCTTTGGTGAACGGGTGATCGATGGTCAGTGCGGACTCGATGGGCTGAGGGGTCTGTTTCCATACTCTGTTTTTCAATCAATCAAAACTTCAATCAACTCCCCTTTGACACATTTTCTCTAACCTATATCCAAACCTGACTTTTTCTCAGTATGTGTGGCAGGATCACCAGCTACTGGTTCGCCCAGCCCTGTAACTCTACGCAGACACATTCTGCTGGTCATATTGTTTCTTTAATAAACCTCTCTTCAACATTCCCAACAGGTGCCAGCCAAGAATGGACATGGTCTGCAGGGACAGGGCAGCAGGGTTTCCAAATGGCTGGGGGATGGGCAGGGGGGGGAGGGGCCGGGGGACCTGGAGATTCCTGAAATATTGCAACGCAGTCCGAGATCAAATCTCAGCCTTGCACCCCGACTGTTCAGCAATTTCAAGGCATCTGTGCTGGCGAATCATCCTGTCTGCAGTGTCAACATCGGCAGCTCATAGAGCATTAAACTACGCAATGGTACAGTGGTCAAGTTGCTGCCTTACAGTGCTAGAGACCCGGGTTTGATCCTGACTGCGGGTGCTGTCTGTACAGAATTTGTACGTTCTCCCCGTGACAGCATAGGGTTTCTCTGGGTGCTCCAGTTTCCTCTCACACTCCAAAGTTGTACAGGTTTGTAAGTTAATTGGCTTCTGTAAAATAGGAAATCGTCCCAAGTGTGTAGGGTACTGCTCGTGTACAGGGTGATTGCAGGTCAGCGCAGATTTGGTGGACCAAAGGGCCTGTTTCCATGCTGTATCTCTAAAGTGTGAAATGTAGGAACAGGCCCTTCAGCCCATAATGTCTGTGCTGACCACGATACTAGGTTAAAACAAACCCTCTTTGCCTGCATGTGATCCAGATCCCTCCATTCCCTGCACCTCCTCATGGGCCTAACTAAAAACCTCTCAAGAGCCACTATCACGTAAGCCTCCACCACCACCCCTGGCAGCGCGTTCTAGGCACCACCACCGTCTGGGTAAACAAAATCTCATCATACCACACATGAGCACACCAGATAGTGCAAAAGAGAAAATAATTAGGGCAAAATATAGTGTTATAGAGAAAGTGCCGGTGAAAGAATAAAATTCAATGGCCACAACAAGGTAGATTGGAAGATTAGGTTTTCATCCATAGAGTATGAGAGTCTGTTAAAAGAAGCTGTTCCTGAATCTGGTAGCATATACTTTCAAGTTTTGTAACTTCTGGCCAACAGGAGGGGGGGCGAAGGATTGACCAGGGCGTGAGTGGTCCTTGATTATGTTGCCTGCTTTCCTGAATACAGTTGTGTTGAAGTGAAAATTCAACATGCATTGGTCATGGAGACATATAACGTGAAAACAGGCCCTTCGGATCAACCAGCTCATGCCAACCAACATCCCATCTACACTAGTCCCACCTGCCTGTGTTTGGCCAATATCCCTCCAAACCCATCCTATCCTTCTTTGTACCTGTCTAAATGTTTCTTAAACGTTATGATAGTCCCTGCCTCACTACCTCCTCCAGCTGCTCGTTCCATACCCACCACCCTTTGTGTAAAAGAGTTACCCCTCAGCAGGGGCGGAAAACCCGTGGGGGCCAGAGGGGACACGTCCCCCCCCCCCCCCCATGTTTTAAGAGATGGGGGACATCCCCCCCCCCAAGTTTTTGTCATCCGGATTTTAAAACCCGGTGAAATCTCCGCTTTCTGCGAGACAGTGGAGGTTGGACTGCTGATCAAGGGCGTCAATTGGACGAGAGAGACGTCGGTCAGCAGGCAATGGGGGCGGGACATGATGATTCAGCGCGATCATTGGGAGGAGGGAGGAGTGGGGGGGGGGGGGGTTGGGAGGGACTGAGGGTCGAGGGTGGGGATTGGGGGGGAGGGACGTGGCACAGACCTGCGCCTCATTCGCAGCCAGGATCGATCCCGGCCGGGTCTCCGGCGCTGTCCCCCGCCCCCCCCCCCCCCCCCCCCCCCCCTCAGGTTCCTATTAAATCTTTCCTCCCTCACCTTAAACCTATGTCCTCTGCATCTTGAACTCGGCCTTTGAAGGATTCATTAGCTAGCTCTCACCTCTGGCTTTTATGTTTTGTTTTTGATTCGCTCACTGTTTTGGGAATGATTACAACCGTGACACAGTTGTCTGCTTCCCCTTCGTAGACAGGCTTCACCGTAAAGCCTAACAATCAGCAGAGAAGGGACGGTAAAACCTGCCCTGTTTGCCTTTGGTTACCGTTAATTATCGAGCAGAGTTGGGTCTGGTTGTTGGTGGATAGCCCTTCTGGCGCAGCTGAAGCAGCACTGGTCACTTCCTTATTTGTTTTTGGATTTGGGAAGGAATCAAGCAGCTTGGCATAGCCTGGGATGTGAAAGACTCGAGTCCTCTAGACTTTAGAGATACAGCGTGGAAACAGGGCTCTACGGCTCACCACGTCCGTGCCGACCATCGATCTCCCGATCGCACTCGCGGTGTCCTACACACTAGGGACAATTTACAATTTTACCAAAGCCAATTAATCTACAAACCTGCACATCCTTGGAATGTGGGAGGAAACCGTAGTATCCGGAGAAATCACATGCGGTCACAGGAAGAACTTACAAACTCCATGCAGGCAACACCCATGGTCAGGTTCAAACCCGGGTTTCTGGCACTGTAAGGCAGCAACACCTCCGCTATGCCACTGTGACGCCCATAATCAGTGGCCAGTGAGATAATGAGGGGTGTTTCTCAATGTCCAGGATATCAACAGCTCAACACAACTTCTTTCAACTATTCACGCTTCTTAAAGCATAGAACATAGAACAGTACGCCACTGGAATCCATGTATATTTACGTTAAAAAACACAAGGTGCTGGAGTAACTCAGCTGGTCTGGCAGCATATGTGGAGAACATGGATAGGGGCTGCACAGTGGCACGGAGATAGAGTTGCTATCTTACAGCGCTAGAGACCTGATTTAATCCTAACCACGAGTTCTGTCTGTAGGGAGTCTGCAGTCTTCTTGTGACCCTATGGGTTTTCTCATGGTGGTCCATTTTTATCCCACATTCCAAAGACATGCGGGTATTTTGGTTAATTGGCTTCTGTTAAAAATAGTTATCCCTAGAGTATAGGATAGAACTGAAGTATCGGTGATCGCTGGCAGGCATGGACTCAGTAGGCCGAAAGGCCTGTTTCCACGCTGCATCTCTAAACTAGACAAGACATTTTGGATCAGAATCCTTCATCATTTTGAGTTACGCCAGTGTCTTTTTTTGTCAACCAGCATCGGAAGTGACCTGTGTCTACATGTATATCCAAGTCCTTTATATACATCATAAACAACAGAGGCCCCAGCACCTGTGGAACTCCCCTAGTCACAGACCACCAGCCTGAATGACACCCTTCCACTACACCTCTCTGTTTTCTATCAGTTAACCAGTTATGAATCCAAATGGCCAAGTCATTGTGAATCCCACACATCTTAACCTTCTGGATCAGCCTGCTAAGAGGTACTTTAATAAATACCTTACCAAAATCAATGTAGACATCACCCTGCCTTCATCAATCACCTTTGTCGCCTCCTTGAAAAACTCAATCAAGTTCGTAAGGGATGGAAATACGTTTGAGGAAAAAAAAAAATGGATTTCTTCCAGAGCCCCACCAAGGGCTTGGAAGAGAGGTTTAGATTCTGGAAAATTGTCTGCCCTATTTAATAATTAATAAATATATAAATGTGTAACTGGAGTTTTAAAGTGAATCCCCAAAACACAGAAATAGATTGGTTCAGGGAAGAATCTGCAATTAATCCAATTCTTTATGGCATTAAGTTGGAAAGGGTGCAGAAGAAATTCACCAGAGTGTTCCTTGGGCTTAAGTTATAGAGAGAGGTTTTCTTTGTAGTGCAGGAGGCTGAGGGGCGACCTTATTGAGGTGTATAAGATCATGGGGAGCATGGATTAAGTGAAAGCTCACAGTCTTTTTTCCCCAGGGTAAGGGATACTAAAACTAGAGGGCACAGGCCTAGGTTGAGAGGGGAGAGATTTCAGAGGGACCTCAGGGGCAAATGTTTCACTCGAGGGTTTTCTGTATTTTAGTTTAGTTTAGAGATACAACATGGAAACAGACCTTTGATGACCTGTTCACTCTACTGGATCTGAAACTTTGTCAGCTCTTTGGTGGCAACTCTTCGCGTACTGCCTAGGTGAAGTCTGCTGTATGATTTTACCGGATAATATGCAAAAACACTGTACCTCTGTACATTTGACAATAAAGAATCATTGAATCATCAGTATGAACAGCGAGAAGAAGTTATAGAAATGGATAGAATCGCAACATTCATAAGATATTTGGACTGATACATGAATGGGGAGTGTTTAGAGGGATATGGGCCAAATGCAGGTTAATAGCACTAGCCCAGTACAGTATGCAAACTGGGTGGGCATGGTCAAGGTGTGCCGAAGGGTCTGTCTCCGTGCTCTATAGTTCTATGGCTTTATGACTAATTCATCCTACATTTTCGCTACAGCACAGTCTGCTTCAGTATCCATTTTCCTTTTGAATCTGTGTCTATCACAACTCACCATTACTCATTACATAAAAATAAAACAACACACTGAGCATGAACTTTGAGCAGTCTGCTCCCTGCGTAGTGTTTTCAGATCCCCAACACTCAACAACACACTGCTGACCACACACATAGAGGCAGATGAAAGTTAGCAGTCGATTCCCACCAGGGACAGGTTACAGAATAAGTTTAGAAACCATAGTTTATGGTCCCCATAGGGTCTGTAAAGGGATTTAAGGTGGGGTGGGGGGGGGGTTCAATGGTACTTTATTGTTGCATATGCCGAGGTTTTTTTTTCGTATGCAGTTCAGTACAAGTATTACTATAGTTTAGTTTATTTCGGAGATATATCGCAGAAACAGGCCCTTTTCACCCACAAACTCCGCGCGACCTGCGATCCCCGCACTTTATGCCATCCTACATACACTAGGGACAATTACCAATTTATCAAGCCAATTCTACCGAGCCAATACCTGTTGGTATCCTCCACCACTGCTCCACCACCACATGCAGCTGTAGGTCCTGTCCGCTGGAGGGATGGAGGGGTAGGGGGTGTGATGGGATTGTGGGGATCAGTGCAGGATTAGTGTGAATAGCTTTATTTGCACTAAATGTAAAACTTTAACGTGAGATGGGCAAAGTTTAAAGGAGATATGCGGGGCACAGTTCTTTCTCCTACCTTCAGGAAGAAAGCATGGGATCCTGAAAACCGCGGGTCACAGTTTTAGGATAAGGGGGAAATCTTTCAGGACCGAGATGAGAAAAACATTTTTCATACAGAGAGTGGTGAATCTCTGGAATTCTCTGCCACAGAAGGTAGTTGAGGCCAGTTCATTGGCTATATTTAAGAGGGAGTTAGATGTGGCGCTTGTAGCTAAAGGGATCAGGGGGTATGGAGAGAGAAGGCAGGTACAGGATACTGAGTTGGATGATCAGCCATGATCATTTGAATGGCGGTGCAGGCTTGAAGGGCCGAATGGCCTACTCCTGCACCTATTTTCTATGTATTTTCTATGTTTCTATGACCTTTGTTGAGTTAGATAGAGCTCTAGGAGCTAGTGGAATCAAGGGATATGGGGAGAAGGCAGGCACGGGTTATTGATTGGGGACGATCAGCCATGATCACAATGAATGGCGGTGCTGGCTCGAAGGGCCAAATGGCCTCTTCCTGCACCTCTTTTCTATGTAACAGGTTTAAGAACAGATTAGACACAAGGACAATAATCACTGAAGAAGGGTCCCAACCCGAAATGTCACCTATCCATGTTCTCCAGAGTTACTGCCTGACCTACTGCAATACTCTCAGCACTCTGTGTGTTTTTTTTTTAGGTTCAAGAACAGCTACAGCATTTCCCAACAACCATCAGGCTCTTGAAAACGGCACAAAGAGTGGCGAGTGCCTGGAACGTACTGCCAGGGCTAGTGGTGGAGGCAATTATCATGGTGGCATTTAAGAGGCTTCTAGATAGGCCAATGGATATGCAGGGAATGGAGGAATATGGGTCACCTGCAGGCAGAGTAGATTAGTTTAACGGCATCGGGTTCGGCACAGATTCTGTGGGTCGAAGGGCCTGTTTCCATGCTGAGTGATTCCGGAGAGGCAGTACATAATCAGATTTCTTCACCCTGCATCCATGGTGTTCAGATTAGAACACACAAACACGGAGCAGGGAAACAGCTCCATCTAAACCAAAGACCACTCTAAAGAGTCAAGAGTCAAAAGTGTTTAAATATCATATGTACCGACAACTAAAGATAAAATTGTGTTTAGTTTATTGAGTTTAGATTATTGTGACATGTACTGAAGTACAGGGGAAAGCTTTTGTTGCATCCTATCCAGTCAGCGGAAAGACCATACCTGATTACAATCGAGCCATCCACATTGTACACATACATAATATAGGGAATATCGTGAATAAAGTTTAGTGCAAGATAAAGCCAGTAAAGTCCGATCACAGATAGTGCGAGGGTCTCCAATGAAGTAGATAGTACTTCAGGACTGCTTTGTAGTTATTGGTGTGATGGTTGAGTTGCCTGATAACAGCTGGGAAGAATCTGTCCCTGAATCTGGAGGCGTGCATTTTACACACTTCTGTACCTTTTGCCCGATGGGAGGGGAGAAGAGCAGCTTTACAGGCCCATAAAAGCAATAGCATACAGGTAAATATGATCATCAAAAAATGTATAATGATAATACTGATGTAAAATAAACTGAAGTCCGTAGTGCAACTAAAGACTCAGCCCATAGCTGAGGAGTGGTTAGTGTTGTGCGGTGTTCAAGAGCCCGATGGATGTCGGGAAGAAGCAGTTTTTGAACATGGAGGTCATGGTTTTCAGGCTCCTTTACCTTCTTCCCGATGGAACAGTGAGATGAGAGCGAGGCCAGCATGGTGTGGGTCTCTGATGAAGCCGGTTGCCTTTTTGAGGCAGCACTTCCTGTAGATCCCTTCGATGGTGGGGAGGTCAGTAGCCATGATGGACTGGGCAGTGTCCACTGAACTGATCTGCCCGACCTATTGCAGTCTCTTGACCTATCCCTAGCATATTAACCTTTGTCTAATTGGAATCACATTGTCCACGGACATTAGCTCCCTTTGTACTAGTTAATGTTGGGCTAGTTAACATTGCCTTCTGGAATATTAGAACGATAGCCACTGGGGGAAAGGAAACATTTGCAGGTGGATCGTCTGACCAAGCCAAAGAATAGTCCAGACAGAAAGAGTTTAAAAAGTATGGCGTTGCGGTCGGCTCTGTCTCTGCCCTAATCCTCAAAGCTAACCTCTGAAAACTTTATTTTTAAAACAAAATAATTCGGTAACACAATCTCCTAGTCCCCTCTCATGCAATGAATTCTAATTTTTACACTTACACCTGTTCTGGTCTGTCCTTGTCTCAATCTCTAATTGCCCAACTATTCCTAACTTTCTCTCTTTCACAAATTACCAATGAATGTAAATCACTTTTATATTCAAACCAGCGTGTAATCGTCTCTCGATATTTTTAATCCTCACATATAAAACAACAGCAATTTGACGTCTGTGATCTGAACGATGACAGGATAATTGAGTCCAGCGTCTTTGAACCAAGTCAGAGTCTTGACCAGTGACCTCAAACAAAATTGTCCAACAGCTGAAGCTAATTGAGGCAGAATGCAAACCCAGATCTTACCACAGATGTTATTTGGACAGAAGTTGACAGACGTTACACTGTGCAGCAACTAAGCTGAACAATAATATTTTCAGAGGTTAGCTGGAAAGAGTGCAGATAAGATTTACAAGGATGTTGCCAGGACTTGAGGGCCTGAGCTTTAGGAAGAGGTTGAGCAGGCTAGGACTTTGTTCCTCGCAGTGTAGGAGGCTGAGGGTTGATCATAGAGGTGTACAAAATCATGAGGGGAATAGATAGAGTGAATGCACATGAATGAGTCTTTTTCCCTGAGTTGGGGAATCAAGAACAAGGGGACATGTTTAAAGTGAGAGGGGAAAGATTTAACAGGAACCTGAGGAGCTGAAAGTGCTGGAGTAACTTAGCGGGTCAGGCAGCATCTCTGGAGAAAAAGGATAGATGATGTTTCCGGTTGGAAGAAGGATTCTGACCCAAAACATCACCCATCCTTTTTCTCCAGAGTTGCTGCCTGACTCGCTGGGTTATTCCAGCACTTTGTGTCTATCTATGACAGTATGACCTCTTTCTGAGACGTGGGAAGCAAGCAGCCTTCAAGGCCCTTGGGACTGGTGGTAGCTCCCTGATAAAGTGCAGGGAAAGGCATTTAGGTTCTGTTTAAATCGCACTGCTGTTATCAGAGATAGTGGCAAGAAGCACTGTTTAAATGAGAGTCCATGTATGTCTTTTAAACAGATGAAGCATAAAGGATTAATTGTGCATGTGATGGTGGTCTTCCCTTCCGCTTGCTCTGGTCAGGTCATTGAGTTTCTTTTGACTCTGCCGCCGGTCTGTGGTTCTGAGGGGAATGGCTAGTCAGGCCGGGCTGCCCAGTTAGTGGATAACTTCTTACACATTCCTGCTTTGTCTCTCTGAAAATTCTGCACCTTAACTGCACAAGTACGGGCTTTCTGTTCTCCTTGTCGGGTGGATCTGGGGAAGGTGTATGGTATATATGGCAATGTCTTTCGACTTTAGAGATACAGCACGGAATCATGCCCTTCGGCACACCGAGACCCCTTCGACCAACGATTCCCGTACACTAACACTATTCTACACACCAGGGACAATTTACAATTTTTACCAAAGCCTATTGACCTATAAACCTGAACGAATTTGAAGTGTGGGAGGAAACCATAGCCCCTGGAGAAAACCCACACGGTCACAGAGAGAACGTACAAACTCCATATAAACAGCACCCGTGATCAGGATCGAACACGGGTCTCTAGAGTTGTGAGGCAGCAACTATACCGCTGTACCTAGTGCGCCGTCTTATAACACTAGATCTAACAGGTGGAAGGAAACTCACGAGGCAAACCCAGAATAGCAACGTTTGAAAGACATTCGGACACAAGTTTATGGATAGGAAAGGTTTAGAGCGATATGGGGGAAATGTGGGCAGGTGGGACTAGTTTAGAATGGACATCTTGGTCAGCATGAACGAGTTGGGCCGAGGGCCCTTTTTTGTGGTGTATGACTCTGTGACCAATCCTACTGCTGATTCCCCGCCACCATCCTCCATTAGCTGATGAATAAGGGCATTGCCTCCTGCGGGTTCCCCTCCACATCACGCATCATCCTGACCTGGAACAGATATCACTACCCCTTCATTGACTAGCGTTTGACGGCTCTGGGTCTGTACTCACTGGAGTTTACATGAGGGGGTTCGCACTGAAACATACCGAATAGTGAAAGGCCTGGATAGAGTGGATGTGGAGAGGATGTTTCCATTAGTGGGAGAGTCTAAGACCGGAGGGCATGGCCTCAGAATAATACAAAGTACCTTTAGAAAAGAGATGAGGAGGAATTTCTTTAGTCAGAGGATGGCGAATCTATGGAATTCACTGTCACAGACAGCTGTGGAGGCTAAATCATTGGGTATTTTTAAAGCGGACATTGACAGATACTTGATTGGTAAGAGTGTCAGGGGTTATGGGGAGGAGGCAAGAGAATGGGGTTGTGAGGGAAAGATAGATCAGCCATGATTGAATGGCGGAGGAGACATGATGGGCCAAATGGCTTAATTCTGCTCCTACTGTATGACTTATGAACTTAGATCCAGTAACTCCTTTCCCAGCAGAACTGAGGGAGAATATTGGCCTAAATATATTGGCAGTGCTTCAAGAAAGTGGTGCACCCCACATACCCAAGCATGGCTAGAGATGGGCAATAAATGCCAGGCCCAGATCTGGTTTGATGATCGACAGGTACAGCATGGAAACAGACCATTCATCCCTACTGAGTCCATGCGACCTGTTCACAATAGTTCTACGTTATCCCACTTTCTCATTGACTCCATATACACTAGAGGCAATTTTACAGAGGCCAAATAACCTACAAACCTGCACGTCTCTTAAATGTTGCAATAGTACCTGTCTCAACTACCTCCTCTGGCAGCTCATTCCATATATAGTCACCCTATCTATTGCCCTCATGGTTTTATACAGTCATAGTCACCGTAATGCAGCACAGAAAAAGAACCTTTGGTCCAACTCATCCATGCCGACCAAGATGTCCCATCTAAGCTAATCCCATTTGCCTGTGTTTGACCCACATCCCTCTAAACCGTGCTAGAGTAACTCAGCGGGTCAGGCAGCATCTCTGGAGAAAGGAATAGGTGACATTTTGGGTCAAGACCCTTCCTCAGAATGAGAATCAGGGGCGGGAGAAACTAGTCTCTCTTGTTTCCCCCTCCCCTTGCCTCTCCCCAGACTCACAGTCTGAGGAAGGGTCTTGACCCGAAGCATCACCTATTCCTTTTCTCCAGAGATGTTGCCTGACCCACTGAGTTACTCCAGCATGTTGTGTCTATCTTCGGTGTAAACCAGCGTCTGCAGTTCCTACATACACATTCCCTCTAAACCTTTCCTGTCCATTTTACTCTGTGTATTCACCTCGTAATTTTCTACACTTCTATAAGATCACCCCTCAGCCTCCTGCTCTCTCTGCCCTCGAGTTACCCTTGTGCTTTTTTGGATCGTATGTCAGATGACCCAGTGAGAGCCATTCTTTGCGAGTCGGACAATGTTACAGACAGACTGCTCAGTCTGTAAACCAAGCAGTGAGGCAGACTGTTGCTCGCCTGCGCCCCCTCCTGGCCACTACAGTCTGCAGCCACCTTTATATATTTAGTATGCCCCCTCTCTAATCTCCAGTTCACCCCCCTGCCCTTAGCTCTATGCTGGACATGTCAACATTCAGATTTACATAATCCCAGCAGGTTTCAATTTGAGTAGCTTTGACCCTACTGATATCGATGTGAATCATTACCGAGGAAGGCATCGTACATTATAAAACATGGACCACAGGTTAATTGAGTTTAGTTTATTGTCACGTGTACCGAGGTACAGTAACAAGCTTTTGTTGCGTATTAACCAGTCAGTGGAAAGACTATACATTATTACAATTGAGCCATTCACAGGGTACAGATACATGATAAATGAAATGACGTCCAGTAAAGTCTGATTAAAGATAGTCCGAGGGTTGGTGGATGGTGGATTAGGACTGCTCGCTCTCTGTTGGCAGGATGGTTCAGCTGGAAAGAAACTGTCCCTGTATCTAGAGGTGTGTGTTTTCACAATTCTGTACCTCTTGCCTGATGGGAGAAGGGAGAAGAGGGACCGTACAGCATAGGAACAGGCCCTTCGGCCCACAATGTCTGTACCGAACATGGTCCCAATCTAACTAATCCCATCTCCTTGTTCTATATCCCTCTATTCCCTGTACTGCTTCAAATTCTTCATAAATGTTACTATGGTATTGTCTTGGCAACAGTACATTAAGAACCACCTTTTGGACTACCATGGACTTGTTTATTTTCTAATTATGTTTTGCACAAACGTCTTTATTTTGCACATTCTTCTTTTAGAAGCGCTATGTGTAATTTATTTATTAGTTCGGTATCATTTGTTTCAGTGTGTGTTGCCCGAGTCTATGTGCCTGTGATGCTGTTGCAAGCAAGACTTTCATTGTACACAGGCTGTACCTTACCGTACTTGTGCAGATGACGGTAAACTCAACCTGACTTGACTTGTAGTTTGGTGAAGTCATTATGTTTTAGTCAGTAGTCATAATAACCCAGGAAAGACCGGAATTTCCCAAGGCCGGTTGTGTAACAGTGCTCACACGAACTGTGGTCTCAACCAGAGCTGTTTGTGACGGTATGTACCGTACAGCATACAGCTAAAGTTAAACAAGAAAGTGATAAACTAGATTGCAAATTTTCAACATATGTTGATTTTATATTTTGATTTTATGCTTTTAATTTTATTAAATTAGAATGTTAACCCACTTTCTCGTCCACTCACTGCGCACTAGGGGCAATTTACAGAGGCCAATTAACATTCAAACCCACACGTCTTTTGGTTGTGGGAGGAAACCGGAGCACCTGGAGGAAACGCACATGGTCACAGGGAGAACATGTAAACTACACGCGGAGAGCACCCATTTCAGGACTGAACTCGGGTCTCTGGCGCTGTGAGGCAGCAACTCTACCACTGCGCCACAATGCTGCTCCACAGTGGGTTCCTTGCTGTAGGGGATTCACATCCGACAGGGGACTGCACTTCACCCAACCCCACTTTAAACCACCGGTAAATGGGAGCAAGATGTCAACCCACCATTAAATCCTTACAAATCTCTTCCAGGCCTCAAGTAGATTCCCGGAAATTTTACTGACAATCTATAATTAAGTAATTATGGAGATATGCACCAAGGATTTGTCCAGACCACCATGAAGCCTATGGGAAACCCATCTTGTAATGCAGTGCAATAACCTGCATCTGTCATGTTTACCAATTGTACAGAGACAAGACAAGGTGAATAATTTTTAGTGCAAGATAAAGTCCAGTAAATTCCTTTTAAAGATAGTCTGGGAGTCTCCAATGAGGTAAATGAGAGGTATGGGCTGCTCTCTAGCTAATGATAGAATGTTTCAGTTGTCTGATAACAGCTGGGAAGTAACTGTCCCTAAATCTGGTGGAGTGCATTTTCACACTTCTGTACCTCTTGCCTGATGGGAGAGGGGAGAAGAGGGAGTGACCGGGGTGAGACTGGACCTTGATTATGCTGGTGACCTTGCCGAGACACCGTGGTGTAGATGGAGTTGATGGTTGGTTTGTGTGATGGTCTGGGCTGCGTCCACAACTCTCTGCAATTTCTTGCAGAATTGGATGAAGTAGTTCCCAAACCATGTGTTGATGCAACCCCATACAATGATTTATATGGTGCATCTGTAGCAGTTGGTGAGAGTTGTTGGGGACATGCTGAACTTTCTAAGCCTTCGAAGGAGGTAGAGGTGTTAGTGTGCTTTTTTGGCCATTGCTTCAATATGGCTAGTCCAGGACAAGTCGCTGGTGATATTTAGTACTGGGAACTTGAAGCTTTCAACCCTTCCTACTTTGGCGCCATCAATGTATACAAAGGTACATGTGTCCTGAAGTTGATCACAATCTCCTTTGTCTGGCTGACATTGAGGGAAAGGTTGTTGGCCTGAACCAGGTTACAAGATTCTTAATTTCCTTCCTGTACTCCGTCTCGTCATTATTTGATATCTGGTCCACTATGGTGGTGTTGTCTGCAAATTCGTAAATTGAGTTGGATTTGTACTTGGCTGCACACTCGTGGGTGTGTAGGGAATAAGTAAGGGGACTGAGAATGCATCCTTGCGGAGCAACTTTGTTGAGGATTATCGTAGATGATGATTTGTCCCCAATGGTTATCATTATCGTAGATGACGATTTTGTCCCCTATCATCATTGATTGTGGTCTGTTGGTCAAGAAGTCAAGGATCCAGTTGCAGAGCTGAGTGCTGACTCCAAGTTCCATTAGTTTGGAGATGCGTTTGGATGGGATAATAATATTGAGAGCAGAGCTGTAGTCTGAGAATAGAAGATTGAGGAGATTTGGTATATTGACGAATACTCTATCGAACTTCGATAGGTGTATGGTAGAGAACATATTGACTAGTTGCATCACTGCCTGGTTCGGTAACTTGAACGCCCATACTTGAGGGAGGCTACAGAGAGTGGTGGACACTGCCCAGTCCATCATATGTACTGACCACCCCATCATCGAAGGGATCTACAGGAGGCACTGCATCAAAAAGGCAACCAACGTCATCAAAGACCCACACTACTCTGCCTTGCTCTCATCTCACTGCTACCATCTGGAAGAAGGTACAGGAGCCTGAAAACCACGACCTCCAGCTATAAGAACAGCTTCTTCCCAGCAAACATTAGGGTCTTGAACACTGCACAACACTAACCTCAGCAACTGTGATCATCTCTGGACTGTGTCTTCGGTTGCACTACAGATTACAGGTTTGCACTATGTATGGTGACCTAGTATTAAAGTTGGAGTTGGAATTAAAATTGGTTGTATTACTGGTTATTACATAGTTATCTGTGTGCTATTATGTTTACAGCTACAACAAATAAGATTTTTATTGAAGATAGACACAAAATGCTGGAGTAACTCAGTGGGACAGGCTGCATCTTTGGAGAGACATTTCTTCAGACATTCTTCTTCAGAAGAAGAATTTCTTCTACTTCAAAATAATCAGTTTACCGTTCCATTACCAGTAAATTTGACTATTAAACACTCTACTCTCTTGACGTCACAAAATTATGCACCCAAATCCAGCACATAAACCCACTACGACAACATTGTTTACTTTAGTTTAGTTTATAGATACATCCTGGAAACAGGTCCTTCGGCCCACTGAGCCTGTGCTGACCGACGATCACCCCTTGCACTAGCACTATCCTACAAACTAGGGATAATTTTCAATTTTACCGAAGCCAATTAACCTACAAACCTGTACATCTTTGGAGTGTGGGAGAAAACGGGAGCATCCAGAGAAAACCCACGCAGTCACGGAGAAAACATACAGACTTCGTACAGACAGTACCTGCAGCCAGGATCAAACCCGGGTCTCTGGCGCTGTAAGGCAACAACTCTACCACTGCGCCACTGTGCCGCCCCATTGGTGGCATGGAGGTAGGATCACAATACACTTCTCCCATCCAGATCACCAACCACTCATCACCTCCACCGCCCAAAATCAACTTCACATCTACACAGCCACAATCCTTCTTATTGCGTGGGCTTACATTTACTCACAGCTCCATTGTGTGAACGTTATCAAACCATCCACACAGAAAACATCTGTCACGGTGCAGCATTTACAATGAATATTGTTTATCTTCCATCGCCGTCTCCGTGGTTGGCTGATATTTTTAGCAAACATTAAACAAGTTTATATAATTGAAAGGACTATTTTGGTAAACATGATCTCTTATCCTGTTTAATGTCAATTGTTTCATAAACGTCATTGCATAGTAGTTTGATCTATAACTGCGCTCTCAATTTGCAGATGAGTCATAGTCATACAGCATGGAAACAGACCCTTCGAACCAACCTGCCCATGCTAACCAAGATGCCCCAAGTCCCACCTGACCATATTTGGCCCACGCCACTCTAAACCTTTCCTATCCATGTACCTGTCCAAAGCTTTTGAATAAAATGTATCAAGGATTCAGAATATAGTTGATATAGCCATTAGATAGAGCTCTAGGGGCTAGTGGAGTCAAGGGATATGGGGAGAAGGCAGGCACGGGTTATTAATAGGGGACGATCAGCCATGATCACAATGAATGGTCACATGACCAAATGGCCTCCTCCTGCACCTATTTTCTATGTTTCTATATTTAACTTTAAAAAAACTTTTTGCTTGAAAGAGCTTTCCTTAAATGTGGAGACACAAAGAACAAATGTTAGAAATCTCGAACAAACCCTGTTTAAAACCTAAATGACACCTCTTCCAACATCCCTCTCCACAATTCTCATGTTCATAAGTGTGTGTGATAGGAGGGGAATTAGACCATTCAGCCCATCAAGTCTATTCTGCCATTCAATCACTCTCAACCCCATTCTCCTGTCTTCTCCCCATAATCCCTGACACCTTTACTAATCAAGAACCTGTTAATCTCTTTAAAATACTCAATAATTTGGCCTCTCATTTACCTTGGTTTAAATCTTGGTTTAAGCTTTCAAGAAATTGTGGCTCTCTTTTACTTAAGAGAGCCACAATTTGATTTTGATCTAGATTTCCTGCAGGTTCCCTTCCCTGAATTGAGACTCTCTGGGATGTGGTTAATAGGATTACCAGATGATTGGAAGATTGTGGTCTAATCACTTTCTACCCACTGGAACATGTGTTGCAATTATTTGCTCCCATACATCTCCCGGCTGCTAACCATTTTAGCTCCCCTTCCCATTCCCACATTGACCTTTCTGGGAGGGGGGGGTTAAATATGTACAGCATTGGAAAAACATCCAATAAACATACACTAAACAAGACATACAATAATCGGGAAAGGACGCAAGATGCATAATACTCTAAACATTGTACATAAATAAAATAAAGGTAATTTCAGTTACCTTTTGTAATGATAAATGAGCTTGTTGTTTGATCCAAACCGAGCTTGATTCAGATTCAGATTCAAACCGACGCCTCGTTTTACGACAGATTTTGCCCGCTATAACCAAAATCCATTATAATGGGATCTGTAATAATGAGGGTAGATTGTGCCTCATATTCCACTTGGGTAGCTTACAACCCAACTATGAACATTGAATTCTCCAATTTCAATTAATAGACCCCCATCTCCCCTCTCTCTCCCCTGCCACCCCATCCTGGTGCGCACACATTTCTTCCACCAGCTCCCACCAGTCACCCTGCTCCATATGGGCCCCTCACATCCCTCAGTCCGCCATTTCCTTCGCAGGCTTCAGGATTTAGAGATACAGCGTGGAAACAGGCCCTTAGGCTCACTGAGTCTGTGCCGACCAGCGATCACCACGCACACTAGCACTATCCTACACACTAGGGACAATTAAGCAACAAACCTGTACATCCGGGAGGAAACCGGAGCACCCTGAGAAAACCCACGCGGTCACAGGGAGAACGTGCAAACTCCGTACAGACAGCACCCATAGTCAGGAATGAACCCAGGTCTCTGGTGCTGTGAGGCAGCAACTCTACTGCTGAGCCGCCATGCTGCTTTTTTTATCCCCCCTCTTCCACCCCCCGGTCTCCTTCCACCCTTATTCCTTCCTCCAGCTTTACATTTCACTTCTCCTCATCTCTCCTTATCTGACACCCTTTTGTCTCTTTTTCAACACCAGCCTTTGTCACTTACTCCACCCATCGGTCAATTATCCCCACCCCCTCATCTGTATCCTCGTATCACTCGCCAGGGTTTGTCCCGCATCCACCTCTCCTTTCCACCTTTTATTCCCCCCTACTCCTGACCCAAAACATCATCTGTCCATTCCCTCCATAGACGCTGCCTGACCCACTGAGTTCCTCCAGCACTTTGTGTTTAGCTCCAGATTTCAGCGTTTGTAGTTTTTTGTTTCTCATTTCAAAGGCAAGCTTCCATTTCAAGCAAAAAGCAGATTACAATGCCCTTGAAGCAACAAAAAAATCCTGCTGGAGGAACTCAGTAGGTTGAGCACCATCTGTAGGGGGGAGGGAATTGTTGATGATTTGGGTCAGGAGTAAGGAGGGTGAAAGGTCAGGAGTGAGAGTGGAGAGGGGACAGAGCCACTATAAAGTGGAGGGGAGGGCTGAGACAGTGTTGGAAGATGTATGCTCTGACTGTTTATAAGGATGTTGCCAGGACTCGAGGGCCTGAGCTATAGGGATAGGTCGTACAGGCTATGAATTTATTCGCTGGAGTGCAGGAGGCTGAGAGGTGATCTCATGGAGGTGTATAACTTAATGAGGGGAAGAGATAGGGTAAATGCACAGGGTCTATTATCCAGCATTGGGGGTTTCAAGAATCAGTGTACATAGCTTTGCAGTGAGAGAGGAAAAGCCTAATATGAACCTGAGGGGCAACGTTTGCTCCCACTACAGAGTGGGTATGTAGAATGTGTTGCCAGAAGAAGTAGTTGAAGCAGGTATAACAATAACTTTTAAAATAAACTTGGACAGGTACATAGATAGGAAAGGTTTAGAGAGATATGGGCCAAACTCGGGCAGGTGGGACTAGGTTAGATGGGACATATTGGTCGGCATGGACGAGTTGGGCCGAAATTCCTGTTTCCGCGCTGTGTGACTTCCATGACCTTATGTTCACAATCGTATTCTGATCTCTGTGATTCCTGTTTCTCTCACGCTGTCTGACCATGTTCTGACCCAGGTTTGCTACCAGTCTGAAGAAGGGTCCCGACCAGAAATGTCATCAGTCCATTCTCTCACAAATGCTGCCTGCCCACCCCTTGCAGGAACTATACATCAGGAGGTGCAACTCCAGAGCCAACAATATCATGGGAGACCCCTTCCACCCTTGCAACGGACTGTTCCAGCTGCTACGGTCAGGCAAACGCCTCCGTTGCCATGCTGTGAGAACAGAGATGTTGAGAAGGAGTTTCTTCCCAGAGGCCATTTGGACTGTAAATGCCTATCTCACCAGGGACTAACTCTACTGAACGTTTTTCCTTCCATTATTTATTATGTAAAGGTATATGTGTGTTATGATTGTGTTTATAGTTTGTTTGGTTGTTTGTCTTTTTGCACAAAGGTCCGCGAGCATTGCCACTTTCATTTCACTGCACATCTCGTATGTATATGTGACAAATAAACTTGACTTGACTTGACTTGACTTGACCTGCTGAGTTCCTCCAATACTTTGTGTTTAGGAAGAGGTCTAACTTGGACTTGATGCTTGACACAAGTGTGCCGTAATTTGAGCCCTTAATATGTCATGCTCAAAAGAAAAGAAACAGCGTGGAAACAGACCCTTTAGCCCAACGAGCCGGTGCCAACCATCGATCACCTGTTCACATTAGTTCTATGTTATCCCACTATCTCATCCACTCCCTATACACTTGGGCCAATTTACAGAAGTCAATTAACCTGCAAACCCGCACATCTTTGAGATGTGGGAGGAAACCGAAGCACCCGGATAAAACCTATGTGGTCAGAGAGAAAATGTGCAAACTCCACACAGACAGCACTCGAGGTCAGGATCAAACCTGGGTCACTGGTGCTGTGAGGCAGCAGCTCTATCAGCTGTGCCACTGTGCCGCCCCTAAATTGGCAAATATAAAAGTGCAGTCACAAATTAAAATATGATGCAAAGCAGATAATCAAACATTTGAAATTAGACAGGAAAATTTCTAATTTTTACCACATTTTGCCTTTTCAATTAAAAATAACTTGGCTAGATCTTTGTTAAAAATATCAGCCAACCACAGCGGATAAACAATATTCATTGTAGATGTGTAGTAGCCACTGTTGATATTTATCACAGGATTTACAGGATACACAAAGGACAAAATATTTCCAGCTAATTAGCGCAGGGACAACATCAGGGGAAAGGCAACAGAGCGAATGCAGACAACTTGGACCAAACATTTCCGCTGGCTTTCTCGCATTGCAAGCAACCTGCATGCACTCAGCAAAAACATCCTTTTGTTTACTGTACTTAAAACAGTCTGTCAGCAGCAGTAATACACACCCATACCAAAAACCTTTCCCTACCGTACCTCCCTCTCTTTTCCCCTGACCTACGCACCTCAGTGTGCACTCATCTCCCCGCAACCCCAGTCACCCAGCTCATTTCACCTACTCTATAAACTCTTCTCCCATCCCTGTCCCATATTTCCCTTTTATCTCCCTCTGTCCCTTTCCACCCATATCCACACAGCCTTATATTTCTCTTCTTCCTTTAACTGTCTCCTTTTCACCTATCGTCTTTGTCACTTATTCCACCCATCTGCAAATCACCCCTGTCACCTGTATATACCTATCACTTGAGATAGACACAAAATGCTGGAGTAACTCAGCGGGTCAGGCAGCACCTCTGGAGAAAAAGAATAGGTGACATTTCTGAAATAATCCAAAAGGAATAGGTGACCTTTTCTCCAGAGACGCTGTCTGACCCGCTGTGTTACTCCAGCATTTTGTGTCTATCTTTGGTATAAACCAGCAGCTGCAGTAACTTCCTCCACCTCTCACACGCCAAGCATTGCCCAACACCTAGAAAAGACACAAAATGCTGGAGTAACTCAGCGGGTCAGGCAACATCCCTGGAGAACATGAATAGGCAACATTTCGAGTCAGGACCCTTGTTTGCCCCACCCCTATCTCACTCTTCCAGCTTTCTCCTCACTACAACAATCAGTCTGAAGAAGGGCCCGACCTGAAATATCACCTGTACATTTTCTCCCACAGATGCTGAGTTCCTCCAGCACTTTATTTCACAGAAATAATTGGTTAGGTCTGTGAGATGTACGTTGGTGGGGTAGTGGTCATAATTGACCTTTCTGCAGAGGGAGGGAGGCAAAGATTGTATCTGGGATGCTCTGCCTGAGGGAATGGTTGAGATGGGGTTGTGGACAGCATTTAAGCAGTATCTAGACAAGCACTTGAATTGCTTAGGGGTGGAGGGCTATGGGAGCAAGTGCTGGAGATGGCAATATGTAGAAGGGTGCTCTTTGGTTGGCATGGATGAGTTGGGCTGAATGGCCTGTTTCCATGCTGTGCGATTCTATGGTCCACCGGACTGATTTCTGACTGGTTGCATCGTAGCCTGGGCCGGCAACTCAAATGCCCACAATTGAAGGAAGCTGCAGAGAGTGGTGCCTCAAAAAGGTCACCAGTATCATCACACCACCCTGGCCAAGTTCTCATCTCGCTGCTACCATCCGGAAGAAGGTAGAGGAGCCTGAGAACCGTGGCCTCCAGGTTCAAGAACAGCTTCTTCCCTGCAACCACCATACTCTTGAACTACATTAAACTCAGCAAAAGGAACACAAAGTGCTGGAGTAACTTAGCGAGTCAGGCAGCATCTTGGGAGAACATGGATAGGTGATGTTTTGGGTCAGGATCCATCTTCTACTAACCTCCGCAGCTATGATTTTCACTGGACGTTGTATAGTTTGCACTACTGACTTCAATTTGCACTATTATGATCTGGTTACTTGGTATAACATAATCAAGGACGAGTCTCACACCGGATCCTACCTCTTCTCTCTCCCATCAGGCAAGAGGTACAGAAATGAGAAAACGCACACCTCCAGATTCAGAGACAGCTTATTCCCAGCTGTTATTAGGCAACTGAACCATCCTATCAACAACTAGAGAGCAGTCCTGAACTACGATCGACCTCATTGGAGACCCTCACACTATTTTTAATAGGATTTTACTGGAGTTTATATCAAAGATACTAGAGGAGCTAGGTCTTTGGTTTATATTGCAATAAACATTATTCTCATTATCCTATATCTGTACACGTGTGAACAGCTCGATTGTCATCATTCATAGTCTTTCTGCGGACTGGATAGCACTTAACAAATGAGCTTTTCACTGTACCAATAAACTAAATTAAACACAAGGGCCACAAAATGCTAGAGTAATTCAGTGAGTCAGGCAGCATCTCTGGAGAATATAGAGAGCAACTGCAGATGCTGGTATATGCAAAAGATAGGCACAAACTGCTGAAGCAACTCAGTGGGCAGGCAGGGTCAAAGGATGGGTGACGTTTTAGGTTGGGACCCTTCTTTAGACTCTTCAGACGGGTTCAAGAGTCTGAAGAAGGGTGTGAGAGAAGCGTCACCCATCCTTTTTCTCCAGAGATGCTGCCTGACCAGTTAAATTACTCCAGCACTTTGTATCTATCTTCAGCCTCTCTGGAATAGAGCTAAAAGGACTTGATGTTTCAATCCCTGTAGTAAATCGGCACTCTTGATATTGGCAGTGGGACTGGACCGGCGAAAGGTACGTCATCATGCATAGGAAACATTTCAGGTCAAGACTTCTTCTACTAACTTCAGCAACAGTTATCTTCTCTGAACTTTGTATAGTACACAATTTGCACAATTATGATCTTGTTTCTTGGTATAACTGATAATTATACAATGTATGAGTTGTATAATTGTTTATCAATGTATAATTGTAGAATTATACATTTTATTGCGTTAATCATTAATGGCCTTGTTAGGCCGAGGCAAGTAAGAATTTCATGACAATTACACACCCTGACTTAATCCCGACGTGTACGAGCTTCAGCAGTACAGGGGCGTGCAGACCAGTCCATCGCGAGTGATATTTGCGCGTAACCCGGTCCTGGGTGGGCATCGTGCACGCGCGGCTCCGTGGAGGACGCGCCCGCCCGCGAGCTGGAGCAATTGTCGGGAACGCGCCCCGGGCAGCAGTGCACGGGCACGCGCACTGCTGATCTCCAGTGGGTGCCTGAATCTGCTCGGTGTGGTCCAGGGGCGCGCACCACCGGGCGGCTGTAGGAGACTCAGCGGGAGCCGGGCCGCCCCGACCCTGCCCCGCCTGTGTCCCCGGCTCCACCCGCCGAACTGCGGCACCATGTCCTTCAAGGTAAGGCTGCGCCAGACCGGACTCGACCGACCGCTGTCTGCGGGGAATCTCCGCAGGCTCATCTCTAGCAGGATTTCCGCTTTCAGCATTATTCCCGACTGCGGGCCCCCCGGTGTATACAATGGGAACTGCGGGTCCGCGAGAGATGTTGCGGGTCACCGGGAGTCGTTGCGGCTTCCCTGCTGCCGACTGCGGGTCCCCGGGATGACGGTAGGTGATGCGGAACCGCAGAAGGCGCGTCGCTGGACTTGCGCGGTGCAGGGTAGGAGGAACGGAACAGCGGTGTGGGCAGAATGGCCGTGTTCGCTGCAGCTCTGGGATAGTATGGTGTCCCGTGGGTAGGAAAGGTTTAGAGGGATATGGGTCAAACACGGGACAGGTGGGACTAGTGTACATGGGGTATCTTGGTTGGCATGGGCAAATTGGGCTGAAAGACTTGTTTTCATGCTGTATGACTTGCAACGGCCAACATCAATCTGTTGGGCTAAAGGGCCTGTTTCCATACCATACAACTGACTATAGTCAAAGTAATGGTTATATAGCATGGAAACCGA
This sequence comes from Leucoraja erinaceus, assembly GCF_028641065.1. Classification (NCBI taxonomy): domain Eukaryota; kingdom Metazoa; phylum Chordata; class Chondrichthyes; order Rajiformes; family Rajidae; genus Leucoraja; species Leucoraja erinaceus. Next base: position 52,583,117 of record NC_073380.1, on the reverse strand, counting down.
CCCTTCGGCTCAACTATACAAGGCTGTCCAACTTGCCTGCTTGCAGACAGAAGGATTTAGTTTAATTTGCATGATGGTATTGTCATGCAGGGTGGAAACAGGTCCTTTGGCCCAACTTTCCGTGTTTGGCACAGACATTTAACGGCGGCAGAGTGGCAGAGTTACTGCTTTACTGTGCCAGAGACCCGTTTCGATCCTGATTAAGGGTGCTGGCTGTACGGAGTTCGTACATTCTCCCTGTAACCGTGTGAGTTTTCTGTTAATATACAGGGTGGTTGCTGGTCGGCGCGAACTTAGTGGGCCAAAGGGCCTGTATCCGCGCTGTATCTCTAAACTAAACTCGGTGAGTTGAAGGACTTTTATCTTTGTGACTCAGGCAAGTTTCCATGTATAGCCTCCCCACAGCAATTAGACCCAATTCCCCTTCACAACACTGTCTGTGAGCTTCACTGCGGAAAAGCTGATGAAATTGACGAGTGATTGCTTCCATTGACCAAACACAGAGTGCTGGAATAACTCAGTGGGTCGGGCAACATCACTGGAGGGGATGGATCGAGACTCTTCATCAGACTGATTGTAATGGATAGGTGACATTTACATCCACAGATGCTGCTTGATTCACTGAGTTCCAGCAATTTGTGTTTTGCGCAAGATTCCAGCATTGGCAGTTCCTTATCTCCGGCTTCTATTGACATTTGTACATTCATATTCTATAAAAAACAATGTAACATACAGCCTTTCGTTTGGAGTCACAAAAGAAACTTAAAAATACATTTATTTTTGGTTCCTCTAAAACTCTCTAGCTCTTAATAATAATAATAATAATAAATTTTATTTATGGGCGTCTTTCAAGAGTCTCAAGGACACCTTACAAAAATTTAGCAGGTGGAGGAAAAACATGTAAGGGGAATGAAATAAATAGTAGAGACATGACTAGTACACAAAGTAAAGACAGAATACAATTCAAAACACAATATGAGGCAATTAATGCACATATGAAAAGGGAGGGGGACGTGGGGCTAAGGATAGGCAGAGGTGAAGAGATGGGTCTTGAGGCGGGACTGGAAGATGGTGAGGGACACAGAATTGCGGATCAGTTGAGGGAGGGAGTTCCAGAGCTTGGGAGCTGCCCTGGAGAAGGCTCTGTCCCCAAAATTGTGGAGGTTGGATTTGTGGATGGAGAGGAGACCGGCTGATGTGGATCTGAGGGACCGTGAGGGTTGGTAGGGGGAGAGGAGGTCAGTGAGATGGGGGGGGCCAGATGATGGAGGGCTTTGTAGGTGAGGATCAGGATTTTGTAGGTGATCCGGTGGGAGCTGGGAAGCCAGTGAAGTTGTTTGAGGACTGGAGTGATGTGATGCCAGGATTTGGTGTGGGTGATGAGTCGGGCTGCTGCGTTCTGGACCAGTTGGAGTCGGTTGATGTAGGTGGAGCTGTTGCCAAGGAGAAGTGAGTTGCAATAGTCCAGTCGGGAGGAGATGAAGGCATGGATGAGTCTTTCAGCAGCGGGAGGTGTGAGAGAGGGTCTGAGTTTGGCGATGTTGCGGAGATGAAAGAAGGAGGTTTTAATGACATGGCGGATGTGAGGCTCAAGGGACAGGGTGGAATCAAAGATCACGCCAAGGTTGCGGGCCTTGGGAGATGGGGAGACAGTGGTGTCGTCGATGGTGAGAGTGGGGTTATTGATTTTGCTGAGTGTGGCTTTGGAGCCTATGAGGAGGAATACCCTTTCCCCCTTGACACAATTTGGATGAGAATGTACAGTAAGTTTGGAGATGACATTAAAACAGGTGGTGTCATAGACCGTGAAGATGGTTATCAAGATTTTGATCAGTGGACTGAAGAATGGCAAGTGTAGTTTAATGCTGATAAGTGTGAGATGTTGCATTTTGGGAAGTTGAACCAAGGCAGGAAGTTCACTATGAATGGTAAGGCCCTGAGGAATGTTGTAGAGCAGAGGGGTCCAGGGGAACAAGTACACATTCCATGAAAGTGACGTCACATGTAGATAGAGTGGTGAAGAAGGCTTTTGGCATGCTAGCCTTCATCAGTCAGGGTGCCCAACCAAAGTCCTATAAAGCTGCAAGTGATTTCCTGACTCTTATACTTAATGTCCCGACTGATGAAGGCAAGCATACCTCCCCCCTCATCTGAGGGACATTATCTCACACCTTTTGTCTTTACATCTCTGGCCTTTGTCCAACCATTTGCCTATCAGATACCTCCTCCCCCCCCCTCCATCTGTATCCACCTATTGCTCACAAGGCTTTGACTTGCCACTTCTCCTTTCACCCCCCTCCCCCACGACAATCAGTCTGAAGAAGGGTACCAACTCAAAAGTCACCTATTCATGTTCTCCAGAGATGCGACCTGTTGAGTTTCTCCAGCACTTTGTGTCTTTCTTTGCAAACCATATCTGCAGTTCCTTGTCTATGGTGTTTGTTCTGTTGGGACGAATGTAAATTGAGGGTTGATTATTGCTACATTTACGTCCAAGTCATTTTCTATGTATCTCTAACAACAGAGGTCCCAGCACAGAAACCTGTGGAACTCCACTTGTCACAGACTTCCAGCTAAAATAACACCCTTCCACCATAACATTTCCTGGATAATCTTTACTTCCATTCTTAAACAAAGTAGCATTATCTACTCATTATCTACTTATGGAGGGAAGGCAGGTACAGGATGCTGAGTTGGATGATCAGCCATGATCATATTGAATGGTGGTGCAGGCTCGAAGGGCCGAATGGCCTACTACTGCACCTATTTTCTATGTTTACTCTCCAGTTCTCCAGGACCTTGCCTCTGGCTAGAGAAGAAACAAAGATCTTTATTGTGGCCCCTGCAATCTCCTCCTTTGCCTCCCTCAATAACCTGGGGTAGATCCCATCGGGCCCTGGGGATTTATCCACCATAATGATCTTCAAGATTCCCAACGTCTCCTCTTCCTCAATCTCAATCTATCCTTGCATATTAATATTCCCCACACTGATGTCACTGTCCTCCATGTCCTTCTGTGAATACAGATACAAAGTACTAATTTAGTACCTCACCTTCATCTTTATCCTCAACCAGTCCCACCTTCAAGTTCCTAAGATGTTCTGCCATGGACACTAACCTCAGCAACTATGGACCATGTCTTTGATTGCACTACATACTTCAGCTTTGCACTATAATGGTCTGGTTACCTTGTGTTACTGATTACTTAGAATATTCTGCATTGTAAATCAGCTGATGGTAGATCAGACAGCTGGAAATTTGATTTGCAGTGGCCTTGGTTCCAAGGTGATTCAAACCGTTTTAATTCACTATTACATTTCGATGATGATGTACTTTGGTGTTGACACAAACCTTGTGTTTATTCTGACAGAGGGAGATGCCACTTGCAAATGCTGTGTTCTGGACCGCACGCAGAGGAAACGCTACCCTCTTGAGGATACTTCTAAACAGTGGTCGGATGGATGTAGACTGCAGAGACAGTGTATGGGTCCATTAATGCATGCAAGGGCAAAGTCTATCCCAGCGACCATCGTGGTGGGGTTACAACAGAGCCCTAGAGTCATGCAGCATGGGAACAAGCCATGCAGCCCAACTTGTCCTTGCCGACCAAGATGCCCGTTCAAAGCAGCTCCTATCTGCCAGCACCTGGCCCATGTTCCTCTGAGCCTTTCCTATCCATTTATCTGTCGAAATGTCTTTTAAACGTTGTTATACTACCTGCCTCAACTATTTTCTCTGGCAGCTCAATTCATATAATTACTATCCTTTGAGTGAAAAGGTTGCCCCTCGGGTTTAGTTTCCTCTCTCACCTTAAACCTCTACCCTCTGGTTCTTGATTCCCCTACACTGAGTATATGATTATCAACCTATCTATTCTCATGATTTTATACGCCTCTATAAGATCACCCCTCGGCCTCCTGCACTCCAAGGAATAAAGTCCTAGCCTGACAAACTCTGTATATAACTCGGTCCCTCAAGTCCTAGCAACATCCTTATAAACCTTTTCTGCACTCTTTCCAGCTCAATGACATCCTTCCTGTAGCAAGGTGACTAACAATGAACACAGTCCTCCAGGTGTGCAACAGTAACATAACGTCCCAACATTTATACTCCATTCCCTAAATGATGAAGGCCAGGGCGGCCGAAAGCATTCTACACCACTCTATCCACCAGTGACGCTGCTCTCGGAGAACTATATATATGCAGCCCCAGATCCCTCTGTTCTACAATACAATCCAAACTAGGCCTTCAAACTAAAGACACCTTAATTGCCAGTGCTTTGTGCTGGCCCCATGGGTGGTTGTAGCCAGTATCTGGATTTGGTAGTGATCCTAATCATTGGAATTATTTCCCTGTTGACAGGTTGGGACAACTGCTCTCATGGTGGCTTCACACTGCAATCATATGGATTGTGTTCGGGAGCTGATCTTACAAGGAGCGGGCATTAACATCCAGAGAGAGGTAATGTGTAGTACGGCGGGGTGTATGTATCTCATCTGGGGAGCATGATGGGTAAAGTGGAGAGCATGTTTCCACAGCAACAGCCTTTTTACATTTTAGCATTGAAAGTTAGAACGATTGAGGTCTTCCAAATTTTTCAGGAGTTGTTTATTGGGTGGATGTAGAGAATATGTTTCCACATGTGGAAGTCGTAGATGTCAAAATAGTTACTGATAAATTCAGTGGGAGATTTAAGAGAAAGTTTTACTCAAAAATTATTGAGATGAAATTTGATCCAAGTGGCTGAGGTTTAGGAGAAAGTTGGATAAAAACAGGAAGGAAAAAAGAAAGAAAGAGACACAAGGAGCCACACACACTGGAGTCTTGAGCAACCAAAGTACTGGAGGAACTCGGTGGGTCAAGCAGCATCTGTGGCGGTAATGGACAGATGACATTTTCAATCGGGACTGTTCTTCAGATTTTTCTTCAGAATAAACAAACCCAGAAACAGCTCTTCTACCTTGTACTGGTCTGGCCACGGCACATGGGACAGGCCCTTCAGTGCACAATGTGAACAAGATGCCTTGTTAAACAAATCTACTTTCTCTGCACGTGATTCATATTCCTCCATTCCCTGCATATCCAAGTGCCTATCTAAACGCCACTTAAGCACCATTATCATATCTGTTTCCACCAGCGACCAGGCACCCACCACTCTCTCTGTAAAGAAACTTGCTTTGCACATCTCCTTTAAATTTCTCCCTTTCACCTTAAAGCTATGCCCTCTAGTCATGAACATTTCCATCCTGGGAAAAACATTTTTTATTGTCTGTCAGTCCTATCTGTGCCTCTATTAATGTTATATACATTTATCAGGTCTCTGCTCGGCCTCTCTCGTCCCAGAGAAACCAATCCAAGTCTGTCCAACCTCTCCTTGCCTCTAATCCAGGTAGCATGCTGGTAAACCTCTTCTGCATCCTCATCAAAGCCTCAACATCCTTCCATTAATGGGTTGATCAGAGTACACAATACTCAAAATATGGCCTAACTAAAGTCATAGAGATGTATCATGACTTTCTGGCACGTATACTAAATGCCTCAACTGATGAAGGCTAGCATACAATACACCTATCTGCTCGTCTGTTACATGCTTGAGGCTGAATATCACATTGGAGACATATTATGGGTTTTTTAGTATTGATATAATTTATGGAAACTTTACCACAGAAAACAGTTTATTGTGCCTGCATATATTTTGGGACCAATCAAGAGATGAATTTCCCAGGCATGCCGAAGCATGAGTGATGGTCCACACTGGAGAAGTCAGGAAAATGTAGGTTGTATTAAAATGCAGGAAGCTAGGGAAAGTTGATCTGGAACTCTGATGTAATCCTCGCTGAAGAGCTGAAACCTGATCTTCGTCCAAAATTCCTCTGATTGGCCTCCGGCAGAATCACTAACATTTAGTCATACAGATGGAAACAGGCCCTTCGGCCCATCTTGTCCATGTTGAGCAAGATGCACATCTACGCTGGTCACATTTGTCTGCATTTGGCCCGTATCCCATAGGCTGAAGGCCCTGTTTCCGCACTGTATCTCTAAAGTACAAAGCCACTACTCTCTGAGTGAAAATGTTGTCCTTTAGTTACTGTTAAATCTTTCCCCTCTCACTTTAAACCTATGCTTCTGGTACATGAAGGCCTGAAGAAAGGTCCCATCACAAACATCGTCAGTCCACGCCATCCACAGATGTTGCCTGACCCGCTGAGTTCCTCTAGCACTTTGTGTTTCGCTCAAGAATCCAGCATCTGAAGTTCCTTGTGCCTCCCTTTAGTTCTAATTCACCTACAATGGGGGGAAAAGGACACTGCATTCGCCCTATCTATAACCCCCACGGTTTTATGCACCTCTATATGATCAGCCCTCAGTTTCCTGCGCTCCAAGGAGTAAAGCCCTAGCCTGCTCAATCTCCCTATAGCTCAGACCCTTGAGTCCTGTCAACATCCTAATAAATCTTCTCTGTGTTGTTTCCAGCAAAATAGCATCCTTCCTCTAGCAGGGTGACATGATCCTTTGATAGAGTTCTGGCAATTGATAAAACGAACCTCAGGAAATTCCCAGGACATGGTTGGATGCGAGGAAATGATCTGTCAGCAAAGGAGTGAGTTAATGTTTGCAGCAGGAAGAGTGGTGATCCACCCAGTACTAATTGACAGTGACAGCTGTGAGCTTGCTGTTGAGTTGTAGGGGTGGCACAGTGGTAGAGCTGCTGCCTTACAATGCCAGAGGTTCTGGTTTGATCCTGACTACGGGTGCTGTCTGTACAGTGTTTGTACAATCGCCCTGTGACAGTGTAGGTTTTTTCCAGGTGCTCCAGTTTCCTCCCACACTCCAAAGACGTACAGGTTTATAGGTTAATTGGCTTCTGTAAAATTGTGGGTTGTCCCTAGTGTGTAGGATAGTGTTAATGTACGGTGTGATTGCTGATCGGCGCAAACGGTGGGCTGAAGGGCCTGTTTCCAATCTGTACTCTAAAGTCTAAAGAGTGAATTAATTCCACTTTATCTTCCCAGTCAGGTTCTACTGCTCTTTACTTTGCTGCTCAACAAGGGAACGATGAGATTGTGAAATTCCTGTTGGAGTATGGGGCCTCCACAGAGCTATCAACCAAAGTAAGAGAGCCAACGTCCGTCACCACTGATATATCTTCCCCCCCCCCCACCCCCGAGCCCCAAAATTGGCAATGATATCATTGTGGTTAAATCTGTGGTGCTGCTCACTTTACAACTTAACCAGAGGAAATATTCTGAAATACTTTCTGTACGCTGCAGAGTAACAGTGGCTCACCCACTAAAAATGTTGTCTCAGAGCTCCAGTGACCCAGGTTCAGTCCTGACCCCGGGCGTTGTCCGTATAGAGTTTACATGTTTTACCTGTGACTGTGTGGGTTTACCAAAGTTTTATAAAGCTGCAATGTGACTTCCTGATTCTTATACTTAATGCCCCGTCTGATGACGGCATGAGTTAAGTGTGTTTTATTGTCATATGTCCCAAAGAGAACAATTAAATTCTCACTTGCAGCAGTTCAACAGAATATGTATACACAACCACACCATACGCTTTCTTTACCACTCTATTTATTTATGTTGCCACTTTCAAGGAGTTATGGACTTGGACCCTGAGATCCCTCTGCACATCAGTGTTGTTCAGGGTTAGGATTATACAGTAGTTTTGTGATTAACTTCATACTTTCCCGTTCCATTCGATGTCCCAAAATGCAACACCTCTTTCTCACTCGGATCAAATTCCATCCGTCATATATATCCCAAACAACAGTGGTCCCAGCACAGATCTCCATAAAACCCAGTTGAACCCTCTCTGGCTCAATCATGTCTTACCTATAGTATGGTGACCAGAACTGCACTCAATACTCCAGGTGTTGTCTCACCAACATCTTGTACAACTGGTAACATGATTTTCTAACGACTAATTTGTCCATTTTTTTTTGTCATCTGCAAAATTAGGCGAGGAACAGGTACAATGAAAATCTTGCTTGCAGCAGCACCACAGGCACAGGAAATGCATAAATAATAATAAAGTATTCATAAATTATGTGTAAGTTACAACATCAATTCAACAAGATAGTGAAAAGAAAAAGAATGCAAACAAAAAGCCATTAATGCAAACATATACGATTAGAAAAACGGTTCATGGTAGTTCAAGTGGTCGTCTATACTCTATAGTGTTCCATTGCCGATGTAGGATTAGGATTGTGCGGGTCAGTTTAAGTACCTGATAGTTGTAGAAAAGTAGCTGTTCCTAAACCTAGTGGTGTGGGACTTCAGGTTCTGTACCTCCTGCCCCACGGTAGCAGTGAGAAGAGGGCTTGGCCCGGATAGTGATAGATGGCGCCTTCTCGAGGCTGTGCCTTTGATGGAAGGGAGGGGTGTGCCTGTAATGGACTGGGCTGAGTCCACCACTCTCTGCAGCCTCTTGCATTCCCGTGTGTTGGAATTGCCGTACCAGGCCACGATGCAACCAATGAGGATAATTTCTACGGTGCACCTGCAGAGGTTTGTAAGAGCATTCAGAGACCTGGTGAATCTCTTCAGGAGTTGAAGGGAAATTTGTGAAAAAAGTGAAATAAATCCTTTGCCTATTTCCTGTGCAGAATAGAGCCACTCCACTGTCGATCGCAAGTCAGTGCGGACACCTCAAAGTGGTGGAGACTTTGCTAAACAGGAGATGCAACGTTAATATCCAGCTGCAGGTAAGACCATCAGGGTAACAGGGGTGATCTTGTATGCTGCTTGGAGTCGGCACCTGAATCCTCAGCACACATAAACCTTGGTAGCACTTTGTTCAGTATAGACTCTGGATTATAGACGCTGATTCCATATGGGTTATAGAATTGTTATAGCACAGAAAGAGGGCACTCGGCCCATTGAGCCTGCAGTCCCATCAGTCCCATCTCCTGAAACTATACGTTATTCTCTTTCCAATGCCTCTGACTTCCCCTTTGAAATCCCTTTGTCAAGAGTATTTAATTACCCTATGTACTGGCAACAGACAACAAAATCATCGCTTGCTGCAACTAAACAGACCCATCAGCTCAATAACACAACAAATAATGATATAATAATCAATCATAAAATAAATTCATAACTAGGTAACCATAATAGTGCAAAATCGAAGTCTGCAGGGAATCCAAAGACAGTCCATAATAGGTCATAGTTGCTGAGGTCGTGGTTTGGCGTTGTGCAGTGTTCAAGAAGCTGATGGTTGTTGGGAAGAAGCTGTTCTTGGACCTGGAGGTCATGGTTCTCGGGCAGTAAGTTCTAGAGTATCACCACTCTGGGTTGGCAAGCATTCAGGAGCCCCAAACAGTAACAGAAAATACTGGACAACAATTCAGCAGTTCAAGTAGCATAGAAACATAGAAATTAGGTGCAGGAGTAGGCCATTCGGCCCTTCGAGCCTGCACCGCCATTCAATATGATCATGGCTGATCATCCAACTCAGTATCCCGTACCTGCCTTCTCTCCATACCCCCTGATCCCCTTAGCCACAAGGGCCACATCTAACTCCCTCTTAAATATAGCCAATGAACTGGCCTCAACTACCCTCTGTGGCAGAGAGTTCCAGAGATTCACCACTCTCTGTGTGAAAAAAGTTCTCATCTCGGTTTTAAAGGATTTCCCCCTTATCCTTAAGCTGTGACCCCTCGTAGCATTGGGGAGAGATAAACAGATTCAACGTTTCAACTCGTAGATCCTTCGTAGGGATCCTTATATCTTCGGCCTGAAACCCTCCCCACAGATGTTGTTTGGCCTGCTGAATATTTCCAGTGTTCCCAAATGTTTACCCAAATCTGTGCCCTTGCTCATTTATTCTCTCTACCCTGTCTAAACACATTCTGATTTTTTCCATCTCTTTTAAATCACTCTCAATATACATTGTTCCCAAGACAACAAACACTAGAGACACAAGGATCTACAGGTGTTGGTTTACAAAAAAGACCGCAAAGAGCAAGAGTAGATCAGTGGGTCAGCATCTCAGAAGGACATGGATAGGCGACATTTTGGGTCGGAACCCTTTTTCAGTCTGGTGATGTTTCGTGTGGGGACCATTCAGAACCATAGTAGCCTGTTGGTATCCCAGTATCAAATAGATTACAAAGATACTGGAGGTGGTAGAAAAGGGCTTTGCAAAGATTTTGTCAGAATTGAGAGTGTACAACTGGTTCAGAAGTCTCCACAGTGTGTGACTGTATCCTCCTGGAAGTGGAATTGAAATTGATTATTGCCAACCAAACGGTGGTCCTTTGAGTGAAGAAAATGTTAGAGAGGGGAGGGACAGAGAAGCTGATTCTTGCTGTGATAAGGACCAAGCATAAAACACTCACCAATAGATTCAGTAAATCCCTGGGAAAACTCTTTGCCCATGGAGTGGCGAGGAAATGGATGCCGCGGATAGAGCAGGAGGGCGAGGGGTGATCTTATAGATGTGTACAAGATCATGAGAGGAATAGATAGGGGTAAATACACAGAATCTTTTGCTCAGAGTAAGAGACTCGAGAACCAGAGGACATACAGTAGGTTTAAGGTGAGGAGGGTGGGGAAAGATTTAATAGGAAACTGAGAGGTAACTTTTTTACACAAAGGTGGCGGGTGTATGGAATGACCTGCCGGAGGAGGTAGTTGAGGTAGGTACTATCACAATGTTTTAAAAACATTTAGACAGGTACATGGATAGGATAGGTTTAGAGGAATCTCGGCAGGTGGGACTATTGTAGATGGGACATATTGGTCAGTGGGAAAGTTGGGCTGAAGGGTCTGTTTCCATGAGTCTATGACTCTGTAACTCTTATGACTCAGTCCATTAAACGTGCTGCATGATTCAGAAATCCATGGCCAACCTTTTTACCTCAACACAACTTTTCAGCTCTATTCTATATCTCTTTATTCCCTTAATCACTGAAATATTCTCCTCCACATGGGTCAACATCTGCGGGGGGTTTTCCTGCCAGTCTCCTGTGAGTACAACTGGAAAAGCCATCAAAAGCCCAGAGAAGCAAGTGTGAGGGATGTTTAAGAGGCCATTCTGAAGACTGTCACATTCACCAAACCTGCACAGGGGGTGTAGAATTTTCCCACTCTGTGCTTGATCTCGGAAGCACTTCTGAGTTTGCAGCAACCCTGAAAACTAACTGACCAGAAAATTGGACACCAGCAAATTCCCAGGACTAACAAAACTTGCATTTAAATAGCACCTGTCACAACTCCAAAATGCCTCATTAGACTGGGAGATCTTTAGAAGTACAATCAGAATCATAGTGCAGGAAATGTTATAGCCACCTACCCTCATCAGACGAGAATCTATTTTAGTTCGACCAATATTCACCAGGTTGCCGTGGAGAACTGTTCTGGGCTTCCTTGGCTCACTGAAGGAAGTTGGTGCTGCCTTCCAAATCTGTGAACTTCAAGCCCACATTGTAGCATCGGCCTGGATTACAGGAGTCAAGAATGTTTCTTTGTCATATGCACTGGTTATGAATGGGAACAGTGACATTTTTATTCAGACACATAATGAGCAACAGTGCCCTCCATAATGTTTGGGACAAAGACCCATCATTTATTTATTTGCCTCTGTACTCCACAATTTGAGATTTGTAATAGAAAAAAAATCACATGTGGTTAAAGTACACATTGTCAGATTTTAATAAAGGCCATTTTTATACATTTTGGTTTCACTATGTAGAAATTACAGCAGTGTTTATACATAGTTCCCCTATTTCAGGGCACCATAATGTTTGGGACACAGCAATGTCATGTAAATGAAAGTAGTCATGTTTAGTATTTTGTTGCATATCCTTTGCATGCAATGACTGCTTGAAGTCTACGATTCATGTTCATCACCAGTTGCTGGGTGTCTTCTCTGGTGATGCTCTGCCAGGCCTGTATTTCAGCATATTTAGCTTATGCTTGTTTTGGGGGGTAGTCCCCTTCAGTTTTCTCTTCAGCATATAAAAGGCATGCTCAGTTGGGTTCAGATTGAGTGATTGACTTGGCCACTCAAGAATTGACAATTTTTTGTCTTTGAAAAACTCCTTTGTTGCTTTAGCAGTTTGTTTGGGATCATTGTCTTGCTGTAGAATGAACCGCCAGCCAATGAGTTTTGAGGCATATGTTTGAACTTGGTAACTCGAATTTCACTGTACCTTTTGTCAAGTGACAATAAATGCAAACTTGAACTTGAGCAGATAGGATGTGTCTATACACTTAAGAATTCATTATGCTACTACCATCAGCAGTTGTTTCATCAATGAAGATAAGTGAGCCAGTACCTTCAGCAGCCATACATGGCCCAGGCCATAACATCCCCACCACCATTTTTCACAGATGAGCTGGTATACTTTGGATCTTCAGCAGTTCCTTCTCTCCTCCATACGTTGCTCTTCCCATCACTCTGATACAAGTTAATCTTGGTCTCATCTGTCCACAAGACTTTTTTTCAGAACTGTGGTTGCTCTTTTAAGTACTTCTTGGTAAACTGTAACCCGGCCATCCTATTTTTGCGGCTAACCAGTGGTTTGCATCTTGCAGTGCAGCCTCTGTATTTCTGTTCATGAAGTCTTCTGCGGACAGTGGTCATTGATAAATCCATATCTGACTCCTGAAGAGCGTTTCTATCTGTCAGACAGATGTTTGGGGATTGTTCTTTATTATAGAGAGAATCCCTCTGTCATCAGCTGTGGAGGTCTTTGTTGGCCTGCCGGTCCCTTTACGATTAGTAAGCTCACCGGTGCTCTCTTTCTTCTGAATGATGTTCCAAACAGTTGATTTTGTAAGCCTCAGGTTTCGCTGATGTCTCTAACAGTTTTATTCCTGTTTCTCTGTCTCATAATGGCTTTCATTGGCACAACTTTGGTTCTCATGTTGATAAACAGCAGTAAAAGTTTCCAAAGGTGATGGAATGACTGGATGAAAGACTAGGTGCTGAAAGCTCTCTTATACCTGCATTAAGGACGCATTTAAACACATCTGAGCAATGCCAAACACCTGTGAAGCCATGTGTCCCAAACAAGTTCAAGTTCAAATTTATTTGTCACATGCCCCATAAGGTGCAGTGAAATGAATTTACCATGCAGTGTTACAATTTAAAAAAAGTACATAATATACAACATAATTCAACAGACTTCACTGTGGTAGAAGGCAATACAGTTCAGACAGTCCTCCCTTGTTCACCCGTGGACGGCATCCTGACCCTCCGTAGTCACCGCTAAGGACGGCCCGATATTCAGGCCCTCTGGTTGGGCTGGTTGGAACGCCGACATCGGGACAAATCAAGCACATCCCGCGGCCCGGAGCTCCCATATCGGACACCTCCTTACCGGAAACCGCGGCTTCCGGGTGTTGCAGGTCGGCGGTCGGAGCTCTTCTCCAGCGACCCCCGGCATGGGATCAACCGCTCCACGATGGAAGATCTGCTCCACGCTTGCCGCCAGAAGCTCCACAGACCGAGGCTCCAAGTGGGTTGTAGGCTGCATGCCAGTGGGCGGAATGCTTCTCCAGCGACCCCCGGCAAGGAGGTCCACGATGTCAAAGTCCCCGCGGCAACGCCAATGAAGCTCTGGGCCCGACTCCGGGAAAGGCCACACCAAACCAGCGGTAAGGCCGCGCGGAGGGTGGGGACGAAGAAGTGACAAGGACGAAAGTCGCCTCTCCATCGAGGTAGGTGTCTGAAAACAGTTTCCCGTGGTGGTGGGAGGGAATAGGGGGAAACAGTTTTCATAATGGCTTTGACTTTGACAGGGGAAATGTTCTGCATAGGGGCCAGGACGCATGTCTGTGAGCGGATGGCGGGCCACATCTATCACGTGTACACATGGATCCTGCCCCCATCCCGCCCCGGGTGGCAGGCATCAAATCACGTGTTCACATAGATCCCGCCCCTTCGAGGATGCCACCCGGAGCACTGGCCCCTAGTTACGGGCTCTCACGATCATGGTGTACCTACGGACCATTGCCTTGGCTTTGTCCTGAAGGCGGTGGCTCAAATACTCACAATCCCGACAGAGAAGCCCAGACACAGAAGGTGCGCGGCCGTGCCGGCGGCTTTGCGCAGGATGCGGTATAGCCAGAACTCGCCGTTCATCGGCTCCGCCATTGCGGCCGCCAGCACAGGCCTCCTTGCGTCACTTCGCCTGGGTGCCGCGGCCTCCGTCCCAGGACGTACCGGAGATGAAGGAAGTCTGTGGGCCGGACGATTACCAAAAAGAAAATACACCTGCGGGCCAGATGATTTCGGGTTACGGGCTGCATTCGGCCCGGGGGCCGTAGGTTGCCGACCCCTGCACTAAAACATACTTTGGACATACTAAAAAAAACAAAAGAAGTAGAAACAATGAACCCACTGCAGGCGAGGGAGGCAGCCGACTCGCAGCGCCACAGGAACAATTCGGACTGTAAACGCCTTTCTCACCAGGGACTAACTGTACAGAACGTTTTTCCTTCTATTATTTATTATGTAAAATAATATGTGTGTTATGATTGTGTTTATAATTTGTTTGGTTGTTTTGTTGTTCCGCGAGCATTGCCACTTTCATTTCACTGCACATCTCGTATGTGTATGTGACAAATAAACTTGACTTGACTTGACTTGACTAAACAGTGTGGTAACCTGAAATGGGGGACTATGTATAAACACAGGTGTAATTTCTACATGGTGAAACCAAAATGTGTATAAATACCTTTTAATAAAATCTGACAATGTGCACTTTAACCACATGTGACTTTTTTTTTCTATTACAAATCTCAAATTGTGGAGTACAGAGGCAAATAAATAAATGGTGGGTCTTTGTTCCAAACATTATGGCAGACACTGTACTGTACATGTAAAATAGAGTATCAGTTATAAGTAAACCAGACCATGATAGTCCAAAAATAATAGTAGATCCAAAAACAAACCTAATAGTTCAAAGTTCGGTAGGGCTGAGGTGCTTAAAGCTGGGTTGTTGCCAGTGTTGTGCAAGGTTGTTCAAGAACCTGGTGGTTGCTAGGAAGAAGCTGTTCTTGAATCTGGTGGTCACAGTTCTTGGGCTCCTATACTTTCTTCCCAATGGTAGCAGAGGCATGATAGTGCCCAAGGTGGTGTGGGCCTTTGATGATATTGGTTGCCTTTTTGAGTAAGCATCACTTCCTGTAAATCTCAGATGGCGAGGAGGTCAGTACCTGCGATGGACTGAGCACTGTTCGTCACTTTGTGCATTCTCCTTCCAGTGAAGGATAAAGAAAGAGCAGGAGTTCAGAGTGGTACAGCTGGTAGAGCTGCTGCCTCACAGCTCAAGACTTGGGTTCAACCCTGACATAGGAACATAGAAAATAGGTGCAGGAGTAGACCATTCGGCCCTTCGAGCCTGCACCGCCATTCAATATGATCATGGCTGATCATCCAACTCGGTATCCTGTACCTGCCTTCTCTCCATACCCCCTGATCCCTTTAACCACAAGGGCCACATCTAACTCCCTCTTAAATATAGCCAAAGAACTGGCCTCAACTACTTTCTGTGGTAGGGAATTCCACAGATTCACCTCTCTATGTGTGACCTTGGGTGCTGTCTATTTGGAGTTTGCACATTCTCCCTGTGACCGCATGGGTTTCCCTTGGGTGCTCCGGTTTCCTCCCACATCCCAAAGGTGTGTGAGTTGGTAAGTTAACTTGCCTGCTGTAAATTGCCTCTGGTGTGCAGGTGAGTGGTATAATCTGGGGAGTTGACGGGAAAGTTGGGAGAATCAGCTATGTGCATTTCTGGGCATGTTACTGTACGCAAGACTTGATTAAGCTGGAGAGGGTACAGAAAAGATTGACAAGGATGTTGACAGGAATGGATTGCTTGAGGCTGGATAGGCTGGGACTGAAACAAAGGAGGCTGCGGGGTGACTTTATAGAGATTTACAAAATCACAAGGGGTAGAGATAAGATGAATGGACACCGTCTTTTCCCCAGGGTAGAATAGTCCAACACTAGAGAGCATAGGTTTATAGTAGAGAGGAAAGATTAAAGAGGATGTGTGGCAACTTCTTAACCCAGGGATTGGTGGGTATTTCAATGAGCTGCCAAAAGAAGTGAGAGGCATGTGCAATTACAATTTTTGAAAGATGGTTGGACAAGTACATGGATAGGAAAGATTTGGAGGGATATGCGCCAAATGCAAGCAAATAGGATTAGCTTAGGTAGACAACTTGGTTGGCATGGACATCACACATCGGCCAGAAGGCCTGATTCCATGTTGTATAAGTCTACGACTCAATCTACCAAAGACTCCTTTGCCACTCAACTCCTTGGGCCTGCCCTCCCATCCAGTGTAATGGTGGTGTTATTCAAAGCCACAATGTTCAGAGAATACACATGCACTGGTTATTAAAGAATCTTTCCTACATCTAAAAGACAATTCCAAGTACAGTTGACTCCGTTGCTCTCTCAGTAATCAATAGCAGGATTCTGCATTAGCCTCATTATAGCCAGGAGGAAACCAAACATTGCTAAGTACATGAAAATATTTAATGTTGCACTTAAATAAGAGGTTAGATCTACAGTATATTATTGATTGGTTAAAATGGGCAGAGAATCAGTAGTCATTATCTGAGAATAATGTTTTATGTTACAGATTACTAACGTCCCATATATAGAGAACTATTTTCTCATATTCATGATTAAAAACAGTAAAATGATGATAAGTCAAGAGTGTAATTGTCATATGTACCAGAAATGGAACAATGAAAATGGTGGAATAATAAAAATCGTAGGATCTTGGGGGGAAAAAAGAGCTGGAGGCTCCACACCCAGCGCAGGCCAGGTCATTTGATCGATTTAAAGGGGAGATTGAAAGGTCGAGGAATTGAAGGCAATGGGGAATTAGCCCAAACCAGGATTTGAAGCCGGCATAGTTCAATCATGATCATATTGAACGGTGAGACAGGCTTGAGGGGCCGAGTGGCCTGCTCCTATTTTCTTGGGTAATCAGAAATGTAATTTAACAGGTGAGATTCTACTTTTACTTAACACTGGTATATTTTGTTAAGGAATGGGGAGTCATGTTACATATTTTCTAACATCAGCTAATGGATCAGCTGACTTATTTATGTCAGTTTTTTTGTGGCACAGTGGCGCAGCAGTAGTTGCTGCCTTACAGCGCCGGAGACCCGGGTTCGATCATGACTACGGGTGCTGTCTGTATGGAGTTTTACGTTCTCCTTGTGTGCGTGGGTTTTCTCCAGGTGCTCCGGTTTCCTCCCACACTCCAAAGATGCAAAGGTTTGTAGGTTAATTGGTGGTCGTTGGTCGGTATGGACCTGGTAGCCTGAAGGGGCTGTTTCTGCGCTGTACCTCTAAAGTCTAAAAACTGACAGTGTTCTTTGTTTCAGGACGGAGCAACATCGCTCTTTCTGGCCGCACAAGGCGGGCACCTTAAAGTGGTTCAACAGCTCCTGTCAGCGGACGCAGAGATTGACCAACCAAGACAGGTATGGGTTTTGTGGGTCTCTCTGAGAAAGGTGCCCATTAAGTAGGTATGTTACAAAACGTACCTGAATCGTGGTTGAGCATCTGCCCCACCCCTTGTGTGTGATTTTGGTGCTGTTTAGAGGGGGCAGGTTTAAAACGCGATTTTTACTAGGCTGTTCCAATCGAAAATGTTCAGCCTAGTACACATCCGCTGAAAGATCGCAAAGGTTTATTAGTTTTTATGGCCTTGTATAATATGGTGTAGTTTAAAAATCACTCTGGCAACCTCGCAGCTCCAGGGTTTTATAAAGCAAACAATTAAAGGTATGTACCTTATTTTTTACATTAAATGGGGCTTGTATATAACCCTGAAGGGAAGTAGCTCATTTTGGGCGCTGTTTTTCTGGGCATATCTAAAGTCTGGGCATTTGAGGGCACAAATCCAGCGCAATGTGAACGTTCTAAACCAGCGCGTTCACAGGATCCCACTAGAAAGCCGATTTAAATTGACTTTAATTTACAGCAAATGAACACTAAATTCCTTCCATTTGGCCTATAAATTGATGTAAATGAGATTTAAAGATCATGTTTTATTGTGAATTATTTGTGAATATTATTTGGACATTTAGGCTATTTAAAAATGTTAATCATTTATTAAGAAATGGATAGATGTTTAGACTAGTAAGTGAAGTTTGAAATTAGCTACAATTGGGTAACTAACTAATTATATGCTTTAATTTCAGGTCGTCCAAGTAAGATTATTTTATATTTGTTTCAGAATGCTTCAATCTATGATAACTGAAAATTTCATTCAGTTCTCTTAATTTCTTAAGAAGGTTATGGGCTTTTGACTGTCCACGATCCCATACCAATAGGGAACAGACTAATTTCCGAGTATGAAAATGGCCATTTTTCTATTACTGGAGATATGAGAAAGGTGCCCAAATTAAACTTATTGTTATGCCATCAGCAGGCGACTTGACTCAAAATTTTGTAACTTCTACACTAAGTTTCCATCAGCAGGCGATGGTCTTCTGTTGGACTCTCTGTGAAAGACAAAGAGATTGACCGGAGTTCCACATGTCCAGAGGGTCCTTTGCTCTTCTTGCCCATGTACTGCCCAGGGTCCAGATACAAGCACACTTGAGCAGCTGCCAAATAACATTACAAGATTTGGACGATGGCAGGAAATCATTCAGGGCCGCAAGGAGGGTAGAGGCTGAGGGGTGACCTTACTGAGGTGCACATGATCATGAGGGGCATGGATAAAGTAAACGCTCATAGTCTTTTTGCCAGGATAGAGGATTCTACAAATGGAGGGCATAGGTTTACAATTAAATATTTAAGAAAATCAACTATTTCACTTTATCTGGAATGAGCAATTAGAGGAAGCTAAAGATACAGACACAATTACATCTTTTAAAAGACATTTGGACAGATTTATCGATAAGAAGGTTTTAGGGGGCTATGGCCCAAATGCTGGCAAATCTAACCAGCCCAGCATGCCAACTCAGGATGATAGCTCAGGACTGCTCTCTAGTTGTTGATAGGATAGTTCAGTTGCCTAATAACAGCTGGGAAGGAACTGTTCCCGAATCTGGAGGTATGTGCTTTCACACTTCTGTACCATTTGCCTGATGGGAGAGGCGAGAAGAAAGAGTGACCGGATGAGACTGGTCCTTGATAATGCTGGTGTCCTATCCCTCCTCTCTGCCGGCTTTCAACCCCCTCCCCCATCCTCCCACAATCAGTCTGAAAAGGGTCCCAACCTTAAATGTCATCTATCCATGATCTCTGGAGATGTTGCCTGCCCCACTGAGTTACTCCAGCAATTTGTCCTTTTTTTGGTAAACCAGCATCTGCCGTTCCTGGTTTCAATTCTCCCTTGTACCCTCTCGCTTTCCTTTCCCATTCCATTAGTGTCAAGCCAATGTTTAATTTAGCCCCACGATCTGGACCTCCTCCTTAGAGCACTCCAAGCATCTACTGCTTGCTTGGAAACCTCCTTTTGCTTGCCTTTACTTCAATTCATTTGTAGCATTTATTGACTGGCTTTGGGCTGGAGGTGGTGGTGGGCTGTGTTCTTGAAGCACTGCAGTCCTTCTAGTGAAGGTGGTCCAGCTGTGCTGTTGAGAAGGGAGTTCTAGGGTTTAGACCTGATGATGATGAAGGCCTGGTGATTTATTTCCATGTTGTCGTGGTGTGTGACTGAGAGGGGTAGGTGATCGTTCTCCCTTTTCCTCCGTCATGGGAGAGGTCACGTTTGGCTGGTGCTGTCAGAGTAACCTGGGCGAGAGTAATGGCCTCGGTCCTCCTTGAGGTTTGCTGTTCTAATACTTCCTTTTTGTTTTTCTCAGGATCTAACCACACCATTGTGGATAGCGGCACAAATGGGATACATTGATATCGTTAAGCTGCTGCTCCAACATGGAGCGAGTTCAGATACTTCTCGCAAGGTCAGACCTCACTTTGTAAAAGGAAATAGTATCAGCACTTGGTAAAGACACAATGATCGAGGAATACAGTAGTGCAGGCAAACATGTACTTGTGACGTGGTGTCACACTCAGTGCAATGCGAACGCCACATTACACCGTGATTAATCAGAATAATTGCACTCATTTTGAAGACAGACCTGCAGATGGTGGAATCTTGAGCAATACATAAAGTGCTGGAGAAACTCAGCGGGTCAGGCAGCATCTACAAAGGGAATGGACAGATGAGGTTTCAGGTCAGGACCCTTCTTCAGACTTCCCACCACAGGCAGTCTGAAGAAGGGTCACAACCCAAAACTTTGCCTGTCTATTCCCTCCACAGATGCTGCCTGACCCGCTGAATTCCTCCAACACTTTGTTTATTTTGCACTTGTTTTAGCTTTTGTGGGCAGTAACAGGAATTTCTCCTGGGAGTCTAAGCCGTCTGCCTTGGCTGTTAGTTGTGTTCGGACCATTAACAGACATGGCGACATTTTAACAAAAATTTCGCAAGCTTCTCAATAATGAAGAAGAATATTTAAAAATAAAAGAGAAAATGGAGGCCAGACAGTATGTGTGGGAGAGAGAAACAGAGTAAATGTTTCAGATTGAAGATCCTTCTTCAGAAGTCAAAGACCTTCTGATCAATAGACAATAGGTGCAGGAGTAGGCCATTCGGCCCTTCGAGCCAGCACCGCCATTCAATGTGATCATGGCTGATCATCCCCAATCAGTACTCCATTCCTGCCTTCTCCCCATATCCCCTAACTCCGCTATCTTTAAGAGCCCTATCTAGCTCTCTCTTGAAAGTATCCAGAGAACCGGCCTCCACCGCCCTCCGAGGCAGAGAATTCCACGGACTCACAGCTCTCTGTGTGAAAAAGTGTTTCCTCATCTCAGTTCTAAATGGTTTGCCTCTTATTCTTCCCCAGTTATGGGGGGGGGGGGGGGGGGGGGGGGGAGACACAGGGTCATACAGTGTATAATGGCTCTTCATCCCAACTTGGAACCCCAATTGGCCACCCAATGACCATGACCAACATGTTCCATCCACAATAATCCCACCTGCCTGTTTATGGCCTATATCTCTCTAAAGAGCCTGTCCCACTGCGGCGACCTAATTTGTGAGTTTAGAAGAGTTTGCTCTCGACTCAAACTCGCAGCATGGTCGACACGTGGTCCTAGGAGGTCACTGGAACTCTCCTTCATGCTCGAGGGAAGCTGAAAAAATTACCGCAAGTAAAAATTGGTCGGCATGGTTCTTTTGAACTCGTAGTGCAGTGGAGTGGGATCGCTAGGCAGTCGAGGCAGCTGTAGGCAATCTCCTTTGCTGACCGGGCATTTTAATTGGCTCATTGGAGTTTTCAGAACCAAGGAAAACCGACCGGTAATGTTAAATGCCCGCTAAACTTTATTAAAAGTTGTCTGGCATCTTAAAAGTGTACCCACCCCTTCTTCCCTCCCCCTCTCTCTCTCTCTAAAGGACTTACCGTACACTGTGCAGCCGTCTTTTACCTTCCTGTTCATTGCAGGTGTGAATTTCAGACAGCGCTCCCCCGCTTTCCCTGGCCCCCGCCTTTGCGATGTTAGTGTGTGTGTGTGTGTGTGACGGTCGATCCAGCTCGCGGTTTCATTGCTGGCGGTCGATCCAGCTCGAGGTTTTTCAGGCGAGTGCCCTCGAGCTTGAAGGTCGAAGACAGTTGCTGAAAAGTCACGTTAGTGGGACAGGCCCTTAACCCCGTCCTGGGATTTTTGGGATTTAAACCCAGGTGGCATTGAAGGATAAAGATTATATATACAGCCCGATGGTGTGATACTTGCAGGGGATCCTGCAAGTGGAAATGTCTTCGCTAATTTTGGAAGGTGCTGTCGGAGTAACTAGGACAACTAACTGCAGTACATTTGCAGTGCTGTGCAGCCACTGGAAGCTGGCAACCTCACAGTTAAAATGTTTCAGGCCAGCTGAGCCCAGATTCTTCAAATCAATCCTCAACAATCCAAAAAAACCCAGAACCGGATATCAACAGCGCTTAGTCTCAGGATATTTATTTTAAAGAAATGTAGCAACTTGGTGTATGTTCAATTACAATGCATGGAAGTTTCTGATAGAAAAATATATTTGTGTTATCAAATTAAAATTCCTTGCTAATAATTATTATTTTCCCCAAGGACGGCTCTACACCTTTATTCAAAGCTGCATACAAAGGGTTTACAGAAGTTGTCCGGGAGTTACTGATGTTTTCTCCCTCACTGGGAATTCTAAAGGTAAAACTCAATTGCTTTTTAATCAGTATGGATATAAGAAACAATCTGGTACTTAAAAATATACGCCTTTAGTTATCACTATCATTTAGCTTTTGTTAAATCCAAATGTTCTTTCAGTCCAACTCTTTTCTAAGACCAAGTCCTTTAAGTGGTTTAGTGTCACGTATGAAAAACTAGAAAGAGTGCAGAAAAGATTTCCAAGGATGTTGCCTAGACTCGAGGGCCTGCGCTATAGGAAGAGGTTGGCAGGCCAGGACTATGTTCCTTGGAGCACAGGAGGCAGAAGGGTGATATTATAGATGTGTATAAAATAACGAGGGGAATAAATGGGGTGAATATCCAGAGTCTTTTACCCAGGGTGGGATAAATCAGAAGGTATAGGTTTCAGGTGAGAGGAGAAATATTTAATAGGAACCTGAGGGACATGTTTTTAACACAAAGGGTGGTGGGTGTATGAAACAAGCAGCCAGAGGAGGTAGTTGAGGCATATTCTAGGGGGGGTAGAGGGGGAGGGGGGGGGTTAGAGAGGGGGGGTGGAGGGTAGAGAGGGAGGGGGGGGGGGGTAGAGAGGAAGGGGGTAGAGAGGGAGGGGGTAGAGAGTAGAGAGGGGAGAGGGGATAGAGAGAGAGGGAGGTAGAGAGAGGGAGGTGGGGTAGAGAGGGGGGGGGGTAGTTAGAGAGGGAGGGGGGTAGAGAGAGAGGGAGAGGGAAGGGGGAGATACCCTACCCCATCTCCCTCCTCCTCATTTCCCTCATCCTCCTCCTCTCCCATTCCCTGCCCCAGGGCCTACCGAGGTCGTAGAGCAGCGCCAGGGCCTGGACAGCTTGAGAGCCCATTGTGATTGGTGCACTGTGACAGGCAGCCAGCTTGAGAGGCCATTGTTACGTTTGACAACGGTCATTGTGGCAGTTGGAAGCCACAATGGAAATTGAAATGTTGAATAACTTCGGAACTATAAGTCGGAATGCGACGGAAAGATGTTTATCGGTTTGATGGGAAAAATGTGAGTAGAATATGTGAAAATGGGAAGGCTGTGGCGTAGCGTTTGGAAGAAGATAGGAAAAAGCAGAGCAGAGTGACACATTGCCGGCACAAACAAAGAGTTTTAATAATTTAGATGGACCTAACGGGACTAGCTTCGATAAGGCGTCTTGGTTGCCATGGACGATTTGGGCCAAATGGCCTGTTTCTGTGCTGTATGATTCTATTCCCTGTTCCAAATGGTGAACTGAACAGTTCTCTCTGGAGTACTTTACCAGAGTAACTGTCCATGCATTGCATTGATATCTCTGTACAGAGTAAATTCACTTTTTTTTTCCTTTCTTGTGATGTGGATGTTGTTGCTAGCCCATCATTTAGAAACATAGAAAATAGGTGCAGGAGGAGGCCATTCGGCCCTTCGAGCCAGCACCGCCATTCATTGTGGTCACGGCTGATCGTCCCCTATCAATAACCCGTGCCTGCCTTCTCCCCATATCCCTTGACTCCACTAACCCCTAGAGCTCTATCTAACTCTCTCTTAAATCCACCCAGTGACTTGGCCTCCACTGCGCTCTGTGACAGGGAATTCCATAAATTCACAACTCTCTGGGTGAAAAAGTTTTTTCTCACCTCAGTCTTAAATGACCTCCCCTTAATTCTAAGACTGTGGCCCCTGGTTCTGAACTCGCCCAACATTGGGAAAATATTTCCTGCATCTAGCTTGTCCAGTCCTTTTATAATTTTATATGTTTCTATAAGATCCCCTCTCTTGGTTTTGTACTTTGATGATACTATCATGGGTATACAGGAAGTAGAGCAAGGGACTGAGCACACAACCCTGAGGGGCATCAGTTATCAAGGTGGAGGAATTTTTAAGACCAATGCTAGCTGGCTGAGGTCTGCTGGTCAGGAAGTCCAGAAGCAGGTTGCAATGAAAGCCCCAAGGTAAAAATCCAGAGATTTATGGAATGGCTGATTCGATATTATGGTAATGACATCCCTCCTAGACCTATTGTTCCTATTGCCGAAAGGAACAATTATAAAATAATCGGTTTCGGATAGCGTGGCTGTAAAAGTGCTGAAATTCACCTTAAAAACATCTTCCCATTATTTCACTTTGTTATTTTGATTATTTGGTCACTGATAACTTTGGTAACTTTTAAATTATTTTTTATTTCATTTTATTCATTTTTCAAGGTAATTTTCTCCAATTTCTAGATTTGCTTCCCATGCGCCTCCGCAGAACGGAAAGTTTTTGATTGAACGCCTTCGCTTTGAACCAGTGGAAATAAATTTAACTTCATCTTCAAAGGGTGGACTATTAGAATGCACACAGAGAGGGTCTCTGAGATTGTGGAGGATTGACTGGTGCCCTGGGGATTTCCGTGGAGATTTCCTTTACATGGATAGGAAAGGTTTAGAGGGATATGGTCCAAACATGGGCAAATGGTAGTTGCTCAAATAGAACAGCTTGGTCGGCATGGACGAGTTGGGCTGAAGGGTCAGTTTCTGTGTTGTATGACTCTGAGAAACAATGAATTGTTTCTTGTTTGCACAAGCAGAATGGAATGACGGCTCTCCACGCTGCGGTGTTAGGAGGGAGTGCAAGAACAGTGACTCTTCTCATTGAATCTGGAGCAGATCCAAGTCTAAGGAACACGGTGAGAGACTATGCCCCTTGCCCTCTTTCTCGGCAGTTGCAAAGACCAGGGATGAGATAGACACAATGTGCTGGAGTAACTCAGTGGGTCAGGCAGCTTGTCTGGAGAAAACGGATAAGTTGTGGCGTCACCTGCTGGTCAGACCACTTACTGTCGAACCCTTGTCAGTAGTTATGAGGACTGTCATGTGACATCATGGGTTAAGGGGAGTGTCCTGCTACATGAGCAGATCTTACCTATAGATCAATAGTCAACATGTAGCTGAGCTCGAGTCAACACCCTCGCTCAGTAGCAGCAATGACTCTTATGTTAGAGAGTCCAAACGCACATTTATATTATCTTGCTAATAAAGTAACCTTTTGATCATGAAGTTTGGACTGGCTACAAGGTGATGTTTCAGTCTGAAGAAGGATCCTGTCCCAAAACGTCACCTATCCTTTCTCTTCAGGGATCCTGCCTGACCCCTTGAGTTACTCCAGCTCTTTTTTTCTATCTCTGGAGGACATGGATAGGTGATGTTTCAGGTTGGGAAGAAGTTCTCAACTCAAAACAGCACCTATCCATGTCCTCTGATGCCTGACCTGACAAGTTACTCCAACTTTTTTTATGTTTTTCTAAATCTATCTATGGTATAAACCAGCATCTCCAGTTTTTTGTTTCTCTATCTATTTGTGTTGCCACTTTAAGGGAACTATGGGCTTGGATCCCATCAGTGCTGTTAAGAGCCTTGCCATTAACTCTATGATTTTTCGTTATCATTCAGGAAAAAGAGTTACCGTCAGATCTCACGAGGAATGACCGGTTGGTCAAGTGTCTTCAGTCAAGACGAGGTGCAGAAAGTTGATGATGTGAAAAAGATGTCTGACAAACCTTTCAGAGCACAGTGAGAACTGCAATTCTTTGCTTTTGGCTGGGGAGAGATGTGACGAGTGATTATAAAGATGTCATTAAAAAAATGAACAAGCCATATTTGGGGTTATTATGCATCTGTTGTTTGTATTAATTTTAATTAAAAATAATTTAATGTCATTTTAATATCACTGGAGCGTTTTGATTCATTAAAAGATGAAGGCAAAGATATTCCATTTACGGGTGATGACAGAATCACCAGAACAGAGAATGTATTTATGCTTTGAAGTATTTCTGCTGTAAAGTTAATGAATAATTACAGTGCTAAAGAATAATTTTGGTGCTGGCTGGTTTAACGTTTTGGATAAAAGATATGAAGAGAAATGTTTTGAGCTGGTAGTCTGTAATTCACTGCCTGTAGGGGAGTGAAGGCAGCCAGTTAGGTCGTCAGCAGGGAATTGGATGACACTGTGGATGGAATAACTGCAGGTCGACAGGAAACGAGCAGGGCACTGAGACTGACGGGATTGCTGTACAGGGGGGTGGCATGGACTCAACAGACCTCGCCTG
Source organism: Leucoraja erinaceus (assembly GCF_028641065.1). Taxonomy (NCBI): domain Eukaryota; kingdom Metazoa; phylum Chordata; class Chondrichthyes; order Rajiformes; family Rajidae; genus Leucoraja; species Leucoraja erinaceus. Next base: position 52,556,874 of record NC_073380.1, on the reverse strand, counting down.
TGCAGTTACAAATCTAAGATCTACTTGTTGATCTAAGATATTCTCAGCACAATTCATCAAAATTATGTTGAGGTGGGAACAATGTACTGCACCAAACAATTATGTTGCACTGTTGTTTAATTAAACTTTAATTGAACTGTTACTGATTTTTGTGTTATTGATGAAAATTCCTTCGAAGTTGTAGACATTTTTAATTTCTTGGCATAAGAATGGCCATAATTAAATTACCATTCTCAGTAGGGGGCAGAATACAGTCTGGAAACTACCACAATATCAGAGTTCATAACTTAATAAGACATAGGAGCAGAATTAGGGTATTCAGCCCATCAGTCTGCTGTTTTTTTTACTGTGTCCAAATTAATGTTTTAGTGTCATCGGTATGTCTTATATGGTGGGGGTGAATAGGGGGAAACCATTTTTTCAGCCACCTTTTTCCTTGTCGCTTCTTCACCTCCCTCGCGGCCTAACAACTTGGATTGGTGCGGCCTTTCCCGAAGTCGGGCCCAGAGCTTCAGCAGCGGGGACTTTCCATCGCGGAGTGGGGTGATCCCTTGCCGGGGATCGCCAGCGAAAAGCCCAGATCGCTGGTCTGCTGCCAATAACATCCTGAAGCCTCAGTCTGCAGAGCTTCTAGCAGCAGGCGTGGAGCGGACTTTACCATCGCGGAGGGGGCCGATCCCTTGCCGGGGATAGCCGGAGAAGAGCTTCGACCGCTGGCCTGCGGCCTATAGCATCCTGAAGCTGCGGTCTCCGGTGAGAAAGTGGCCAATTCGGGAACTCGAGTGTGTCCGATCTGTCCCGACACCAGAACTTCGATCATCCCGACGAGAGAGCTTGCACATCGGGCTGTCCGTAGCGGCAACTACGCAGGGTCAAGGCCCCCGACCATGGGTGAACAAAGGAGGAAGACTGACTGAACTTTATTGCCTTCCATTACAGTGAAGAATGCTGTGGTGGATGTTTATGTTAAATTCTATTGTGTATTGGGTTCTTTTTTTAATTGTATGGCTGCATGGTAACTCATTTCAATGTACCTTAATTGGTGCATGTGACAAATAAATGTGAACCTTGATCTCCATTTTAAAGGTATGTCCTTTCATCCTGAGGCTGTGCCCTTTGCTCCTAGACTCTACCACTACTGGAAACATTCTCCACATCCACTCTTTCATTATTCTGTTCCTTCTAAACCCCAACGGTTACAGGCCCAGAGCCTTCAAACGCTCCTCTTGTGTTAAGTCAATCATCGCTGAGATTAGTTTAACACTAATGCATGGTTTCTGAGCAGGCCCTGTTCTCTTTCTAATTCCCTCTTTCCCTTAATGTACATAAAACCTCTGGATTCTTCTTAATATTATCTGCTGGGGCTATCATCTGCCTGATTTTTGCCCTTCTGATTTCCTTCTTAAGAATACTCCTCAGATCCCAACACTTCTCCATAGATACAGTTGATCCCAGCTGTCTTACTTGTCCCATGACTCCTTTTCCTCTTTCGCCTGCCTTGCCCTTCACTCTAATAGGGACATGCAAGTCTTGAACTCTTGTCATCACACTTTTAAAGGCATCCCACTTTCTGGATGTCCTTTTGCCTGCAAACATCCTACTCCAATCAACTTGAGGGAGTTCCTGTCTAATACTATCAACGTTAGCTTTGCTCAATCCACAATTTTAACTTGTGGGCCTGCCCTGTCTTTATTTATAACTAAGATAGGCACAAAATGCTGGAGTAACTCAGTGGGACAGGTAGCATCTCTGAAGAGAAGGAATGGGTGATGTTTCGGGTCGAGACCCTACTTCAGACCGAAATGTCACCCATTCCTTCTCTACAGAGATGCTGAATGTCCTGCTAAGTTACTCTCGCATTTTGTGTCTATCTGGTGTAAACAAGCATCTGCAGTTCCTTCCTACACATTTTATCTATAACTAGTTTGAAAAATCCTTTCCAGCCAATGGAATCACTGCTCACCTCCAGCACTGGTAAAAGATAGTACATGGATAATTGCAGTGAAGGAAGAGGGAGAAATTAATAGAACAAAGGGAATGTGTGATGTGACATAAAGCGTATGGTCCACCAATCCCCAGTGCAGCAGGTTGTTTTATGGTGCTATACGATGGTTCTTTATGAAGTTTGATTCCATGTATTGTGCCCAGTGGCATCCTTTCTGCAATTAGGACCAGGTCCACGGTTAAGCACGGAAACTCCTGGGCATGCAGCACAGGTTGCATAATGCAGTCGAGGTTCATGAATACTACAGACCTTACTATTTAACCAGGTCAATCATGCATTGTCATCCCGCAGACTGGATAACATGCAACAACAGCTCTTTGCTGTATCTCGGTACAAGTGACAATAAACTAAACTCAAACTCAACTCGACTGCTTGATACAAATATCACTTAACAGTTTTTTCCTGGTGCAACCATATCAATGCTGTGCCCAAGGAAGCACACCAACGTATCTACTTTGTCAGAAGACTAAGGATGTTCGGCATGTCTCCAACGACACCTACTAACTTCTATAGGATGCACCATAGAATGCATCCTATCAAGATGCATCACAGCTTGGTTTGGTAACTTTCTGTCCAAGACTGAAAGAAAATGCAGAGAGCTGTGAACAGTCCATCACACCGACTAGCTTTCACCCCAGCACCTCCCGCCGACCACCATCCATTTGCACCATGTTGCAACCAGGAAAGCAGCCAACATAATTAAGGGCCATTTACCAACCCGGCCATTCCCTCTTCTGCCCTCTCCCATCAGGTAGACGATACAAAGCTTGAAAAACACCTACCACTATATTCAGGGACAGCTTTCCCAACGTTAGCAAACTACTGAACAATTAACTCATATGATAAGAATGTATTCCCAATCGCCCTCATTGAAGTCCTTGCATTTGTTTTATCTGCGCTTACTTTGTGGCTGTAATATATTTTGCACTAAGTCTTCTCTCTGTTTTTGCACCCCCTGTTGTACTTGTGTATGATTTGATTTGATGGTATAATTTGTCTGGACAACAGACACAACAAAGTTTTTTTTTTTTGTTTTTTTTTAAAAGAGTGCTGGAGTCACTCAGTGGGTCAGGCAGCATCTTTAAAAAAACATGGATAGGTGTCATTTCAAGTTGGGACCCTTCTTCAGACTGATTGTGAGGGGGGAGAAAGCTGGAAGAGAGGCGGGGCAGGACCAAGCCTGGAGAGTGATAGGTGGATATAGGCGAGGGGGGGTTTAATGGGCAGATGTTTGGACAAAGGTCAGAGATGAAAAGACAAAGTGTGAGACTAAAGGATTGGAGAGATGCAAAATTATGAAGCTATAGAAAGGAATGTAGGTGGAAGGGGAGAAATACAATAACAAAGAAAGCCCGCCAGCGGCTCCTTTTCCTGGGAAGACTGAGGAAGTTTGGCATGAACGCCAGCATCCTCAAACTTTTACAGATGCACCATTGCGAGCCTGCTGACGGGCTGCATCACAGTCTGGTACGGGAACTGTTCTGCCCACAGCCGCAAATCACTACAGAGAGTGGTGAAGGCGGCACAGCACATCATTGGCAACTGTCTCCCGGCCATTCAGGACATTTTCCACCAGCAGTGCCTGCAGAAGGCACACAGCATCATCAAGGACCATAGCCACCCAACACACAGACTGTTTTCCTTGTTACCATCATACCAGACTTAAGAACAGTTTTTACCATCAGGCCATCAGGCTTCTGAACATAAACACATCATATATGTTGATTATTTTATTATTGTCTCTTTACCTACCAATGTCTTTTTAATCTTATTTTTATCCTTGTAATATTATTGCTGAGGTGACCCATTGTCTTGTCAAACACATTTCATTGTACCGTTCAGCCTGTGTTAACCTACATATGACAAATAAAAAAAAACTGAACTGAATGGGAAGGGCAGTTAATATGGTGAACAACCGGGAAATTCAGTAGGCCTTGGTAGGCCTAGGCCAGGTGTTTGGCAAAATGGTGGTGAGTCTAACTCGGCCACATCAAGAACACTGGATTAAATAGATGGAGTTAGAGGAGGTGCACATGAACTTCTGTTTCACCTGGAATGATGCTACGTTTTTGTCCTGCCCTTCCTCTCGGATTTCTCCCACACCACAATCAATCTGAAGAATGCTCGCAACCCAAAACGTCACCTATCCGCGTTCTCCAGTGATGCTGTCTAACCCGCCGAGTTACTCCAGCACGTTGTGTTTTTATCTGCAGTTCCATGTGTCTTAAGTTTTTCATTGTATCTCGGTACAGATGTCAATACTAGTACCAACAGGGTCAGCTGGAGTTGGCTGACAAGACCAGCAGATGGTGCTGTAAACCAATGTCTGAATGGCACAGGGCTGGAAAACATTAGCACATGATTCTGAGTAGAATAATTACCTAGATTAACAGAACTTCTGGACTTTTATTCCTGCATCTGATTCATGCACCGTTCCTCTGGCCCAAGATGTCAATTTACTACAGTATTAACATTTCTTATGACATCATTTAAAAGTGGTTTCATTTGCGTTATATCTACATACAGTATGTACAGGAACGCAAAGGGACTTTTCATGGAGACATACTTTTGAGCAGATGAACCCCGTTTATATTCCAGAGCAAGAATTCAGTGATTGGCATTGACATGGTGGGCTGAAGGTGGCCTGTTTCTGCACAGTACGACGCTATGACTCAGATCACATGACAAACTGGCTGTCAGGCCATAGTGTGACTACATCTCAGTGTCTATGTGTCACCACACTTCCTCCAGCCTGAATCCATATCCTGGTCAGGACATTCTGCCAGTTATCCTATTGCTTCCAGAGAAAACTATAGAAACAGATACAATTATGACCTTTAAAGGATATTAGGTCAGATATATGGATAGGAAGTGTTTGTAAGATACTAGACCAAGGGGGACCTGTTGGGTCACGTCCCCACAACGCGTGGTTGCGGGGGGGAGGCCTGTGGCGTCACGCACACACTAACCATCATCCCCCCCCCCCCCAGAAGGGTAGAGGGGGGGAGGGGGGAGTAGGGTGAGAGAGGAGGGGAAGGGGGGAGAGGAAGGGGAGGAGGGTGGGGAGAAGGGAAGGGAGAAGGGAAGGAGCGGGAGAGAGAGGGAGAGGAGGGGGGAGAGAGGGCGGACTTGAACTCAGTGGGCGGCGCGGACGGGGCTGACTGCGAGCGGGCGGCGGGCCTCAGCAGCTCTTGGGACCTCGCGGGACCTCTGAAGCCCTCTCGAGCCCAACCAAATTACTGCGTGTTCAGCAGCTTCAATCCAGAGCCCTGGGGGAGGGGGGCAGCTGTGCTGCGGGCGGGGTGGGACGGCCAGCCGAGTGAGAGTCGACGGCGAGTGGGAAGCGACAAAATGACTGCGAGTGGGGGTTTCACGTAACTTGCAGCTCGTGCAAAAACGGTGCCCAGCAGGCTGCGCGTTGAAAACTCTGCGCAGCTGGCTGCGAGGAGCAGATCCATTGTGACGTCATCAGCTCGTTAGCTTCAAAAAAGATCTTAGATTTGTGAACAATTTTAATAAAAAACTCAAGAAATAATGAATCAAATTTTCAGATGAGGCGATTTTCGAGATCATGAGGTAAATCTCTCGGAATATATAAAAATTTCACCGTTAGCGCGTCTTGTTTTCGAGGAGATGTGAATCACAGAAAAACACACAAATACATCCACATCCAAGATCAGAGTTTTATAATTATTCCAGACCAAGTGCAGACCCGTTGGGTCTGTTCCCCCAAAGCGTGGTTGCGAGGGAGGGGGGCGGCCTTAGGCGTCACATACACGCTAACCACCCCCACACACACTAACCCCCACTTGATATTATATTAATATTCATTCGCTCCTTTTACCCCATCCCCCGCCCTATCCACTCACGCATAACCCCCAACTGCACTAGAGAGGGGGAACGTTGGAGAGGGAAGTGTAGGGGGTAGAGATTGTGGAACATGGCATCAGAGGGGAAAGCTGGTTCCCAAATGCAATACTCCATCACTCACCCATAGGTCCCAATATTCACCACTCCCTAGAGAGGGAGGGAGCAGAGAGGGAGGGCCTCTCCTCCTTCTCTACCCTCTCTGGGAGGGGGTAGTGGGGGGGGAGGGGGTAGAGGCAGCACCTACCCAGGTCGTAGAGCCGGCCTTCCCACCAGGCGTTGGGCCTGAGCTAGGCTGCGGCAGGCGTGGACCAGAACGAGGCCCGGAGCGATCTGAGGACGGTGAAAAACAGCGGGGGGACCAGCTGATCGTGGCTTCCGCAAGGGAAAGCCCACCCGCAGCGTGACAGAGCCGGGGTGGGGGGGGTGGACAGACGATTGGGACGCCCCGGAGAGGATGTCGTCCTCAGTGATGGGTAGAGAGGAGGAGGAGGGGAGAGAGGAGGGAGGAGGTGAGAAGAGAGCGGGGGGGGGGGAGAGACAGAACCAGGACTCTCTGGAGGGCAGGAGGGGAGCGGGCGGGCGGTGGGGCTTCACAAGCTGCGCCGACAGTGAGGAGAAGCTTCTTCAGCGCGTGAGCACGGCTGAGCTCGCGATCTGCAGAACAAAGATCCTATAGCGGAGCAGAGCTGTAGGATCTTTGCTGCAGAACTTTCTCGGTCTTTCTGTGTCTTTTTAAGGACAGGGGGGTGGGTGGGCTAACGTACCTCGTGGGAAAACTGCGCATGTGTGTTGACAGCAGCTGCATTAATCCAGAGCGGTGGAGGGGAGCGGGACCACGAGGAAATGCATTGTGAGGTCAGCAGCTAGGCAGCCTTTATATTTTTTTTAAATGTCAGTTTGGTGATAAATTTTAGCAAATATCTTGGGAAATAATTGACCAAATTTATAGAGGATTGGATTTTTGAAATCATAAGAAAAATTTCTACCAGATAAAAAAAAATCACTTATTGTAACGTCAGCAGCTGGGCAGCAGTCAGATTTTTTTTTTAAAAAAGGTCAGATTGGTCAACAATTTTAATTAAAAAGTCGGGAAAATAAAGTACCAAATGTACAGTGAAGTGGATTTTTAGAATCACAAGGAAAATCTCTACTGAAATATGTAAAAATCTCCCCATTTCGGCGTCGGGTTTTCGAGGAGATACGTTTCAAAGACAAAATGACACACACACACAGAGTTTTAAATTATAGATTGATAGGAGCAGAATTAGAGCATTTGACCCATCGAGGCTGCTCCACCGTTTGATCATGGCTGATCCATTTTTCCCTATCAACCCTATTCTCCCGCTTTCTCCCTGTTATCTTTGATGCTTTTACTGATCAAGAACCTATAAATCAACATTTTAAAAATACCCAATGTCATGGACTCCACAGCTGTCTATGCCAATGAATTCCACAGATTCACCATCCTCTGGCTAGTTTTGAGGGTTATGGGCTAAATGCAGGCAAAAGAGTTGTCCCGTATGCCAATCCGGTGAGCATGGACAAGATGGGCCGAAGGGCCTGTTTTCTCTGTGATTCTTTCTCCCTCACTCGCTTGCTTCAATTCTCTTCGAGCATGGACATTTTTCTGCAAACCATTCATCGTCCTACCACTGAGCAGGGAACTTACTCAATTTTTGAGTAAGCTTTTCAGCCCATCTTATTCATGCTGACCGAGTTGGCATAAGAAACTGCAGGTGCTGGAATCTGTAGCAAAGAAAAACAACAAAATGCAAGAGTAAAAACACAAACGGGGAGTCAGGCAGCATCTTTGAAAGGAATGAACAGATAACGATTTGGTTCGGGATCCTTCTTCAGGCTGATCAAGACTGAGTTTGTTTCTCGATTCCCTGCTTTGTTCATCAGTCATGGCATGGCCATCCCTAGAGACAAATGTTTTTTTCAATATCTAGCCCATCTGATGTTCATAAATCCTCTTATAGATTGCTGTTCATATTAGAAACATGGAGACATGCGATAGGAGGGAAAAAGAGTAGGGTTTTTTTAGAAGAGCTACTAAGGTTTCTTTAGTCTTCTCTGATAGTTATAAACTCATTCTCATAAATCTCATTGGAGATGTTGCATTCAGATGAGACAGGGTTGATGCATAGGAAGAGCAGTGGACAGTCTCCATCTGGACCTTATTAAGGCCTTTGACAGGGTCCCTCATGGAAGGCTAGGCTGGAAGGTTAGATTGTATGGGATCCAGGGAGAGCCAGGTAACCGGACATATAATGGGTGATGGTGGACGGTTGCTTTTTGGACTGGAGACTTGTGACTAGTGGTGTGCCTCAGCGATCGGTGCCAGGCCCATCGTTATTCGTCATTTATATTATGATTTGGATGAGAATGTACAAGACATGGTTAGTAAATTTACAGATTTCCTTGAAAGTAGTGTCACAGGTAGATAGGGTGGCGAATAGATCGTTTGGTATGCTGGCCTTTATCAATCATGACGCTGAGCACAGGAGCTGAGATGGTACACTGCAGTTGTGCAAGACATTGGTGAGCCTCCTCTGAGTTTGGGCTTAGTTTTGGTTATCGTGCTATAGGAAAGGTGTCATTACACTGGAAAGATTAAAGAAGATTTACAAGGATGTTACCAAGCTTCAAGGGCATGAATTATAGAGGGAGACTAGGCAGGCTAGGACTTCATTCGTTGGAAGGTTCAAATGGATATGGGCCTAATGCAGATAAATGGAACTAGCTTAGATAGGGTATCTTGGTCGACATGGACAAATTTGGCCAAAGGGCCTGCTTATGTACTGTACAACTCCATGACTAATTGATTCTATGGTTTCCTCTGCCCTCATAGCCATTATTTGAAAGACCATGTAAAACTGGTGTCCAACTTGGGACAGGTAGATGGGAAAAATAGATAAAGATTGTCCAAGTGTTCTCCAATGTCCAGTTTCCTTTTCTTGGGATGGCTGAAATGGACCCAGGTCCCACGACTGGTACGAGTGTCATCAGAGCAGTTTGCATTGCATCCATATACGCAGGGCTTAGTCCACACTGCCCAAGTGATGCAGAGATTGTTTGGGGTAATGAATGGGGATCCAGTCAAGCTGGATATATTGCCCTAGACAAAAAGCATCATTTAGATGCAGGTAGAGGTGGCCTTAGACACGGGCGAAGACAAGAACCCAAGGATCCCTGCAAATGTTGGGGAAGGGACGCGTTTGCAAAAGAAGGAATCCACAAACTTGATTTTCCTGATAGGTTTAGTTTTATGATTATTATTGTCAGCCGTACAATAAAATGCTTTGTTTTGGATGTTATCCAATCAAATCAGATGATGCTATAAATACATATAATCAAGCCAAACTCAAGTACAAAAAGTAGAGCAATGGGAATGATACACAGTTATACAGTTCTCAGCATTGTAGTGCACCAGTTCCAAACACAAAGTCCAATGTTAGCAATGAAGCTAAGGTGAATCGGACAGTACCCTAGCTTATGGAAGAACCGTTCAGAAGTCTGATAACAGAGGGGAAGAAGCTATTTCTAATAAACAAGGAATGCAGGTGCTGGTTTGCAAAAAGAGACCCAAAGTGCTGGAGTAACTCAGCTAGTCAGGCAGAATCTCTGGAGAAAATTGATAGGAGACATTTTGGGTCACAACCCTTTTCAGTCTGCCCAATGGAAACAGGAGAACTACGAAATGACTGGGGTGGGGAAATATCTTTGATTATGTTGGCATTAATATTGGTATTATTATGATGCAGAGGGAACAAAAACTATTTGCTTTCCTAGATCTTCTCATTTTAATGACAATATAATAATTAACAATACTATTGGTATTGGGTTTTTTTTGTAACATGTATAGAGATATAGTAGGAACTTTAGTATTATATAGTAGGGGGGGAGGGGGGAAACTTCTTTTCAGGGACCCTACCTGGTCGGAGAGGTAGCTTTTTTCCGGGCAGCACCTTCGACCCGTCCTCGCGGCCTACCAGAGGGCCTGGAGCGCGTTTCCTGACGGAACCGGCCGGAACTACGGCTTCGGCGGCGACACAGTGCTGGAGCGCTATCGCGGAGTGGGCGATGCCTTGCCCGGGTCGCTGAGACCACAGATGAACATTGCGAAGCTGCGGGTCTGTGGAGCGGCCAGCCGCGGGCGGCGGTGTTGAACTTTACATCGGGAGCCTGGGTTCTCTCGCCGAGATCGCCAGAGGTGGAGCTCCATCCAGCGCAGCCTGTCGGCTTCGGAAGCCGCGGTCTCGGGTAAGGAAGAGGCCATTCCAGGTTTCCCATGACGCTGTGAGGACTCTCCCGACGCTGGAGCACCATCATCCGACGAGAAGGGCCTGGAACACCGGGCCTCCGTAAAGGCGACTGCGGAGGCCTAAATAGGCCTGACTATGGGTGGACATGGGGATGGGGACTGGACTTTGTGCCTTCCTTCATAATGGGAAACATTGTGGGGGGATGTTTTTTATGTTTAAATTTCTTTATTGTTGTTATGTTGTATTCTTTTTTAATGTGTTGCAATGGCAATCCGCATTTCACTACACCGATAGGTGTATGTGACTAATAAAGATGCTTTGAACCCTTTGAACTTTACTTGTGTGCTATCCAGTCAAATCAGACAAAACATGAGGACAATCAAGCCATAAATACAACTTCTTCTTGCGTATGGCGTGCACAGCCTAAAGTTGTAGGGCAACTTGTTCTATTTGATTGTGCACGCCAGGTTGATTGCATTCGTTGAAACAGGGCGGACCAATTGAAGGTTGAGGTTGTAATCTCCCACCCCATAAATTTAACATTGTGCAAAGAGAAAAATATTAGAGTGTAAAATACAGTGTACAGCATTATAGCGTTAAAGTTACAGAGAAGGTTTAAAATTTTAAAAAGTGCAATATAGTAGGTTGGAAGACCAGGACTATACCTTAGCTTATGAGAGGACTGTTCAGTAGTCTGATAGCAAAGGAAAGAAGTAATGTCTTATAAGATGCTCTGAATGTGAAAGAGTCTACAGAAACATATTAATCACACAATAACTTGCATATACAATAATGGCATTTAAGAGGCACGTGAATGAAGGGATATGGATTATGCGCAGGTAGATAAGAGATGGTCTTGGCATCATGTTCTGCACAGACATCGTGGGTCGAAGGACCTGTTCCTGTGGTGTACTGTTCTGTGTTTATAAAATGCCACTAATGAATTTCAAAATCCTTCAAAGCTTCATACGAGCATTATGAGAGAAATTAGAACAGGTGACCAAATAATTGGTCAAAGGGAAGGTTTTTATGGGGAAAGAAAGAGATAGCAAGATCTCATGATTGAACAGGGACTTAGATAGGACCTACCCAGTACAACTCCTTGGCTCTGTGCAGCTACAGATGGAACCGAAACAGACATAACACTCACAAATGGGGTGTTAAATTGTGCAGAGTTCACAACTTTCAACATGATGCACTTCTTGTTTGAGTTAGTTACAAAGGTTGTGGGTTTTGACGTTTGACCCAAATTCCATAATTCTGAGCATAAAACAAGCTGCAAATATTATTATGTATGGGAAGAAACAATGAGCCTGAGCTACAGAGATGTTGGCAAGCTAAAACTTTATTCCTAGGTATATAAGAAACTGTGAAGAGATCTTATAGAGGAGTTTAAAATCATTAGGAATCATTCCCAGGGAAGGGGAATTAAAAAAAAACTAGAGGCATAGATTTTAAAAAGATGTCAAAGGGGCCTGAGGAGCATATTATGCACACCAAGAGTGGTGCATATATGAAACCAGCTGCCAGAGGAACTAGAAGTGGCAGCTAAAATATCAACATTTAAAAGACATTTGGACAGGTACACGGATCGGAAAGGTTTGGAAGAGTTATAGGCCAAACGAGGGCAAATGGGACAAGCTTAGATGGGCAAATTGTGTCGTAAACAAGGCCGTGACCCAAAACGTTGTCTGTACATTTCCATCCACAAAAGCTGTCTTAAGTTCCACCAGTAGTTTGTTTTTTTACTCAAGACTCCAGCATCTGCAGTCTCCTGTGAATCTAGATGGGCATTTTAGTTGGCATGAACGAGTTGGACTGAGGGATCTATTTCCACGCTGTATTACTTTATGACTCTAAAATAAAATAAATGGAGGAAAACTACAGAATATTGTGGTACAGAGGATCTGGCTGTCATCATATGAAAAACACTGCAAGCTAGCAGGTAAAGTAAAGCAAGTAATTAGGGAAGGAAATGTAAAAATGGCCTTTACCACAAAGGGGAAGGAATATGAACATGGGGAATTTGCGCAACTTTGTACGGGATTTTGGTGAAACCGTCCTATGGAATGATCTGCACTGGATTCATCTAGTTATTTAAGAAGGGATATACTTGTGCTGGAGAAGTTCATTCAGTTTACTTGTGGGGTGATGTTATTTTATAAGGAAAGGATGGGCAGTTTGGCTGATACTCACTGGAAGGGATTGAAGTTGCACAGGATGCTGGTGAGACCACACCTGCACAATAGTGTTCAGGTTTGGTCACCCTGCTGTAGGAAAGATGCCATTAAGCTGGGAAGAGTGAAGAAAACATTTGCCAGGATTCAAAGACCATAATAATAGGGAGAGGTTGGGAAGGCTCGGAATTTATTCTGTGGAGCACAGAAGCTGAGGGGTGATCGTATAGAGGTGTACAAATGGGTGGATTATAAATATCTAAAGATTTTTCACGAATATGAGTTGATAGATCAGCCAAAATCTTATTGAACAGAACATGCTCAAAAGCTGAATTGTTGACTTCTACTTGTCATTAGATTTGACTCGTATAGTAACCATGAACCATGAATCAGAAGATTGTGGCCAAACTGTTTTTTTAAAGTCTGGTTCTCACTTTAATTAACTAGCCGCTCCACCTGTTCCATAACCTCTGAAGATGTCCCAAAGAATTCCTAATTGGATATTTTTAAGGCGGGGATTAACAGATACTTGATCGGTAAGGGTGTCAAGGGTTATGGGAAGAAGGCGGGAGAATGGGGTTGAGAGGAAAAGATAGATCAGCCATGATTCTATGGCAGAGTAGACTCGATGGGCCGATAGGCTTAATTCTGCTCCCGATTTAAAAACTTATGAACTAACACCTTCAAAATATGCCCGTTAATTGTGACATTAACTGAACATTGCCAGGCAACCTGATGTTGCCACGCATCAATGCTGTTATCTGCAAATCCACTTTCAAGGCTGCAATAAAAAAACAAACACAGTTTCAAGTGTCATTGCTCTGATAACAGGCGCGTGACGTGACGAATCAACTGGTTTCCTCATTTTTAACATTAGTCTGCACAAATGTTTCAACACCAAAAAAGGTCACAAAATTCAGACCAAGATCTGTATAAGCCATTCTAACTCCCCACACCTGACAAGAACTTGGCATGGTGGAATTCAAACTCCACCAAGATTGCCCCAGGCTTTCCAGTGAATGACACGCAATCCACCTTAAATAATGAAGGGCGGTTTGTTTGCAGTTTGTGCAACTCCTAACCTCAACTTGCAGTTCACTGCCACAGACTTTAATTTTACTAACGGATCAACCATAGGTCTCGACTGTTCAGTAAGACACATGACAAAAAGTGAAGTGGGTCCCTTGCCGTTTGTTATAAGCATGGACTGTTTGCATGCGGATATTCCATGTGTGATTAGATAGTTAGCAGGTGACACTTAAATTTTGGCCGTGTTTGTGATAATGAGGCAGAAAGTCTGAGGTTACAGAATGATACTGATCAATTGGTAAGTTAGACAGAAAATTAACACTGGTAACTGTGAGATTTTGCACTTTAGGAAGATTAATAAAGAAAAGCCATAGACATGGAAGGAAATATCAAAGACTGGAGGGCACAGATTTAATGTGAGAGGAACAATGTTCAAAGGATTTTAAAAGGACTCCACTGTTAGAGTGAGGCTCAAGGCAAATAAGCAAGTACGGTATTTCGACTGCGCATGCCCAGACCATAGGTCACTTGCTATAAATTGTCTCGACAACGGTGATGCTGCGTTGTGTGCAGGCTTGCGTTTCGTCCGTGGTCGGGGTCGGGCCTGGCTCTCCGGCGCTGTGGGTGCTGTTGAGTTGCTGCTGGGTCGTCCCCGTTCCTTCCCGGGTGTCCAGTCCCTGTCCAGAGTTGTTCGTAGTGGCCCTGAACTGGCGGGGCGGCCCCGACCTTGCAGCCTTGCTTCAGCTGCTGGCTCCAGCTCGGTTCTGCATGTCCCGGAAGTGCAAGTTGAGGTTGGCCGGCAGCCCTCCAACTCCAACCCCCTTCCCCTCAGTCCGACACCGAGATCCTGCTGAAGATGGGCAGCCGCCGGCCCTGCTCGAAGACATGCGACTCGGAACCACTGCTGCTGGAGTCATCCCGGTCGGAGAGAGAGTCTGCGGACGGGCTCCTGCCGGCCATGGGCAGGCCGGGCGACCGCTGCAGCTGCTGATGCTGTTGGTGATGGTGGTGTTGGGTGCAGCAGCAACCTCCTCCCCCTCCCTTGCCCAGCCCCAAGCCCAGAGTCGGGGCCAGCTTCAACTCCAGGTCAGGGCTGAAGGCCGCCCGCAGCGCGGCCCAGTCGAGCGCCGGGCCGCAGGAGGCCGAGTCCAGGCTGGCGCTCTGGCGCAGGCGAGGCCAGGCCCTCGCTCCTCCTCGGGGTTGTGCATGAAGTGGCAGCGGGTACCGTAGGGGCAGAAGCCGGCAGTGTGCAAGGTGCGGCACAGCTCCGTCTTGTACTTGGGGTGGCGGCTGAAGGAACGCTGCTCGGCCAGGCCGTGGGCGAACTGGCACTTGTCGCCGTAGCAGCCCATCTTCCTCTGTAGTTGGTGCGGGGTTGGACTGGAGTTGGCGCTTCTTCTCTGCGCTGGCTGTGGGCCTGGGGCCGCTGGTGTCGTCGGCCCAGCGGGAGAGGCAGAAGTGACAATGTCCATAGAACAACGGCTCCGTCTTGTACTTGGGGTTGGAGCTTCTCCGCGCTGGCTGTGGGCCTGGGGGCCGATGTCCCGTCGGTCCAGACGTCCAGCGACAGTTCGGCAGTGCTTGCGGCACCAGGGATCCGGGTTTGATCCTGGCTGCGGATGAGGCACAGGTCTGTGTGCGTGCGGCTACCGAGAATGTCTCTCTGCCGGTCCTGTCTCCGCGCCCCCCCCCCCCCCCCCCCCCCCACCGGTTTCCCACTCGCATCTACCCCCTATATCTGCTCCTTGACAAATACAAGCTTGAAAAAAGACAAAAAAAATCAGACCCAAACTATACCCACTGTATTTACAGCGCTTCGTTCGATTGTTCTTTATAGCATTTGACCTTTGTCAAATCCCATGGTGTAGATGCCATGTGCATGTACCTTTAATATAGTGACCTCACCACTACCAACCACTCCCCATATCAGAAGTATAATTGCAACCTCCCCACCCATTGATCCCTCTCTAGCTCCGGTGACAGACCACGTACAGCTAGGGCAACAACGGTTATGTGATATCAATAAAAGTAGTAAAGACACAGTGTGTTCATGACTCCACTTTACATGGTGTCACAATCGTGCCTCCGCGCCTCCTGTTTGTCGGTTTTTATTTACGTTTGACCCAGTTCCCTATCCCTTGTTCTATCTCCCGTGCCATGGCTACCTCTTGCCGCAAGCCCGATGTGCTTGTCTTCGACTCGGACATTGCCCATCGGTGGGGTGTCTTTCGCCGCGATTTCCAGCACTACGTGACGATCGCCCATCCTGCTGCCACCGCTGAAACGCGGGCTCCTCTGCTCCTCAACCTGGCTGGTCCCGATGCCCTGGAACGATCTGAGTCGTTTGTATATGCTGCTGGTGAAGATGCTCGAGACCCGGTATGTCTTATGGCTAAGTTTACAGCAATGTGTGACATCCCCACCAACTGCATTTTAGAGCGTTTTAAAATGTTCAGCCGGCGTCAGATCCCTGGAGAGTCAATCGACAACTATATCGCCGCGTTGCGACACATGGCCAGGCGTTGTCGCCTGGACGCTCTGACCCCCGATCAAGTGACCCGCGACATCCTAGTATATGGCCTTCTCGATGTGAAGCTACGGGATGAACTTCTGCGGAAGCCCGACCTGTCTCTGGACGAGGCTCTGCACGCCTCCCGCATGGCTGAGGCTGTCACCTCGGCACTGTCGCCTGCTGATCATGACATTAACTTTGCCACTGCTGCTGGCCGCCGGCGGAACGCTGGCCCGCCACGGCAACAGGGTTCCCCTGCACCCGGGGGCGGGAGCCCACGACGTTGCCCCAACTGCAATTTTGCCTCCCATCAGTTTAATGTGTGCCCTGCCTTGGGCAAGACATGCAATTTTTGCAAGAAGTTAAACCATTTCTCTGCAGCCTGCCGCTCTCGTGGGAAGCCGCCCCCCCCTCTTCGGAGAATGTTAATCAACCTTGCTCAGGCTGATAGCGAGCCTGGTTCCCAGTCTCAGCCTGACGAACTCCCTTTGTCTGATACCAGTTCATCCCAGGGGGAGACCAGCATTTTTTCACTCTTGGATGCACATGCCTTGATAACGGACCCTTCGGTTCGGGTCACTGTCAATGGTTCGACCTTCTCAGCAAAGCTCGACACGGGGGCCGTAACCAATGTAATGTCAACAAGCCTTTTCAAAAAGATAAGAACTAATGAGATAGTGACTGTTGCCAACTCCTGCCTGCATGCCTACGGGGGAGCCGTACTCATTCCCGTGGGAAAGGCAACCCTGCACTGCAAGGTCCTGAAGGCCTCTCGGCCCCTCACCTTCTACCTGCTAGACTCCAACAACGTTACCTTGCTGGGTGCCCAGGCGTGCCAAGACCTCGGTTTGGTCTCCTTTCACCGTGATATCCACCAGGTGCGGACCCTCATGGACCCCCTGCACGAATACCCCGACCGTTTCGACGAAAAGCTGGGCAAGCTGCCCAGCTGCTACAAGATTGCTGTCGACCCCAGCGTTGAACCGGTGATCCGCCCGCCGCACCGCATCTCCTTCGCCATGAAGGACAAGGTGGAATCGACGCTGCTCAACATGGTCACCATGGGCATACTGAAAGAGGTGAGCGATCCCACCCGGTGGGTCTCCAACATGGTTGTTGCCGCGAAAAAAGACAAAACTGAAATTTGCATTTGCATCAACCCCAAGGACCTGAACCTTGCCATCAGATGTCCACACTACCCCATGCGAACAGTGGAGGACGTCGCTGCACAGGTTGGCCCGGCCACTGTCTTTTCGGTCCTCGAAGCCAAGAGTTCTTTCTGGCAGATACCGCTGGACGAGCGATCCTCCTACCTGACGACCTTCAGCACGCCTTTCGGAAGGTTCCGATTCCTCCGCATGCCATTCGGGATTAACTCTGCCAGCGAGGTATTCCAGCGAACCATGGAGCAGCTGTTTGCCGGTCTGCCGTGTGCCATCATCGTTGACGACATCCTGGTCTACGGTAAGGACGTGGCTGAGCACGACCTCCACCTCCGTCAAGTCCTAGATCGGGCCCGGGAAATCAACCTGAAGCTCAACCCTAAGAAGTGCCGTTTCCGCGTCCCGGAGGTCACTTACGTGGGCCACGTTTTTACTGCCTCGGGGCTGAAGCCTGACCCGTAAAAAACGGCTGCTGTCTCCGGGATGTCCTCACCCACCGATGTGCCCAGCCTGCAGCATTTCCTGGGCATGGTCAACTACCTGGGAAAATTTATCCCCGACCTCAGCGAGTTGAGTGCACCCCTGAGGGAGCTCATCAAGAAGGACACTGCCTGGGCCTGGTTCCCGCATCACCAACATGCCTTCGACGTCCTGAAGTCTAGACTAGTCAGTACCCCCACTCTCAAATTCTTCGATCCACAGCGTCCCATCGTTCTCACCTGCAACGCTTCCAAATTTGGTCTGGGTGCCGCCTGCCTGCAGCTCCACGATGGCCGGCAGCTGCCCGTTTCCTATGCGTCCCGCACCATGACCTCTGCCGAGCAGCGCTACGCTCAAATTGAGAAGGAACTGCTTGCCGTGGTATTTGCTTGCTCCAAGTTCAAGGACTACATTCTGGGAAACAACTTCACGATCGAGACTGACTACCGGCTGGTCCCCATCCTAAACAAGCCGATCCACGTTGCCTCTTCCCTGCTGCAGCGCATGATGCTGCAGCTACAGCGCTTCACTTTTAAAATTGTGTATCGCAAGGGCAAGGACATGTTCGTGGCCGACACGCTGTCCAGCGCACCACTATCGTCCACTGATCGCCACCCATACGAATCGTGGTGCTTAACGTTAACATTGTGCCTTCACAGCAGATGCAGTCCCTGGTCAAGCACACTGCCAAGGATCCTGCCCTGCAGCAGCTTGCCGACGTCATTCGACAGGGCTGGCCAGACAGCCGTTCATCCTTGCCGGCCGGTGCCGTGCCCTACTTCCTGGTCCGTGACGAGCTTGTCCTGCACGACGGTGTGGTGGTGAAAGGACACAAAGTCGTTGTGCCCGCCGCGCTGCGGGACCACTATTTTCAAGTCGCCCACCGCGGTCATCCTGGGGCCGAGGCCACTCTGTCCCACGCCCAGAGTCAGTTCTACTGGCCCGGCATGGCCCAAGACATCCGGGAGAGGGTCTCCGCCTGCGCTACCTGCAATAGCCTCGCTCCCCATCAGCAACGTCAGCCGCTTCTGCAACAGCCTGCCCCTGAACTGCCATGGATGGCAGTCGCCACTGACATTTTCGAATGGCGTGGCAAGCACTTCCTGGTCCTCGTTGACTCTTATTCCAGCTGGTTCGAGGTCGACCAGCTGCACTCCCTCACCTCTTCGGCCGTCATCGGGAAGCTGCGCCGCCACTTCGCCACTTTCGGCTCCCCGGCGAGCCTCCAATCTGACAGCGGCAGCCAGTTCTCAAGTGCCGAGTTTCGAGGTTTTGCTGCCAGCTGGAACTTCCGACACTACACCAGCAGTCCAGAGTACCCGCAAAGCAACGGCCTGGCGGAGCGCGCTGTCCGCAGTGCTAAGGACTTGCTGGAGCATTGCAGACTGTCCAAATCCGATTTTTACCTGGCCCTCCTCAATCTTCGGAACATCTCCCGCGACACTGCCTTGGGCTCGCCAGCTCAGCGGCTGATGGCTCGCACAACGAGACCTCCACTCCCTGTGACCCAGCAGTACCTCGTGCCCTCTGTTCTCCAGCCTGCTGCTGTCCAGTAGCGCATTGCCCTCAAGCACGCATGGCAAAAGCGCTCCCACGACCAGTCCTGCCGTCCCCTGCCGCGTCTATTCCCCGGCCAAGTCGTCCGGATACAGTCCCCCTCCGGTCACTCCAAACTTGCCACCGTCGTCGATGATGCTGGTTCGCCGCGGTCCTACCTGGTCGACCACGACGGTACCATCTACCGCCGGTCCCGCCAACATCTGCGGCTTGTCAACGAGCCCCCACCACCGCCTGCCGATCCTTTCTCCCCTCCGTTGTCCGCTACACTGCCCGCCGCCCCACGCATGCCTCGATCCCTACCATCTCAGCTCGTCCAGCCCCGCTCTCCGCCTGACAGCCCTCGTTCCCCTGCCCGTCCAACCGCTGCTGCGCCTGCGTCCCCTCCTCTGCCTCCGCCGACTCCTTCTCCTCCAGGATCCCCGGTTCGGTCGCCCGCCCCAGTTCCGGCTCCTGCTCTTCCTGCAGAGGGGGAAGATGGCGAGCTGCGTACCCGGTCCGGCCGGCTGGTTAAGCCGCCTGTCCGCTATGGTGATTTTGCTTAGCTGGTTCATCTGTTTGTTCAACTGTTTGCTTACATGCTCGTAGCGTATGAGACGTGGTCGCCCCGTCACTACTGTATTGCTTTGTTTCCAAGGGGAAGGATGTAGATCATGTGCATGTACCTTTAATATAGTGACCTCACCACTACTAACCACTCCCCATATCAGAAGTATAATTGCAACCTCCCCACCCATTGATCCCTCTCTAGCTCCGGTGACAGACCACGTACAGCTAGGGCAGCAACGGTTATGTGATATCAATAAAAGTAGTAAAGACACAGTGTGTTCATGACTCCACTTTACACATGGTTCCTTGCATTTTTCGGAATACAGAACTCACTTATTGGAGGAACAGCACCTCATGTTTCACTTAGGCAGCTTAAAACGCAGCGGACGAATATTGATTTCTCTAACTTCATGTAATGCTTGCTTTCCCTCTCTCCGTCCCTCCCCTACCCTATTTCTCCAACAAGTTTCACTATCCTGATTCATTTTACTGGTTGTATGCCTCCTTGTCACCTTCCCCTCAGCTAACGCACCATCCTACATTTCCTTATCATCGTCTGCTTTGATCTGTTGTTTTCACACCTTATTCTTCCATATCTAGACTCCCTCTCCCCTAATTCTCAGCCTGATGAAGGGTCTCGAAACGTCACACATTCCTTCTCTCCAGAGATGCTGCCTGTCCCGCTGAGTTATTCCATTTTGTGTCTATCTAAAGTGTAAAGGAGATATGTGGGGTAGGTTTTTTACTCATATCATAACACTCCATTCCCTACATATCCATGTGCCTGTCCAAAAGCCTCTTAAACACCTCTATCGATTTGCTTCCATCACTGCCCCTAGGAACTCTTTCCAGTCACCCTCCTCTCTGTATAAAAAAACTTGCCCATAGATCGCCTTTAAACATTCCCCCTCTGTCCTTAAGGCTATGACCTCTGATATTCCCATCCCGAGAAAAAGGATGTCTAGCCTATCAATGCCTCTCATAATTTCATCAATTTCTACCAGGTTTCCTCTCAACATCTGACACTCAAGAGAAAACAATCCAAGTGTGTATGACTCTTTATACCTAATACCCTCTAATCCAGGTACCAATGCAGTGGTGGATTGGATATTGGATATCCTCTATACTATATTGTCAAGCTTGATTAAAAACTAGATCAAATCAGGAGCAGCTTATATTCAACAACCATCAGGCTACTGAACACTAAAAACGCCAACTAAACTACAAACTGCCTTGATTGCACGAGAGACATCGAAACATAGAAACATAGAAAGAGACTTGTGCATTGTTTTTGTAGACACAAGACACAGAACACAAGACACTACCCTCCCCTTCCATCTTGTTTGTTTTTTACATATTGAACTTTTTTATGTTGTTTATTGTGGTGTTTACTGAGTACCGCGTTTACACGTCTGTTGCAAAATAATTTCATTGTTCCGTTTCGGGATATATGACAATAAAATATTCTTGTCCCTTGATGCTCAGATCCTGAAATGGATTTAAACTTACAACTTTGTGACTTTTGGCCAAGAGATTTTCGGACCAGCTTGAAATCAAGGGATATGGGGATCAAGCAAGAAAGTGAAGTTGACACAAATGAGTTTGAGTTTAGTTTATTGTCACGTGTACCAAATTACAGTGAAACGCTTTTGTTGTGTGCGAACCAGTCAGCAGAAAGACAATACATGATTACAATCGAGCCATTCACATTGTACAGATACATGATAAAGGGACTGGCGTGAATAATGTTTAGTGCAAGATAAAGCCAGTAAAGTCCGATCAAAGATAGTCCGAGGGTATCCAATGAGGTTCAGGACTGCTCTCCATTTGTGGTAGGATGGTTCAGTAACAGCTGGGAAGAAACTGTCCCTGAATCTGGAAGTGTGCGTTTTCACACTTCTATATATTTTGCCTGGTGGCAGAGGGGAGAAGAGGGAATGGCCAGGTTGTGACTCATCCTTGATTATGCTGGTGGCCTTGCTGAGGCAGCATGAGATATAAATGGAGTCAATGGAAGGGAGGTTGGTTTGTGTGATGCTCTGGGCTGCATCCACAGTTCTCTGCAATTTCTTGCGGTCTTGGATGGAGCTGTTCCCAAACCATGCTGTGATGAATCCCGATAAAATACTTTTACGGCGCATCTGTCGAAGTTGATGAGAGTTGCTGGGGACATGGCAAACTTCCTAAGCCTTCCAAGGAAGTAGTCATTGGTGTGCTAATAGCTATAATCTTATTAAATAGGCATGATTATTAAATGGTGGTATGTGGTTGAGCGGCCAAATGTTCTGCTTCTGCTAACATTGTGTCTGACTCAAGTAAGAGTGGTAGAAACAGAGCAGCAATTCTGTTTCTCAATTCTGTTCATAGATCTTCAACAGGAAGACCACTCCGTTCTAAAGAAACTCGTTGCCACTTCTAATAACTGACTAATTATTACTAATTATTTATTTAGCATTATAATAATTTGTTTTTTTCCTTGCATTACATGGAATACACATGTTCAGATCTATTCGACAATCCCTAAACCAGATTGAAATCACAAATAACAACAGAAAAATGCTGGAAATAGTCAGTAGATCAGGCGTCAATTTGTGGCGAGAGAAATAGAGTTAACACTGCGAGGCAAAAACTCTTACTGGAAATACAGATGGCAACTGAGCATTTCCACTATTTCCTGGTTATATTTTTAGATTTATAAATCTTTACTGCTCAAATTAAGATGATGGATGACTAAAGGACAGTTTATGTGGAAAATTGTATTGAGGTTAAAACAAATAATTCCAGCACCGTGCTGGAATTATTAGCGGGACATTGGTTAACAAAATGTTAGAGCCCATGGGATCCGGGGCACTTAAGCAAATTGAATCCAAAACTGGCTTAGTATTCAAGGCAGAGAGTAATGGTTGAGGGTTGCTTTTGTGATCCTCAGGAAGCCTGTAAGCAACAGTGTATCGCAGGGATCAGTGTTAGGACACTTGCTGTTTGTAACAAATTGGACATGAATGTAGGAGTTACTGTTAGTGTATTTTGCAGATTGCTTGAAAAGGAGTGATGTTGTTGACACTGAGGATAGTTAGGATACAGAATAATATAGATTAGTTGCTAAAATGGGTAGAGCAAATCGTTTCAGCACATTAGTACAGCTGGTAGAGCTGCTGCCTCACAGCCCCAATGACCCGGGTTCAATTCTGACCTCAGATGCTATCTTTGTGAAGTTTGAACGTTCTCCCTGTGAACACGTGGGTTTCGTCCAGGTGCTCGGGTTTCTTCCCACATCCCAAAGATGTGCAGGTCTGTAGGTTACTTGGCCTCTGTAAATTGACCCTAGTGTGTAGGGAGTTGATGAGAAAGTGGGATAACATAGAACTAGTATGAACGGGTGTTCGATGGTCAGTGTGGATTTGGGGGGATTTATGCTGTTCATGCTGTATATTTCAAAAATCAATCAATGGCAGGTGTATCTTAATCCTGGTAAATACAAGATAGGACTAAGGTGGGACATACAGAATGAATAGTGGTTCCCTAGGGGGTACTGAGGAAACAGGGGGACTGTGGGTGTGCAAGTCCAAAGATCTCTAAAGCACTGGTAGACAAGACAGTGAAGAAGCCATACAGGATACTTGCCTTCAATTAATATAAGAGCAGGGAATTTACCATACAACAATCTGCTGGGGTATCTCAAGAGTTTAAGCAACCTGGAGGGAGGGTGGATTGTCGAACTTTTAGGTTGAAATCCTGCATCAGCATTAGGAGCAGAGAAGGCAGATAGCCAGTACAAAGAGGAGAGGGAGAGTGGTGAGGCAGACCAGTGGCCAAAGAAGAGAGCACTGATAGGACTCAGAGAACTCCTGTCAAAGAGAGGAGGAAATTTCTTCAAAGTCTGCATATCTTTAAGAGTAGAAAAAAGGAACTCCTACTGCTGTCGGTATCAGGTTTGCACAAAAGGACACAAAGTGCTGGTATCACTCAGCAGATCAGACAGGATCGTCCCCACGCCTCTCCTTTCTCAGGACAGGACATTCACAGTGAATGTTAGCGTCCTGAGGAGTGTTATAGAGCAGATAGATCTAGGAGTACATGTACATAGTTCCCTCAAAGGGTGGTCAAGAATGCTTTTGGTACGTTGGCCTTCATCAGGCTAGGTATTGAGTATAGAAGTTTGAATATTACGTTACAGTTGTATAAGATGTTGGTGAGGTCGCATTTGGAGTATTGTGTTTAGCTTTAGTCACCCTGTTATAGGAAGGATTTTGTTAAGCTGAAAAGAGTGCAAAGATTTACGAGGATGTTGTTTCTGACCCAGTGTAGGGGAATCGGAAACCAGAGGATATAGGTTTAAGGTGAGAGGGGAAAGATTTAATAGGAACTTGAGGGGCAACATTTTCACACAGTGGGTGGTGGGTGTGTGGAAGTAAGAGGAGGTAAATACTAATAACAACATTTAAGACATTTGGTCAGTACATGGATAGGAAAGATTTAGAGAAGATTGAGGAGGATTCAGTATGTCAACAAAAACTCTCTTGAACTTCCAGAGGTGCACAGTAGAGAGCATATTGACTGTTTGCATCACAGCCTGGTTTGGCAACTTGAATGACCAGAAACATAGAAGATTGCAAAAAGTGGTAAGCACTTCCCAGTCCATCGAAGGGATCTATAATAGCCACTGACTCAAAAAGGAAGCCAGCATCATCAGAGACCACACCACACACTCTCATTTCACTCCTGCCATCGGGAAGAAGGTTAGGGGCCTGAAATCTATGACTGCCAGGTTCAGGAGCAGCTTCTTCCCGACAACCAACAGGCTATTAAACACTACAAATAGGCTCCTATCTATAATTTTTGACAGCACTATTATTATCCATTTATTTATTTATATATATATATATACTGAACTTTTTGTTTATTATGGGTTTTACAGAATACAATGTTCACATGTCTGTTGTGCTGCTGCAAATAAAAATGTTATTGTTATGCAGATGATACCCAGCTTTATTTACCGCTGAGGGGGGAAGACGCCTTTTCTGTAAAATCGCTTCTGTCTTGTCTTGATGACATTAAGTCCTGGTTGGCCCTAAACTTTCTTGGATTTAATGAAAAGAAGACAGAGGTGATTTTATTTGATCCCAATGGCTGCCGTGAACCTCCATTTGTTGATTTAGGTCCATTGTCAAGGTACGTGAAGCCAACAGTTGTGAACCTGGGTTTTAGGATGGACAGTGACTTTAAATTAGATCGCCAAATATGCGCGGTGGTTAAATCCAGCTTCTTTCACCTAAGGAAGCTGGCGAAGGTGAAGCCCATTCTCGAGCGGCAGCATTTTGAGACAGTAATCCATGCCTTTATTACATCTAGGCTGGATTACTGTAACGCGCTCTATTTTGGTGTTGCTCGTTCTTCACTGGCTCGTCTCCAGTTGGTTCAGAATGCTGCTGCTCGCCTTTTAACAGGGACTCGAAAAAGGGAGCACATATCGCCAATTCTGGCCTCCCTACACTGGCTCCCGGTGCACTTTCGAGTTCATTTTAAGATACTGTTATTTGTTTTTAAATCTCTGAATGGGCTCGCCCCGCCTTACCTCTCTGAGCTGCTCCACCCATACGCTCCTGCCCGGTCCCTCAGGTCAGCTGGTCAGCTGCTCCTGGAGGTACCGAGGTCTAGTCGGAGGCTCAGAGGGGATAGAGCCTTCTCTGTTGCTGCTCCGGCACTCTGGAACACCCTGCCGTTGCACATCAGACAGGCCCCCTCACTGTCCATCTTCAAATCCAGTGTTAAAACACATTTGTACTCCCTGGCTTTTGACCATGCCTGAGACGTTGCTTCTGTTTGTGGTGTTTTTGATGTTTCTTTATTTTACATGTCTTTTCCTACAATTTCTTTTGATTGTTATTTTTGGTGTGTATTAACTTTTTTGTCAATGATTAGTGATGTACAGCACTTTGTTGCAGCTATGTTTGTTTTTAAAGTGCTCTATAAATAAAATTATTATTATTATTATTATTATTATTATTTTTTGATTCGGGACATGTGTCAATAAAACATTGTCTCTTGATAGACACAAAATGCAGGAGAAGCCCCTGTCCCACTTAGGCGATTTTTTTGGTGACTACAGGCAATTAGGCTGTCGACACATGGTCGCCGGGGTGTTGCCTGTATGGTCGTGAGCAGTCTCCTCAAGTCGCCTAAAGAGTCGTAATGTTTTTCTGGTCTCCGCAGGATTTTGAAATGTTCAAAACCTTTCGGCGACTGTGGGCTTGATGTAGCTTATCTTCTCCTGTCGTATGTGCTGTCACCAGTTGTAGCCAGGATGAGGCAGGTTGTGGCCCGGTGTTGTTGGTTGTCGCCGGGTGCTGACTTTGGTGAATTTCACTGGCAACTACCTACGTCATCCGGCGACTGAGTTGTCTTCAGTCCTCTAAGTTTTTTATTTTTGTCCTGTTAGGTGTATGTTTTTGGTTTTAGTTTTACTTTATTTTTAGCTGTGTATATGTGGGGGGGGGGGGGGGGGGGGAAACTTTTTAATCTCTTCCCTGAACAGGGACGCGACCGTTTCCGTCTAGTCTCCGTTGTCGTTGGGGCCTAACATCGTGGACCCGGTGGCCTCCAACCGGAATCGACCTGGGGCTCCATTTGCAGAGCCTATGGACTCACCATCCTACGCTGGCTGACTTCGGAGCGTGGATCGCTGTGGTGGCGCACGGCTGCACCCCGACTTCGGAGCTTCGGCTGCAGGCCCTGTGGACAGTAACATCGGGAGCTCGCGGGTCCCTGGTGGGAGACCGCTTTTCGGAGCTCCCACAACGGCAAGTTTGCCCGCCCGAATCGAGGGGTTTAAATCGACCCGGAGCAGGGCCTTACATCGCCCTGGGCCTGATGTTCTGCATCCCAGGGTACTTAAGGAAGTGGCTCTAGAAATCTTGAATGTATTGGTGATAATTTTCCAATGTTCTATAGACTCAGGATCAGTTCCAGTGGCTTGGAGGGTAGCTAATGTTATCCCACTTTTTACGAAAGGCAGGAGAGAGTAAACAGGGAATTATAGACCAGTTAGCCTGACATCGATGGTGGGGAAGATGCTGGAGTCAATTATAAAAGATGAAATAGCCGCACATTTGGATAGCAGTAACAGGATCAGTCCGAGTCAGCATGGATTTACGAAGGGGAAATCATGCTTGGCTAATCTTCTGGAATCTTTTGAGGATGTAACTAGGAGAATGGATAAGGAGAGCCTATGGATGTAGTGTACCTGGATTTTCAGGAAGCATTTGATAAGGTCCCACATAGGAGACTAGTGGGCAAAATTAGGGCACGTGGTATTGGGGGTAGAGTGCTGACATGGATAAAGAAGCGGTTGGCAGACAGGAAACAAAGAGTAGGGATTAACGGGTCCCTTTCAGAATGGCAGGCAGTGACTCGTGCGGTACCGCAAGGCTCAGTGCTGGGACCGCAGCTATTTACAATATACATCAATGATTTGGATGGTGGGATTCAAAGTAACATTAGCAAATTTACAGATCACACAAAGCTGGGTGGCAGTGTGAACTATGAGGAGGATGCTATAAGAATGCAGGGTGACGGACAGGGCAGATGCATGGTAGATGAAGTTTAATGTGGATAAATGTAAGGTTATCCACTTTGGTATAAAAAACAGAAAGGCAGATTACCATCTAAATGGCGTCAAGTTGGGAAAAGGGGGAAGTATAACGGCATCTGGGGGTCCTTGTTCATCAGTCTTTGAAAGTAAACATGCAGGTACAGAAGGCAGTGGAGTAAACGAATGGCATGTTGGCCTTTATAACAAGAGGAGTCGAGTATAGGAGCAAAGAGGTCCTTCTGCAGTTGTACAGGGCCCTAGTGAGACCACACCTGGTATTGTGTGCAGTTTTGGCCCCCTAATTTGAGCGAGGACATTTTTGCTATTGAGGGAGTGCAGCATAGGATTACAAGGTTAATTCCCGGGATGGCGGGACTGTCATATGCTGAGAGAATGGAGCGGCTGGGTTTGTACACTGGAGTTTAGAAGGATGAGAGGGTATCTTATTGAATATATAAGATTGTTAAGGGTTTGGACGCGTTATAGGCAGGAGACATGGTCCCGATGTTGGGAGAGTCAAGAACCAGGGGCCACAGTTTAAGGATAATGGGGACGAGGAAACACTTTTTCTCACAGAAAGTGGTGAGTCTGTGGAATTCTCAGAGGGCGGTGGAGGCGGGTTCTCTGGATACTTTCAAGAGAGAGCTAGATAGGGCTCTTAAAGATAGCGGAGTCAGGGGATATGGGGAGAAGGCAGGAACGGGGTCCAGATTGGGAATGATCAGCCATGATCACATTGAATGGCGGTGCTGTCTCGAAGGGCCTCAGTTGCTGAATAAAACCATCGTTAAGCTATACATCGTTTTTTAATCTAGCTCAAAACAAATTTTATTTTGTTAAACTTCATTTAGATAACCCCACCATTTCAGACAGATCTCATTTCACTCTCTGGCTATTGGGAAGACCAGGCCTATTTTATTGTTGAAAAACAATTCCATAGACACAAAAAAACATGAACATTAAGGAACATTCCAAGAACAGAGCAACTGGAATCTTCATATTGCTATTATTTTCCAAATACCGCAGTTGTGAACAGTATGATTAGATGAATTACAGAGTGCAAGAGTAATAAAAAAATCAACTCAAACTCAAACACAGCACATGAGCCATTTAAAAAAAAGCTTCTTTAAAAAACTTTTAAAAAGATAATTAACAGAATCATAATTTGTTAATATATTAATCTTATCAAAATGTAACAGAATTATGAATGAACAGAATTATGAATCTAACCCTATATCGCTCACACAAACTGTTCCCCCGCAACGCCGAGTCGGGTTGGGTTACTGAAATGGATGAAAAAAAAAGCCCCATGTTCCCCTCCGTTGCGTACTACTTCTTCTTCTTCTATGTAGTGTTTTTTGGCGGTTGGCAAACAACTGGCATGGAGTGTGGATCAAACAACACCATTACATATACTAATAAGCTATATCCTTCTGAACAAATTGGTTACCCTAAGAAAAAGCAACAGGATTTGATAGCACTTATATGAACTCCCTTGCAAAATATCTATCAAATCAAATTGTACTCTTTCTTTTCTGAACTGCTCACTCATCCGTCCTCTCTCCTCCTCATACCTCTCACAAGGTACAATGACATGCTCTATTGTCTCTTCTTGCCCACAGTATTCACATCTGCCTGTATTATGCTTGCCTATTATAAAAAGTGTACTGTTCAGACCAGTGTGTCAAATCTAATTCTTGAAATTACTGTCTCCTCTTTCCTGTTTTTTCCTGCACATCTCATTTCTCCCACTTTCCTATGGACTCTGTAGAACCACCATCCTTTCCGCTCTTCCTTCCATTGCTTTTGCCATCTTTCCTTCAGTCTTTGCTTAATAATGTCTTTGATTTCAGTTTTACCTATGTTAATACTTAAATCAATCTTACTTCTTTTTGTTACCTCTTTTGCTACCTTATCTGCCATTTCATTTCCTCTAATGCCAATGTGTGCTGGTACCCATACAAATATGACTGTAAGCCCCATCATTTGAATTTTGAATAGTGTTTGTTGTATTTCAATCAAAATGTCTGGTCTACTATCTGAATGGCTGTGCTGTAAACTCTTTATTGCTAAACTTGAATCTGAACAAATAACTGTCCTTAAAGGCCTAGTATCCTCGACCCACTGTAGCGCTAACAATATTGCAATCATTTCACCTGTGTATACTGAGACTTCATTATTGATCCTCTTCCCTACTTTGATGTGAAATTCTGGTACAATAAATGCTACTCCTACTTTATCCACTGAATCTTTTGATGCATCTGTATAAATTTGGACAAAACTGTAGTATCTGTCAATGTATTCCTGTATGATGACTGAATTATACATATGTTGTTTATCCCTGTTCTAATATTGTAAAGTCTACTGTTGCATCTGGAAGTATCCAAGGTGGAATTGAAGGTAATGGAACCGTTGGAACCACATTTAATTGTGCTATGCTGATTTGTAATGCTCTCTGGGTCACTGTCCATCCAAAACTTTTTGTTTCCCTTCTCTCCTTTTCCCAGCATGGTTTGACAGTAACTTGTGCTGGGTGTTCTTGACTGTGGCCCTGTAGGTTAATCCAGTAATTCAATGAAAGCTGTATCCTTCTCATCTCTAGAGGCATCTCCCCCATTTCAACCTGTAATGCCGCTGTTGGAGTTGTTTTTATTGCACCTGTACATATTCTCAATGCCTGATATTGAATGTTATCTATTTTCTTAAGAGAAGTACTTGATGCGGACTCATACACCACACAACCATAATCTAACACAGATCTAATTAACCCGGTGTATATAGCCTTCAAAGCCTTCTGCCCCCCAATCACATCCAACTAAACACCTCATTACATTAAGTATCTTCTTACATTTGTCCACTACTTTCTGAATATGAACCATCCATGTAATCCTCTCATCAAATCATAAACCTAAAAATTATAACTGTATTTTACTCTCTCCAATCCGTTGAGTACTACACGTCAGCCCATTGCATTTAGCCGGAGTGGTCTATCTTGCTCCGCTATGGGATCTTTGTATACAACGCCGAGATTGACAACGCTGGTGTTGATTGACAAGGAAATGCTTCAATGATACCGTTTCTCACTGGTGGTGTCACCAGACTCCGCCAATTACAGAGCTGATCGGCTATCCGGCAACGTGCCTACGCATGGCGGTGGAGGCGTGACGTACTGAGGAGCCGCTTCGCCCCGCCCTCTGGGCGGGAGCGGTTATAAAATCCTGTGTGAAGCCGCGCGTAGTTAGTCATACAAACCGGGTTTGACGGCGACGGCCATGAGTGTTATCGTCGCGCCCTTGCTTCTACTGCTGGCGACGACGCTGAATCTTCCCGAGCGCTTGGTGAGTGTTTAGAATCGAGCGCCCCCCCGCAACGGCCGTCAAGCCTCTGGAGCGTCGAGCCGGGCCGGGCAAAATGTTGGATGTAGAGGCTGAGGAGGAGAGTATTCCCCCTTCACTGACCGGGCGCCTTGTGGCGTCGGCGGGCGCCATGCAGCGGGCGAGAGACCGTTGGGACTCTCCATGGATGGGGAGGGAGGGTTTCAGGAACTCTTACTTCAGGTGCGTGGGGTCTTTAGGCAACATGACGTCAGCCACGCCCCCACCGGCGGTGGATTGGCCGGTGCCCCCACGTGACCAGTTCATCTGTCGCCGCGCCCGAGCAACTCTGCTTACTGCGCCTGCGCGGCCCCGGCCGAAATCTTGTGACCAAAGACTACTTTGCTTGTGACCATCTTGTTCTAAGTAGGAACATTGCGCAATGCAACAGCTAATGGAGGGAATGGGAGGGTTGCCCTCACTTCATAACATCTTTTTGCAATATAATTTGACTTTGTCTATGCAGCTGTTGTACAAAACGTTTCACTACATGCAAAACATTTCACTAAAGATAGACACAAAAGAACTGGATAACTCTGAGTCAGGCAGCATTTCTGAGGAAAATGAATAGGGTACAATTCAGTCTGGAGGTTCTTGACCTGAAATGTCACCTATTTTGCTGCCTGACCCACTGAGTTACTCAAGTTTTTTTTGTGTCTGCCTTTGGTGTAAACCAGCACCTGCAGTCCCTACACAAGGTATTTCACTATATTGCCACGTGTGCTGAATAATAAACCTAATGCAATTTGTTGTGTGCACAGCTGTCTACACTATTATTATTTTTGTTTTTTACATACTGAACTCTAACTATTGTGCACTGCAACTTGGTGCTTGTGACAATAAACTAAACTACGGTGCTGCTGTAAGAATTTATTTGTTCTGTTTTGGGACCTGACAATAAAACATTCTACATTCTTTCCCTTTTGCATATACTAATTGAATTTGGCTTTAATGTATAACATTATCTGGTCTGATTGGATAGCATGCAAAAAAAAAGCAATTCACTATCTTGGTATATGTGACAAATAATAAACCTTAATCTAATGCAATTTGTTGCATACAAAGCTGTCTGGAACGAGATTGTGTGTGCAAACAATACAAGTACAAGTCAGCAAAATGGCTTGTGCATTTGGCCTGAAATGGCTGGTGTGCTGTTCAACCTTTTTATGTTCTACATGAGTCACACAATCTTGTAAAATAGTTCTCATTTATCCCCAGATGCTTCTATTAAGAGCTATCCAATTAGTCACCACCCTTCTGAGACATGGCTTGAATGAATAGTGTTACTAATAATTTATTGCATTATGAATAATTGTATATTAATTTATGTTAATGTGCCTGTAATGCTGTAGCAAGTAAGGAATTAATTATTATGTTTCTGATGCATATGACAATTAAGTACTCATGCTTTGACTCTGTTGAATGGTGTCCTTTGTTGTGGTGTCCTTTGAATCTAGTCCTGCCGTGCTGCCAATTTATTAAAAGAAAGTTGGCTCTTGCCTTGTTGACTTGAATGTGGTTGTGGCCTGGACTCATACAGCACATAAACTGACCCCACGTCCCAAACTGCCCATGCTGATCAACATGCCCCATTTATGGTTGCCACATATCCCTCTAAACCTTTCCTATCGATGTACCTGTTCCAATATATTTTAATTGTTATTATAGCACCTGTTTCAACCACCTCCTCTGACAACCCATCCCATACCTCTGTGTGAGACAGTTGGGTTCTTGTGATTTTTTTACGATCTGTTTTTCAGCTTTCTGCTGCTATTTTTTTAACACTGAAAATATTTAATTCTAAGAATTGGTGTTTGATTTGCTTCTGTTGGGTATTTGTTAGGCAGCAGCTGTTTATCTACTGTGGTCCATTTATTGACTAAAAGATAAAAGGTTGGAGGAACTTGGTGGGTCAGGCAGCATCTGTGGAGGCAATGACACCTGACATTTTGGGTCAGGATCTTCAGATTGATAGGTCTGGACCTGAAACATCTGTCCATTCCCTCAGATGCTGCCTGACCTGCTGAGTTTATCCAGCACTGTTGTTTTGTTGCTCCAGATTCCAGTATTTGCATCTTTTTGCGTGGTCCATTAACTTGCCTGGCTGCATTGCTAATTCTGTTCTTGTCCAAGCAACAATAGGGCTCCTGTTTGCATTTCTTACTACATTTATGCCTTTTCCTTGGATTACAGCATACATTAAAGTCTATGGTTGGATCATGTTGGTGTAGGGCCTAAAAGGATGTATTACATGCTGTTACTTCAATTGCTAGCTGTTGACTGTCCACTGCCATACCTGTCCTTAATTCCAAATCTACCTTGTCCTGTAGTTTAAGGTGAGAGGGAGGAAGACTTGAAAGAGAACCGAGGGACAACATTTTCAAGGGTGATGGGTAAATTGAATGAGTTGCCAGTGGAAGCTGTAGAGGAGGATACAATGGTTTGGAAGTCATTTGGACAGGTACACAGAATGTTTGGAGGGATCTGGGACAAACACGAGCATTGGGTCTAGTTGGTTGGACATCTCGCTTGGCATAAACAAGATGGGCTGGATGTCTTGCTTCCATGCTGTATAACTAGTGCTTTATTCGAACTCCTTGGTTTAGATTAAATGGTAAGACTGCAGACACGGGAAATAAATTCACGTGATTTATTGATTTACGGAAATGAACTCTGAAGGATCTTGAACCTGAACCACGACTGTTCCTCTCTCAGGGATGTTGCCTTGCCTGAATATTTTTCAGCATTTACTATTTATTGTAAATGTAATGCCCTGTTTGCTGATTTGAAATGTACATCAAGTTTGGTACGTGTACATCTAGGATATGCAAAAGGATGCAAAGTGCCCGAGCAGGTAAAGTTGTGTCCTTTTATGCATTTCTGCAGTTCTTTGTTTCTACAACTTGTACATCTCCTTGTTCATACTAATAGGGTTTGGCCTGTCTGGATTGAAGTTCCCATGTATTACCTCCTTATTTTTACCATGACCAACATTGCTATTAATATTTGGAGACTGTATACAGCTTCAATAAATGTTGTCTGCACTCACTGATTTTTATTAGAATATAGAACAGCACAGGAATGTTGATTGTGCCAAGCATGATACCAAGTTCAATTGATCTTGTCTGCTTGAACATGATCCAAATCCCTCGAGGATCCCTCACCTTCAGGTGCCTATAAAAAAGCCTCTTAAACACCGCCACCACTGAAAATGGGTTGCAGGACACCACCACTTAAAAAATAATAAAAAATTGGCATGCACATCTCTAACGATACTGACTTGTCCTTTTTACCTTTGACTAAGCCAATTTCTACTGCAGGAAACTGGCTATTTGAGTTTGTTTGTCCACCCTGTTTCTCGGTGATTTATGCAATTGTTCAAATGATCTGCCATTTACAAAATGGTGCCTTTTGGTGAATAAAAGGGAGAGAACATTGGTGAAGAATCTGCTGATTTATTTTAGATGATCAGTAATCAGACATTTTACGGCCCACCCTTGCCTTCTGCTCACCAATCACAAGATAACATTTGTATTCCCATTACACTTATGGCTGATGATCCCTCCCAGTCCAGTTTTGATTGGCTTGCTGCTGTTTATAAAATGTCTAGAAAGAGGATAAGGACCTTTCAACAATTATCTAGATACTGCTTGTTATCATTTGTAGAATGAGTGATGCATTTGTAGGAAGATGATTATTAGCTCGATATTGTGGCTGTAAAAGTTTCAATTATTGCAGACCTGTAGGAGTTGATTGTATATTGGAGTGCTGGAGTAATTCAGCAGATCAGGCAGCATCTCTGAAGGACATGGTTAGGTGATGTTTAGGATTGCAAGGGTTCGATCCATAATGTCACCGTCCACGTTTTCCAGAGATGCTGCCTGACCCACTGAGTTACTCCAACACTTTGTCATCTTTCCTCCAGGCATTTTGTTTTGCTCAAGATGTCGGCATCTGCAGTTTATTTTGTTGTCCTCTCCATGCTTTCTCCTGCTCTTGATTTGCCAAGCGCTGGATCCTACCTATCACTTGCTGGCTCTCCCCTCTTCACCAGTCTTGAAGCAAGGGTCCACACCTGAAATGTCATCTGTTGTATTCCCTGCACAGATGTTGCCTAATCTGAGTTCTTCTATCAGTTATTTTTCATTGTAGTTTCAGTACATGCTATAATTGCATCCTACATTAGATTGGTTGATGTTTACATTTCTTCCCTGGCCTGGTACCTTTTAGGAGAACGCAGGGCTCTTTCACCAATGGGTAGTTGTAGGTGCCAGCTGTATATTAGCTGCCCTCTTTGCAGTGTCTATTCCTCTTGCCATCACTTCTCTCCTTGGGTCCCAACGCCCAACCCCCCCCCCCCCCCCCCCCCCCCCCCCTGCCTGCACCTGTTCACCTGAAACCCTCCGGTGGTGACAACTTCCACATTAACACATCTTCCCCACGAGAAGTGAATGCTTGTGGCCTGACCCCATGAAGGAAGTATACTGTGGAAAATTAAGATTTGCCATTGTCCTCGAAGGGCAGTTGTTTAATGCTGAGAAAACTGCACTTCAACTGGATTTAAAAATCACTAAACTCAGTTATGATTATCTGCAGTTGCAAACATGCCCCGTATGTTGCACTCTTGCTCAGCTGGTATAACTGTTATTAATTTATTGTATTATTACATATTTGTTGTGAGCTTGAGCAAGCAAGAACATGACAATTAAACACTCTTGACTCTCCAGGTATTTGCAGAAAATACAACATGCATTTGGTATGGAGAATGTGGGACAGATAAAGCTACACAGAAGAAATACAACTGCAAATATGATGGCCTGCCCAAACCATTGCCCAAAGAAGGATATGAACTCATTCAAGTAAGTGGTTGGCTTGCTGTTTAAACCCTGATATTAACACTGAATCTGCCCTGACGATATTTCCAGACCAAACACTGTGTCGTGCTCTGCAATATTTCAGCTAAAAGAACCATCCATTAATATCTAATAATTATTGAAATACTTTAGAGGTTGGTGTGAATGGCAGCTCTGTTTAATTTAGATGAAGCATGAAAAAAAAAGGCCCTTCATCCCACTAAATCCATGCCGACCATCAAACAACATTTCACAATAGCTGGTATCCTACTTTATCATCCACTTCCTACAAACTAGGGGTGATTTACAGTGGCCAGTTAAACTACAAATCCACATGTCTTTGGGATGTGGAAGGAAACTGGTCTCCTAATTTGAGAAAGGACATCCTTGTGATTGAGGCAATGCAGCGTAGGTTCACAAGATTGATCCCTGGGGTGGCGGGACTGTCATATGAGGAAAATTTGAAAATACTAGGCTTGTATTCACTGGAGTTTAGGAGGATGAGGGAGATCTTATAGAAACATATAAAATTATAAAAGGACCGGACAAGATAGATGCAGGAAAAATGTTGGGCGAGTCCAGAACCAGGGGCCAAAGTCTTCGAATAAAGGGGAGGCCATTTAAGACTGAGGTTAGAAAAAACCTTTCCACCCAGAGAGTTGTGAATTTGTGGCATTCCCTGCCACAGAGGGCAGTGGAGGCCAAATCACTGGATGGATTTAAGAGAGAGTTAGATAGAGCTCTAGGGGCTAGTGGAATCGAGGGATATGGGGAGAAGGCAGGCACGGGTTATTGATTGGGGACGATCAGCCATGATCATATTGAATGGCGGTGCTGGCTCGAAGGGCTGAATGGCCGCCTCCTGCACCTATTTTCTATGTTTCTATGAAACTCGGGCATCTGGAGGAAACCCACAGCGTCACGGAAAAGGTGCAAACTCCACCCAGCTAGCCCCCAGGTTCAGGATCGAACCCAGACCTCTCGAGCTGTGATAGGCGGCAACTCTATCGCTGCACCACTGTGCTTTGCCTCTAACCTGTTGATGCCTGTTTACACCATCCTATTTCTCTTATATTTCTCGCCACTCCTAGATTCTATGACTCTCTTAAATTCTATGGGCAACTATGGGGGATGGAATGAAACAAAGTGGTCACAGGGAGAACATACAAACTGCACATGGGCAACACTGGAGATCTGGACTGAACCCAGGTCACTGGCATTCTGATAGCAGCCCTGTCTCTGCTGCCCAAATATGCTTTTTCAAAATAAAGTCCCTGTATATGACTGTCCTGCATTTCATTTGTAATCCTATTTTGAAAGATGACCAGGCTTTTCACTGATCTCCATACATGTGGCAATAATAAACCAATACTAATAGCAGCAAAAATTTTAATTCAAGCAAATTTTATCTAAAATTTGATTGCCATTTTTCTAGATCTGGAAGAAAATATTTAATATGCAACTTCCTGGTACTTCAAAGCTAAAACTAGCTTGATTAGCCTTGCCTGTTGTCAGATTCTAGATATTTGTGTAAATATTGTGTATATATTGTAATTTGTACTGTAATTGCATATAGGAATCCTATTTATTCACTCTATTCATCCATTGTCTTTTTATAGATATGTATATAGCGCCGCAGAACTGTGTACCTTATTTCTCCCCTATTGTTTTTGTCTTTGTTTTTGATTAATTACATGTCTGCACTGAGTAGGAGCTGCGTTTAATCTCATTGTACATGTGTATAGTGACAATAAAATGGCATTATTATTATTATTATTCATTTGGATGTTTTTGTGCCTTGCAGGAATTGTGCCCAAATTTTCAGTATGGGGATGTCGATCTCTGCTGTGATGTTCAACAGCTACAAACACTTAAAGACAATATACAGCTGCCACTTCAGTTCCTGTCCAGGTACCCATGTTATGTTCTTTAAAGCTATAATCCAACCTAAGTTCTATATTCTCCGGAGGCTGTTCCTCCCTCCGGTGCACCAAAGCTTGCATTATCTCCGGTAAATATTCTGTAGCTTTGGTAATTCCAAATAAACTTTAACCAGACAATGGGCACGGTGGTGCAACGGTAGAGTTGCTGACTTGCAGCACTTGCCGTGCCAGAGACACGGGTTCCATCCCGACTACGGGTGCTGTCTGTACGGAGTTTGTACGTTTTCCCCTTGACCGCATGGGTTTTCTCCGTGATCTACCACCCACACTTAAGGACTTGCAGGTTTGTAGGTTCGTTGGCTTGGTATAATTGAAAATTGTCCCTAGTGTGTGTAGGATAGTGTTAATGTGTGGGGATCGCTGGTCGGTGAGGACTCGGTGGGACGAAGGGCCTGTTTCCGCTCTGTAGCTCTAAACTAAACTAAACTTATTTGTCTTTGCCTAGCGATAAGAGTAGTGGGAAATGTTGCATCTCCCTGCATTGTCCATCCTACCAGACAGTTAATGAGGATCTGTCTCGCCCAGATCCTTTCTTGTACCTGTCTACAGGTCACCTTGGATGCTGGTCTGCTTTATAAATAGTAATGTGTATGAAGACACTGTAGATGCTGGTTTAAACTGAAGATTGACACAAAGCTCATAACAGCGGGTTAGACAGCATGTCTGGAGAAAAGGAATAGGTGACGTTTTGGGTCGAGATCCTTCTTCAGATCGCTTGTCAGCATAATAATTTTTCAGTGCAGTCATGTACATACTGGATGAATGAAAATTACAGAAACCACAGTGCAAATGCATAATTAACCATTTGGTTTGATGGACATGTGGGGTCTGTATCCTGATCTTCATCAATCTGCACTTGAGAATGATGTGCAGCTATGTGCCTGCTTAGTCAAAGGATTGAAGAGCACAGGTTGCGTTGACTAATCCTTTGTTCCTCAAACGTGAAACATTGAGATGCTTTTAAAGTTTCTTTGGTAGTCCAAGAGATAAGTAATTCTTGATTAGTATGGGTGTCACGAGTTATGGGGAGAAGGAAGCAGAATGGGGTTGAGAGTGAAAGATAGATCAGCCATGATTGAATGGTGGATCGAATGGCCTAATTCTGTTCCTAGTGCTTTTGGAGTGTATTTCTTTTGGAGCCAGCTTTTGGGGGAAAAAAATAAAAATGTCAAAATGCATTTCTGCACATGCTCATAGTCCAAAACAAATTGCCTTAATAAAGATATAAAACTGGGGAGGGGTTCAGGCAGTATAAAAACAACCAGTTTTGTTAGGAAGGGTATTGAGGTTCTAAACTAAGGAAAGTGAATGGGGTTTAAGATATATTGGTTCATACAACTGCATACCAGACAGATTGGAAGGTGATAGCTTTTGTATTGTCTGACAAAATTGCTCAACAAATTGAGTATTGCTGTACTGAGTGTTTTGGGAAAAGAACTCTGGCATTCTGAGCACTTGTTTTCTTTAAAGCCTGACGCTCACCTGTCCTTGACACTTATCTTGCAGGTGCCCATCTTGTTTTCATAACTTCATGACCTTTTACTGTGAACTGACTTGCAGTCCCGTTCAGAGCTTGTTTGTCAATGCCACCAAGTTTGAACCGTACATTCAGAATCAAACCAGCATCACAGAAGTGGAATACTACATTGGATCAAGCTTTGCAAATGGTGAGACTTCTTTTAATGCAACATTTGGCATTTGCTGGCGAAGGAACGGCATCAGGATGGTCAGGAAGATGAGCTTTATCTTCAGTAACCTTCTTTGTCAGTAACTAGTTCCACATAGCACAAGAACAGGCCCTTCAGCCCACATTGTTTGTGCCAAACATGATGCCAAGTTAAATATACTCTTCTGCCTGCACGTTATCTGTTACCTGCATATCTATATGCCTCATCTAAAACCCTCTTAAACACTGCTATCATAGCTGCCACCACCACCATCTCTGGAAGTACATTCCAGGCATCCAACACTGTTTTAAAACTTGCCATTCACATCTCCTTTAAACTGCTCCTTTCACCTTAAAGCTATGCCCTTGAGTCTTGGACATTTCCACACTGTGTGGAAATTTGTTCTGACTATCCATTTATCTATGCCTTTCATAATTGTATACTTCTGTGCCAAGTTTTCTAAGTTCATGGCCTTTCCCAGAGGATTGCTCCATTACTCTCATACCACATCGCCAAGGTAGAATGACACCAGGATATTCATTTGATCATGTCTGCAATTTATACTAATGTGTTTAAACACATTTCTAAACTAAAAACTGTTACAAGCCTTGCAGTTGCAGCAATAGTGGGTCTGTAGCATCTTTGTCAGACCAGATCATTGCCATGTTGGGGATTTTGCGCTTTGGAGTTCTTGGCTGTGAAATCTATTGCCCAACTTCATCCCACCAAGAGTGTTTTATTGTCATATGTCCCAAACAGAACGATGAAATTCTTACTTGCAGCAGCGCAACAGAATATATAAATGTAGTGCTCTGTAAACCACACTCTGTGGGTGTAAAGCCAGCAACACAAATCCACTTGCCAAAGAATCTAAGTTGCTTTATGGATAATGAATAACTTGTCAACTCCCTATTTTATCTTGAGACTAGCTGGTACTGATGATGCTGATGGTTATTTTTTCATTCAGCCATGTACAATGCCTGTAAAGATGTTCAGTCTCCCTCAAGTAATGAAAAAGCTCTGGGGTTACTTTGTGGAAAAGATGCAAAGGACTGCAATGCTACCAACTGGATTCAGTACATGAGTACCACACAGAATGCCCAGACTCCCTTCAACATTATTCCTATTTTTGGCGGTAAGCTTAATTTATTCCACTATTTTGACTTTGTACAAAGATGTTATTTGAACACTGACTTTATTATAGCTTGTCAGTGTGGTATTTGTTCAATGCAACAGTGTCCTTCCTGGATGAAAAATTACAGAAACCACTCTGCAATTGAATAGTTCACCATTGCTTTGATGTTCAAGAATAAGGGGTAAGCCATTTCGGACTGAGATGAGGACAAACTTTTTTGCCCCGAGAGTTGTGAATCTGTGGAATTCTCTGCCACAAAGCAGTTGAGGTCAATTCACTGGATGTTTTCAAGAGGGAGTTAGATTTAGCTCTTTTAGGCTAATGGAATCGAGGGATATGGGGAGAAAGTGGGAATGGGGTACTGATTTTGGATGATCACCCATGATCATATTGAATGGCGGTGCTGGCTCGAATAGCCTACTAGTGCACCTATTTTCTATGTTTCTATGTTAAATTATAATGAGCAGGAGAAAAATGTCAAGTATTGATTGCTCTGAATGTCCCATTGAGGCTTTGAGTTTGAGTTAACATCGGGTGTGATGTTTGCTGAGCAAAATCCTTACACTTGATCATGAGTATCATTTAACCATATAACAATTACAGCACGGAAACAGGCCATCTCGGCCCTACAAGTCCGTGCCGAACAACATTTTTCCCTTAGTCCCACCTGCCTGCACTCATACCATAACCCTCCATTCCCTTCTCATCCATATGCCTATCCAATTTATTTTTAAATGATACCAACGAACCTGCCTCCACCACTTCCACTGTAAGCTCATTCCACACCGCTACCACTCTCTGAGTAAAGAAGTTCCCCCTCATGTTACCCCTAAACTTCTGTCCCTTCATTCTGAAGTCATGTCCACTTGTTTGAATCTTCCTTATTCTCAAAGTGAAAAGCTGATCCACATCAATTCTGTCTATCCCTCTCATCATTTAAAAGACCTCTATCAAGTCCCCCCTTAACCTTCTGCGCTCCAGAGAATAAAGACCTAACTTATTCAACCTTTCTCTGTAACTTGTTGAAACCCAGGCAACATTCTAGTAAATCTCCTCTGTACTCTCTCTATTGTGTTGACATCCTTCCTATAATTGGGCAACCAAAATTGTACACCATACTCCAGATTTGGTCTCACCAATGCCTTGTACAATTTTAACATTACACCCCAGCTTCTATACTCAATGCTCTGATTTATAAAGGCTAGCATACCAAAAGCTTTCTTTACCACCCTATCTATATGAGATTCCACCTTCAAGGGACTATGCCCGGTTATTCCCAGATCCCTCTGTTCAAATGTATTCTTCAATTCCCTACCATTTACCATGTACGTCCTATTTTGATTTGTCCTGCCAAGGTGTAGCACCTCGCATTTATCAGCATTAAACTCCATCTGCCATCTTTCAGCCCATTCTTCCAAATGGCCTAAATCACTCTGTAGACTTTGGAAATCCTCTTCATTATCCACAACACCCCCTATCTTGGTATCATCTCATTACTTACTAATCCAATTTACCACACCTTCATCCAGATCATTGATGTACATGACAAACAACAAAGGACCCAACACCGATCCCTGAGGCACCCCACTAGTCACCTGCCTCCAACCCGACAAACAACCATCCACCATTACCCTCTGGCTTCTCCCATTCAGCCACTGTTGAATCCATCTTGCTACTCCTGCATTTATATCCAACAGTTGAACCTTCTTAACCAACCTTCCATGAGGAACCTTGTCAAAGGCCTTACTAAAGTCCATATAGGCAACATCCACTGCTTTACCCTCGTCAATTTCCCTAGTAACCTCTTCAACAAATTCAAGAAGATTAGTCAAACATGACCTTCCAGGCACAAATCCATGCTGACTGTTCCTAATCAGACCCTGTTTATCCAGATGCTTATATATATTATCTTGAAGTATCTTTTCCATTAATTTGCCCACCACTGAAGTCAAACTAACAGGCCTATAATTGCTAGGTTTACTCTTAGAACCCTTTTTAAACAATGGAACAACATGCGCAGTACGCCAATCCTCGGGGACTATTCCCGTTTCTAATGACATTTGAAATATTTCTGTCATAGCCCCGGCTATTTCTACACTAACTTCCCTCAATGTCCTAGGGAATATCCTGTCAGGACCTGGAGACTTATCCACTTTTATATTTTTCAAAAGTGTCAGTACTTCTTTTACTTTGCAGCTCATAGTATCCATAGCTACTCTACCAGTTTCCCTTACCTCACATAATTCAATATCCTTCTCCTTAGTGAATACCGAAGAAAAGAAATTGTTCAATATCTCCCCCATCTCTTTTGGCTCTGCAGATAGCTGTCCACTCTGTCTCTCCAATGGACCAATTTTATCCCTCGTTATCCTTTTGCTATTAATATAGCTGTAGAAACCCTTTGGATTTACTTTCACCTTACTTGCCAAAGCAACCTCCTTTCTTTTAGCTTTTCTAATTTCTTTCTTAAGATTCTTTTTACATTCCTTATATTCCTCAAGCACCTCATTTACTTCATGCTGCCTATAATTATTATAGATCTCCCTCTTTTTCCAAACAAGATGTCCAATTTCCCTTGAAAACCAGGGCTCTTTCCAATTTTTACTTTCCTTTCAACCGAACAGGAACATAAAGATTCTGTACTCTTAAAATTTCCCCTTTAAATGTCCTCCATTTCTCTTCTACATCTCTTTAGGGTGGCCCAGTGGCGCAGCTTTAGAGTTGCTGCCTTACAACGCCAGAGACTATGGTACGGCCCTGACTACGAGTGTTACATGTACGGAGTTTATGCTTTCTCCTCGTGACTGCGTTGGTTTTCTCTGGGATCTCCAGTTTCTTCCCACACTCCAAAGACGTACACGTTTGTTTGTTAATTGGCTTGGTATAATTGTAAATTGTCCCTAGTGTGTGTAGGATAGTGTTGGTGTGTGGGGATCACTGGTCGGCGTGGACTCAGTGGGCCGAAGGGCGTATTTCAATGGTGTATCTCTAAACTAAAAAATTATTTAAATTTAAACTCGTGATCAAATTGAGTATCTTGATAGGTCATCTTTTGGTGCAACAAAAGAATAATAAGTTGTTAAATGATGTGGTGCTTGAGTATTGACTAAGTTAATATTTTATCTTTCACAAAACTGACTGCACGTTCTGCTTGAGATCAACATCTAAATTGGGAGTTATTTCAGTAGTTGGAAAGCTGCCATGAGGGAAAATAATATATTTCAGCAGACTCCCTTCTTCTTTTCGTGTCTTTGAAGCTGGTTGGTTATATGACAGTTTCCCATTCCTTTACACAGTCCTTTGCGTTTTTATTGAACACTGCAAGATCCTTTGGGCTGCACTGGTTGGGTAGTAGGGGGCAGACAAGGCAGTGCTGCATTGTATGGTCCTCCTCCACATTCACAGGTGGTTTGGCCAGTTTCATAGCCCCATCTGGCCATGGCAGCTTTTTGATCGCCCTGTTCCTGTTCTCAGGCGGTTGAGCATCTTCCACTGGACCCATGGTGCTTCTGAGCCCGGAGGGAGGGCTTCAGAAGGAG
The DNA here is from genome assembly GCF_028641065.1 of Leucoraja erinaceus. Lineage (NCBI taxonomy): Eukaryota > Metazoa > Chordata > Chondrichthyes > Rajiformes > Rajidae > Leucoraja > Leucoraja erinaceus. The sequence continues at coordinate 52,513,162 of NC_073380.1, read as the reverse complement.
GGATACCCATGTCAGTAGGAGGGGGGGTCGTCCTCAAGCCTTTTTGTCCATAGTTGGAGTCTCGTTTCTTCCCGTGATGCTATTAGGGGCTGAACATGGCTGAGAAAGCTTCTCCTGGACTTCAGCCGTTGGGCCGGGGGTACACATCCGTAGAGGAGGTGGCGTCCATCACTTGTGGCCTTGGTCATTTCTACTCGGCTGGCGACTTCCCGTCTCACATCAGCAGGGGCAATGCCAGCGAGGAGGTGCAGGTTGTTTATGTTGGTGGGCTTCAAGCAGCCAGTGATTGAGGAGCAGGTGTTATTCAACGCTAGGTCTAGTTTCTTGGCATGGGATGATCTCTCCCAGACAGGACACGCATACTCCGCAGAGGAGTAGCACAGGGCCAGAGCAGTAGATCTTAATGTGTGTGCTGTGGCTCCCCATTTGAAGTTGGTCAGCTTCCGGAGGATGTTATTTCGGGAGTTAACTTTCAGTTTTTTTTTTTCCGACGTGTTCCTTATAGGAGAGAGTGCGATCCAGTGTTACACCAAGGTAGACAGGGTTGGTGCAGTGCTCAAGAGGTGTTCCAGACCTTGTGATGTTAAGGGGTCTGTTTGCTTCCCGGTTCCTGAGATGGAACGAGCAGGCTTGGGTCTTCGCAGGGTTTGCGTGTAGGTGGTTGCGCTCGTCAATGTAGAAGCGTTCACGTCGCGATCCCTGTCAAGTAATATCACCAAAATTACTTACGAATTCTACCAAACACTTTGAAGCCAAGCCGAAAGCAGACTCCCATGTGAGGAGGAGAAAGGTTTCAAGAACAAATCTTGAATAGATAAGATAGTGAAATGTATTGTCTAAGCAGAGGCCCAGGATTGTATTATTATTTGTCTGTTCTGTTTGAGGCTAGAGCAGAAGGTTGATATTTTTCTCAATTGTGTTGTAATTTAAAAGCTATGCAGCAATTCATCAACCTCTTTTATTGCAGACGATAGATTTTTTTTTCTGTAACTGTAATGCTTCAATGCTACATTCTGTTCTCTAGTATTTATTTCTCCTTGCGCTACCTGTTCATTTGTATGGCTTAATTGCACTTGTGCACAATACGATTTGACTAGATTGCTCTTCACTGTACACATGACAATAATATGCCTATACTTTGAGAGCAGCCCCTTGATTGAAGGTCAGGGTTGGAGCACAATCCCCTAAAGTTCCTCTTGAGAACTCCACCCTGACTTGGCAGTACAGCTGTTCCTTCATTTTGTCTAGTTCCTAAAACTCCTCCACCAACAGCATTGGGAACAACTTCACTAAATGGGCTGCACTGGTTCATCTACCAGTACCTTGACCTTCAATCGAGGAGCTGCTCTAAATGTTGTTACGTGCACTGAGATATAATGGAAAGCTTTACTATCCAGTCAAATCACATTATACGTGGGATATACCAGGTGCAGTCCCATAACGTGCAGAAGGGGTGAAACAGTGCAAGAAATGCAAGTATTTGATAGCAGCATCAATGGGAAGGGCCTCCACATTTTAGAAATACAGCACAACCTTTTATCCGAAAGCCTTGGGACCAGACACTTTTCGTAATTTGGAATTTTTCGGCTTTCGGAATGGAAGATTTTTAGCGTAGATTTTAACGGCTGGTTCAGTGGTAGAGTGCTCGGATCGTATCCGCAAGGTCGCGAGTTTGCGCCTCGATCACGGCAGTTACTCGATCGCGAGTTTGAGTCTTCAATGTAGTTTTTTCTTGCAGAATTGGAGAGAATAGGGAGGGTTAGGCTGGGATCATTCTCTGCAAGATGATCTTAGTGCGGGAGACGAGTGTAGGAGAGGTGTACTGACTGTGTGCGCAGAACTTTGGAAGTGATTGCCCACCATTCTCAAAAGCCGCTGTGTCTCCATGTCCCTGGGATAGCAGGGGGCGATCAAACAGCACAATACCCCCCTCCGCATCCAACTCCAGAGGAATCCGCTCCCCGATGGGCCGCTACAAGTGGCAGTTCGCCCACAGCCCGAGCTGCGCCACCCCAAGAACAAGACGTACCTTGCACACCATCAGCTTCTGTCCCTACAGGGAGTGTGTTCCTCTGGAGCTGGAACGGGGCTGGGCTGCTGCTGGCTGTGGGTCTCCGGGATCTCCGTGCTTGCAGTCGGTGTCCCGTTGGTCCTGACGTCTCCGGCCACCACCCTGGACAGGAGCTGAGACTGGGAACTGTACCACCCTTGCCTCCTCCCTCCTTTGAGTATTTTGACAGGACTCGAGGGCCTGAGGTATAGGGAGAGGTTGAGCCGTATAGGACTTCATTCCTCGGAGCGCAGGAGTTTGAGGGGTGATTTTAGTGGTGTACAAATCATGAGAGGAATAGATAGGGTAAATGCAGAGAAACATTTGTCCAGAGTAGGTGTATCACAAACCAGAGGATGTGGGTTTAAGGTGGGGAGGGAGGGGGGGGAGATTTAATAGGAGCCTGAGGGGTAACTTTTTCTATACTAAGGGTGGTGGGTATAAGGAACGAGCTGCCAGAGGAAGTAGTTGAGGCAGGTACAGTTGCAATGTTTAAGAATCATTTGGGCAGGTAAATGGATAGGACCATGTTTAGAGGGATACGAGCCAAATGCAGGCAAGTGTACTGTAGATGAGGCATGTTGGTCGGCATGGGCAAGTAGGGCCTGTTTCCACACTGTATGATTCTATGACTCTTTTCCTAGATCTTCCTGTTGGTGCAATGATCCCCATGAACAACAAAACCAAAGGCTGCAATGAGTCGTTAGAAGATGGCTCACCACCGTGCAGCTGTCAGGATTGCACCCTTGTTTGTGGCCCAAAGCCAGTGCTGCCACCACCACCTGTACCATGGACCATCTTTGGTTTGGACGCTATGGCAGTCATAATGTGGATTTTCTATCTGTTCTTTCTGCTCTCCTTTGGGGGAGCAGTCATTGGTGTATGGTTTTGCAGGTAATTATCTTCAAGCTGGAAAATGTATGTCTATTTTGCATCCGAGCTAAACAAGACATCTCTTTATAGACAAAAAGGTGCTTCCATTGTGGAAGCCATTAGAGAAATCATGGAAACTGTTTCAAACAGCTACATTCCAGAGATCTGCAACTCTGAGCTTGGGTGCTGTGTGGTGTTCTCGCTGACTGTGTGGGTTTCTTCTTGCATAATCCAATCCTGCTGGTTGGTTAACTGAGCACTAAATCTTTCCTTGTGTAGGTGGGTGGGGGGTGATGGTTGTGTGAAAGTGGGGAATGTTGCAGGGAAATGTGGGGGAATGGGAATGATTGAAGCCAGCATTGACACGATGGGTTGAATGGCAACTTAAGAAATATAGAAGTGAATCTTGGGGTCAATGTCAAGTCTTTACTGCCATCAGTGGTATCAATTACCCAGTTACTAACTAATTTAAAAAGACTAAGTGCTGTAACAACTCGGTGCATCTGGCAACATCTCTGGAGAAGTGACGTTTTGGGTTGAGACTGTTCCGACTTGAGTCTGAAATGCTGCCTAGTTGTGTATCTCTAACAATTTATCTCTTATCAACCAGCATCTTCAGTTCCTTATGTCTACTACCATATCTAACTTTCCATGTTACATAGATACATAGATAGACATAGAAACTAGGTGCAGGAGGAGGCTATTCAGCCCTTCGAGCCAGCACTGCCATTTATTGTGATCGTGGCTGATCGTCCCCTATCAATAACCCGTGCCTGCCTTCTCCCCATATCCCTTGACTCCACTAGCCCCTAGAGCTCTATCTAACTCTCTTAAATCCATCCAGTGATTTGGCCTCCACAGCCCTCTGTGGCAGGGAATTCCATACATTTTTACTATAAATGTTACTAATGCCCCTGTCCCAGGAAACCTGAACGGAAACCTCTGGAGATTTGGCCCCACCCAAGGTTTCCGTGTGGTTTCCGGAGGCTGCAGGTGGTTGCAGGTAGTGGAAGCAGATAGGGAGACTCACAAAAACCACCGGGAACCGAACGGAAACCTTGGGTGGGGCACAAAGTCTCCAGAGGTTTCCGTTCAGGTTTCCTAAGTGGGACAGGGGCATAACTGATCCCACCCTCGCCCCTCTTCCTGACCTCACTGTCTTCTGTCTGCACAGAGATTGAGGAAGGGCCTGTTCTATTGGCCTGCAATGGATGTTTGTGGGCTCCCATGTAATAGAGTGCACAGACATGGTAATGTATTGGTTGCTAATACAGACATCCTTGTTCTAACTGTTTGAATCTATGTGCAGCCATTTAAAGTTACACAAGCCGCAGGCCTGAGAGCTGGCTGCAAAGTATATAAAGTATCTCTTTCTGTGTCTGCTTGTTCTGAATCTCTTCATTCTGCTTCAGGAAGCAGCGTGTAGTTTCTGAATATGCACCGATTATGGATGCCAGCACGAGCCATTCTGTCAACGTCAATCACGATCTTGGTAGGTTCACTTTTTTCTTAGCAATCTGAATTGTGAAATAAGATCTGTGGCTAAAGTTACTTGAAGTAATAATTTTGATTATATTAATAGCTTTTTATTGAGGTGTTTGACTTTGGGAGGGCAAATGTAAAGGTGTTGGCTTTAACAGCATAGGTTTTCAGAGGGATCTTGGGCTCCAAGTCCATAGCTCCCTGCAAGTGGCAATGTCTGTGGATAAGGTGATGAATGGCACTTAGTGTGCTGCCTTCAGGGATTAGGGCTTGAGTAAGAAGTCCTATTGCAGCTCTAAGACTTTGGTTAGGCAGCATTTGGAATATTGTGCAGTTCTGGTCACCCCATTACAGGAAGAATGAGGAAGCTTTGACGAGGGTGTAGGAGGTCACTGGAATGCTGCCTGATCAGGGAGTGTTGGGTATAAGAGGATGTTGGCAACTTGGATGCCTGGAACACCTAAAGTTGAGGGAGACTTGAGAAGTGTATATGATTGAGGCATAGATAGTGTAGACAGTCAGAACCTCTTTCCCAGGATGGAAATGTCCAATACTGGAAGACGTGGCTTTAAGTTATAAGGTGCAAGGAGAAGTTTAAAGGAGTTGTCTGGGGAACGGTTTTTTATCCAGAGAGTAATAGGTTCCTGGAATGTGCTGCGAGGGGTGGTAGTGGAAGCAGATATCACTGTGGCCCTTGGAGTTTTAGATAGGCACATGGATATGGATATGCAGATTACATGCAGCCAGAGAAGATTAGTCTTTGATCATTGTGGCCAAAAGGCCTGTACTAGCAGGGTCTATGTCCACCACATTGTGGAGTGAGGTGGGGGATGGAATGCTGATTACATTGATCATTTCCCAGTCTGTTCACCTCGCCTGTTCTGCCCTCCAGATAAGATGTCCTGTTGTGAACAGCTTGGTGCAAAATCTGAAGCTCTCTTGCGCGACATATTCTCAAAGTGGGGGTCCTTCTGTGTGAGAAACCCTGCTCCAGTTATCATCTTCACCATCGTCGCCATCGCAGTCTGCTCTTCAGGCTTGGTGTTCATGAGGATAACCACTGATCCCGTGGAAATCTGGTCTGCCCCTTCCAGTCAAGCCCGCAAGGAAAAATATTATTTTGACACTCACTTTGGACCTTTCTTTCGCACTGAGCAGCTGATTATTACAGCCCCACACACCAACTGGTCAACGTTCTCCCCATATCCGTCAGGATCGGATGTGCCTTTTGGCCCACCATTGAGCAAAGATATATTACACCAGGTACGTCCTGTTTCTAAATTGCCTTGCTTTGGATGAACCTGGCATAGTGGCAAGAGTTGCAAGGACTAAACCAATTGGGGGTTGGGGTTTTGGTGGAGATGACGATTGGTAAAGGGAGTCTGCAGTGGGGTTCCACTAGGTGGCTGACAAAGCATCAAAGTTGGGTTGCAAGATTTAGCAAGCGGGTTCAACATCTAGAGGCGGCCCAGTGTAAGGTGGGGCTTGTCGAAGGTTGAGGACTTGGGCATACATCTGGGAATATTTTAAGAGCATTTTATCTTTCCCTTTGCTCTATCTATTCACCTCTCTCCTATTGAAGAGATTGGCCCGATGCACTACAATGCTGAAATTCTGTTCTATATTCTGCACTCTATCTTCCCCTTTGCTCTACCTGCTGTACTTGATTAGTACTTTTGTTATGCAGAAATATTATCTCATTTTGATAGCATTTCTTTGTAGCACAAAGCTTTTCTCTGTAGCACATGACAATAATAAATTTGATTAGTACAGATGTCGGGGGTTTTGAGGAGAATGGGGTTGAGAGGGAAAGATAGATCAGCCATGATTGAATGGTAGAGTAGATTTGTTTGGCTGAATGCCCTAATTCTGCTCCCAGAACTTATGAACTAAACCTAGCAGGCTGTGTAACAAATGTTATTTTCTATACCAACTATTGTAGAAATGTCTCACTGAATATTGTCCTTGGTTGCTTCTCCTCCAGTTGACAATCTGCTGGAGGCAAGATTCCATTAGCTCACGTGTTGAAACTTTTGACTTTAGGTGCTAGACCTGCAGGATGCAATCCAGGATTTAGAAGCTTCTTACAAGAATGAAAGTGTGCAGCTGCAGGACATTTGCCTGGCACCTCTGTCTCCATATAACAATAACTGCACCATCCTCAGTGTCCTCAACTACTTCCAGAACAGTCACGCCGTCCTTGATCATTCTGTGGGTGACTACTGGTTTGTGTATGCTGACTACCACAGCCACTTCCTCTATTGCTCCAGGTATGTAACCATTGAGATGGAAGCTAATTACAAAGTGATTTGGGTGTTTATTTTCCTGCTTCCAATGCAAATCCAAGGCATTAAACACAGTGCCACTTGTTAATTGTTCCCTGGATCTGCTTTGATACCTTGAAGTTTGGTTTGGTTAATTGCAAGCTGTCAGTATTTATTTAGTCGGGTCATACAGCACAGAAACAGACCATTTGTCCTAAGTTGTCTATGCCAACCAAATGTCTCATCTAAGCTAGTCTCATTTGCCTGCACTTGGTCCATATCCCTCTAAATCATACCCATCTATGTACAAAAGGACACAAAGTGCTGGAGTAACTCAGCAGATCAGGCAGCGTCTCTGGAGAACATGGATAGGTGGCATTTTGTATTGAGACCATTCTCCTATCCACCTGTCCAAGTGTCTTGAATGTTGCTGTACCTGCCCTGGCATCTCGTTCTATATACCCGCCACCATCTGCAGTGAAAGTTGCCCCTTGGGTTCCTATTAAAATGTCTCCCTCTCTTCCCCCTCACCTTAAACCAATATTCTCTGGTTCCCCTATCCTGGGTACATTTCTCCTCTTGAGATTCAAGTGGGGAAGAAGCTTTGTAGAATCGATAGCCTATACAACACAAAATGGGTCTTTGGCAACTTGTCCATGCCAACAAAGTTGCTTAACTAAACTAGTCTCGTCAAAGTTGCTTAAGTAAACTAGTCTCAATTCCCTCCAAACCTTTGCTATTCGTGTACTTGTTGAAGTGACTTGCAAATGTTGTATTTGTACCTGTCTCTACCACTTTCTTTGACTGCTGATTCGACGTACCCACCACCATCACCCCAAACTAATCCCATTTCCATTTGTGCATTTGACAATTAACATGCACTTTCAGGCAGCGAGTTCCAGGACATTATTTCTGAAGGGGGGGGGGTGTGCTGCGTGGTGTGCATGCAATGGATTCTGTGTGCTGGAGGAACTCAGTGGGTCAGGCAACATCTGTGGAAGGAATATGTATCTTGGAAGGAAAGTTCCTTGTATCTTGCTTAAGATTCCAACATCTACAGTCTCTTGTCTCCATAACTCTTGCTAAACCAGTTGGCAAAAGTTGCTTTTTTGTTTTGGTGCACTGTAATTTCAAAGTTTGGCTATTTTACTTGATAGTATTTGAATCGATATATTGCATCTGAGACGATCAAAATTGGCTTTACAGGGCTCCTGCTTCACTTAATGACACAACAATGCTTCATGACCCGTGTTTGGGAACATTTGGTGGACCTGTTTTCCCGTGGTTGGTTGTAGGGGGGTACAATGGTAAGTACTTTAAAAGCATATTTATGTTTGCAAGTAAAGGGTCTCATTGGATGAGTTGGAACATAGAACCGTTCAGAGTGAGAGCTTGCCCTTCAGCCCACAATGTCTGTATCTAACATGATGCCAAGATCATCACTTATCCACCTGCACATAACTCGTATCCCTCCATTTAAACATAAACTTGCCTCGTATCTCCTATCATAATCTAAATCTACAATCTAAAATAAAAAAACTGTGTAGACTCGGAATTGTTGAAATGGGTAAATGATCAGCAAGAGTGCTGGAGTAACTCTGCAGGTCAGGCAGCATCTGCGAGATTGGATAAGTAATGTTTTGGATCGGGACCCTTCATACCCAAATGGATAAATGGTCAGTAAGGTGGGTGGCGTCTATGGAGAGCAATGTTTTTTCTCCATTGCTTTCCTCAGTTTCACAAATTCAGATTCATTTCTGTGACCAAGGCTAGTGGTGGAGTATTTAAATGTCTAATTGAACCAGTAACTTCAGAAATGTCACTGAGGATTAAGCATTTCTCAAAGGTAACCAGAAAAATTTCTGCCCATTCGTCAATTCATTCTTTTTTCCTAATCTACTTAAATGTCAAAATTTCAACTTTGTGTAATAAAATTTGCTACAATTATATTATATACCAGACAGCTACACCATTTTTAGTTTAATGATACAGCACGGAAATGGGCTCTTCGACCCACTGAGACTGCCCCGTACACTAGCACTATCCTACACACACTAGGGACAATTTTACCGAGACAATTAACCAACAAAATGGTTCGTCTTGCGAGTGTGAGAGGAAACCAGAGCACCCGGAGAAAACCCCGCAGGTCACGGAGAGAGCGTACAAACTCCATACAGACAGCACCTGTAGTTGGTGTGGAACCCGGGTCTCTGGCGCTGTAAGACAGCAATTCTTCACTGTTTCCACAAATGCCATGAGTCTAATTCTGCCAAGCCTGTGATGTGTTGAATTGTGGATTGTCTATCTCGCCTGCAGTGCGAATGCTGTCACACTAGCTTTATTTTGTTTAAAGCAGTCTAAGTGTGGGAAACTTGAGCTGATCTCCACTGTAGCAACTTGAATGAAGTGCCACATTGAGTTGTCTCCATACCACTTGGATTGCTCCCTCTGGACTTTTAATGCACCATTTCATGTTCATTTAATGTGAGCTCGGTCAGATTAAATGGTGAGATGGTGGTGGCACAACAGATACTCTACTGGACAATCCAGAAAGTCAATGCTGGAGTAACTCAGTGGCTCAAGCACTATCTCTGCAGAACATTGTGACATTTTGGGCCCAACATTGATGAGCAACTTTTTGGGACTTATCCATGTTGGACTTTAATCCAGGACTAGGAATTGCAAGCTGGAGATGGCTGTGGAACTTGGATCCAGTTGATAACCAAGATTATCTGGGGTCACAAACTGAGGGAGGCTGTCAAGGTAAACAGCGGGATAGAGATCAGCTACAGAAATGGCAGATGGATTTTAATCCAAGCAAGTGTGAGGTGTTACACTTTGGGCGGTAAGGGGAGGGGGAAAATACAATTAATGGCATGACGGTTAATAGTAATTAGACCAAATGCAGACCCGTCGGGTCTGCTCCCTCAATGCAATATTCCAGCGCTCACTAGTTCCCGGTCAGGGCATTGAGTATAAGAGTCAGGAAGTTATGATACAGTGTTATTGGACTTTGGAGTATTACCTGCCTTTCTGGTCACCTCATTCCAGAAGGATGTGGAGGGTTGAGAAAGGTTGCAGAGGTGATTTACCAGAATGATGCCTGGGTCAGAGGCTATGAACTACAGGAGAGTTGGACAGACTTGGATTGTATTCTCTGGAATGCCAGAGGTTGTGGGGAGACCTATCGAAGAATGTAAAATTGAGGCATAGATTGAGTAGATGATCAGAACATTTTTTTTCTTCCCTCCTCCTCCCCGCAAGGTGGTAAAATAATCACTAAAGTGCATAACTTTAAGGTGAAAGGGGCGAAGTTTAACAGGATGTGCTGGGAAAGCTTTTTACACAGGATGGCGAGTCCTGGAACGCTACTGGTGGTTGAGGCAAATACAAATGGTGACATTTAAGAGACTTTTGGATTGAAGCATGGGTATGGGGACATATGGATAAGATGAGAGTTGGCATCATGTTTGGCACCGACATTATGGGCCAAAGAGCCTGTTCTTGTGCTGTACGCAGATTTGTATGCAGATGTGTGGGAGGAAGAGAAGGCATGGCAAAAGATAAACATTTTTCAGTGAATCCCAGACTACAGTCTAATCTAATCTAATACTCTGTCCTGCTCCTTGTATAATGCTGACATCTTTAAATCCCACAGATGAAGATTATAATAATGCAACAGCACTGGTGATCACATTCCCTGTAATTAATTATCACAATGACACTGAAAAACTAAACAAAGTCTTGGCTTGGGAGAAAGTGTAAGTAATGCCTAATGGAACCCATTTACTAGTTTAATTCTTGTATTGTTTTCTGTCATGCAGATTCCTTGGAACAATTTAACACTCTTCGCTTCTTCCTCCAGATTTGTGGATTTTCTGAAAAGTTATAATAATTCCAACTTGAGCATTTCATTCTCGTCTGAACGGAGTATTGAAGATGAAATAAATCGTGAAAGTAACAGTGACGTCAAAACTATTCTTATCAGCTACATTATCATGTTCTTGTACATCTCCATTGCGTTGGGACACATAAGGAGCTGTGCGAACTGCCTGGTAGGTAAAGCAGGTATACCCACCACTTTAACGAGAGGAAGGAAGAAAATTATGCCATTTCTCTGACAGTAGTGTCAGATGTAGATGGTGTGAAGAAAGTATTTGGCATGTTGGCCTTGAATCCAGGAACTAAATATAGAAGTTGGGACATTATTTTACAGTTGCACAAGATGTCGGTGATGGTGCACTTAGAACATTGTGTTCAGTTTTGGTCAGCCTGCTAAAGGAAAGATGCCATTAAGCTGGAAAGAGTGCGGAGAAGATTTACAAGGGTGTTGCCAGGACTTGTGGGCCTGAGTCTGAAGAAGGGTCTCGACCCAAAACATCACTCATTCCTTCTCTTCGGAGATGCTGCCGGTCCCGCTGTGTTACTCGGGTTTTTGTCGTAAACCAGCATCTGCAATTACTTCCTACAGGGAGAGGTTGTTCAGGCTAAGATGTCATTCTTTGGAGCGTAGGAGCCTAAGAGGTAATCTTATAGACGTGTAAAAAAAATCAGGAGAGAAAATGATGGGGTGCATCCAATCTTTCCTGGAGTGAGGAATGAAGAACTAGAGAACATGGGTTAAGGTGCGAGGAAATAGATTTAATGGGGACCTGAGGAACAATCTTTTCCGCACAGGGTGTAGGGTATGAGGGGGATCTTGTTCACATTTTCTAGATAATATATCAGCCGCCTTGATAAAATTTTAGCATTGTGCCCTGTGCCAATTTTTTTTGTGTCTTTTGCAGGTGGACTCCAAGATCTCTCTGGGAATAGCCGGCATTGTGATAGTCCTGAGCTCAGTGGCCTGTTCCCTCGGCATCTTCAGTTATGCTGGAATCCCCATCACTCTGATCGTCATTGAAGTCATTCCCTTCCTGGTGCTGGCAGTCGGTGTGGACAATATCTTCATCATTGTGCAGACCTTCAGGGTATGCACGTTATCACTCTGCTTTTCATGCAGTTAACTTGATTGTTCCTGATGACACTCATTTCCTTCCCATTCTGGCTCCATCCGCACAGTACTGACACAGCTCCATCTGCCGTTATCCTCTCCAATAATTGCTCCTGATATCCATAATTGTCAGATTCCAGCACTGGTCGCCTTAGTTCCTTGTTGTCATACTCCAGCCTGTGTCTCCGCCTTCACCTCTCTCTTCCCACCTTGCTCCATCTGCCTCTCTTCTTGCCTGCTTCCACCCAACACTCACTTTCCTTCTCCATCCGCCCATCATTCTTCACTCCTCCTTGGTCTATCAACCACCTACTGGCCCCTGATTCTTCTCTCCTCCTTTGCACCACTTTCCTCTCTCATTCAATCCTGATGCAGATCTTGATCTGAAATGTCAACAATCTCTATCCCCCAATGCTGCTCAACTTGCTGAGCTCCACTGCAAATTCTCAAATTCTGCCTACTTTGTATGGCGACACAAGGAACTGCGGATGCTGGAGTAGCTCAGCAGGTCGAGCAATATCTTTGGAGAACATGAGCTGACGTTTTGGGTTGGAACCCTTCTCCAGAGATGCTGCCTAACCTGCTGAGTTACTAGCACTTTGCATCCTACTTTGAAGTCTTCCTCCTCTGCTTCATCCTCAATCATGCACTGGGAGAGGAGGATAGTTGGACATGTTCAGCATTGACATTGTGGGCTAAAGGGCCTGTTCCTGTACCTTTCTTCCCCTGCTCTCTCCAGTAGTTCTAACACACTCTCACTGCCCCCCCCCCCCCCCCCCCCTCTGATTCCTGCTGTTCACCGATGTTCTGAGCCAGAATCTCTTATCTCCACCCATCTTGCCAATTGCCCCCTCGCCTGTATCCACCTATCATTTGCCAGGCTTTATCCCATCCCCAACATATCTTTTCCGGTTTTCTCACCACTACTCCAGTCTGAAGAAAGATTCTGATGTGAAACAACATCTGCCCATTTACTCCAGAGATGCTGGCTGACCCGCTGAGTTCCTCCAGCATTGTTTTGCTCTGGTCACTCTACAGTTTATTTTTTACACTTCTCTCCTCCCTGCAGAGAGACAAACGGCTGCTCAACGAGTCGATTGACCAACAGATTGGCAGGGTTCTGGGCGAGGTGGCACCAAGTATCTTCCTGTCGTCCTTCTCTGAGACTGTGGCATTCTTTCTGGGTATGTGCTGTGCTTTTGCATTTAATGTGGGCTGCCTGAGGGGGAGAATTGCATGAGATTTTGTTCTTTTGCATACTTTATACAAACTAAGTTAATGTGGGAACTTGATCAGCAACCAGAAACTAAATTTGCCACCCCCCCCCCCCCCCCCCCCTATAGCTAAACATTTTAGGGCAGCACAGTGGTGCAGTGGTAGAGTTGCTGCCTTAGCGCCAGATACTCTGGTTCGATCCTGACCTCGGGTGCTGTCTGTACAGAATTTGTACGTTCTCCCCGTGACGGCTTGGATTTTCTTTAGGAGCTCCAGTTTCCTCCTGCACTCAAGACTTCAAGAGAGTTCGATTTAGCTCTTGGGGCTAAAGGAATCAAGATATATGGGGGGAAACGCATAGAACGGGGTACTGATTTTAGATGATCAGCCATGATCATATTGAATGGCCTTGCTGGCTCGAAGTGCCGAATGGCCTACTCCTGCACCTATTTTTCTATGTTCTATGTTTTTATGTGCATGCTTGTAGATTAATTGGCTTTGGTTAAATTGTCCCTAGTGTGCAGGATAGTGCTAGTGTTTACGGGGTGATCTCTGGTTGGCACAGACTTGGTGGGCCTAACGGCCTGTTTTCGTGCTGTCTCAAGACTACATTTGGACTCCACAGTAGCAACAATCATTAAGGCACATATCTTAGTACATGGATGGGACAGGTTTATAGGGATGTGGACCAAATGCAGGCAAATGGGGCTAGTGTAAATGGGATATGATGGTCAGTGTGGGTAAGTTGGGCCAATGGCCTATTTCCGCACTATGACTAGGAGCACAAAAATCACAAGAGGTTGACAAAAAAAACTACAAACTTGTTTATGCAGTGAGTGGTTGGAATACACTCGAGTGGTGGAGGCAGATATTACAACTTGCATTAGACTGGCATGATTGCTGTAAAATGGAGATACAAGGAAGTGGTGATGCCAGTTTACTAAAGTACCAGAGTAATTCAGCAGGTCAGTCAACATTCTGTCACTTATTCCTTTCCTCCAGTGATGCTGTCTGACCCACTGAGTTGCTCCAGCATTTTTTTTTTTTGTCTATTACCTGAGGACATGGATAAGTGACGTTTCGGGTTGAGGAGAAGGTCCTAACCCAAAACACCACCTATCTATGCCTAACCCGACAAGTACGGACACCCTCCAGTACATTTAGAGATTTTCAAAACTTTATTGCAGCTGATACTGTTCCCCTGCGTGGCAAACTCCGTGTATAGCGGATTTAATCTGGTGCTGAGATGGGGCATGAACATCACTAGAAATGGGCAAAATCTTTAAATTTTTCAAATATTTTGACGTTCCCTTTCCAGGTTCCTTGTCCACAATGCCGGCAGTCCGAACCTTCTCCCTCTTTGCCGGAATGGCTGTGTTCATAGACTTCCTGCTCCAGATATCGTGCTTTGTAAGTCTCTTCGGGCTGGATATCAAGCGACAAGAGGTGAGCAGAGCCGTGGAACCTGGCAATGGAGCACTAACTCCAAGTTGCCCTCTACCACCAAGCTATTGGTGTCCTAACTGGTCTCTGATCAGCTATTGATCTCTAGCTTTGAATCTGTTGATCTATCTCTTTTCTATAACACCTCTGGCTGAGGGGAAACTGATAGAAGTTTATAACATTCTGAGAGGCATAAATCGGGGCATACGGTCAGAACTATTTTCCAAGGTGGGAATGCCAGAGGCTAGAGGGCATAGCTTTAAGGTGAGAGAGGCAAAGTTTAAAATATACGTGTATGGATTTTTTTATAGGGTGGTGGTGCCTGGCCATGTAGATACAATAGTAGTGGTTGAGGCTTTCTAATGGGTATATGGATATGCAGAGAATGGAGAGATGGATCTTGGGCACACAGATGAGATTGGTTTACCCAGGCATCATGATCAGCACAGACATTGTGGGCCGAAGGGCTTATCCCTGTACTGTACCATTATATTTGAACTACCTGAGCATCACTAGGTTTACAACTTGCTGAGGCACTAAACTTGTTTATCATTTGCAGAGTAATCGTATGGATATCGTGTGCTGTGTGAAACAAGAGAAGGTTGATGCAGATCATTCTGAAGAATTGCTGTTCAGATGCTTCAAATATATCTATGCTCCATTTTTATTAAATAACTGGATGCGCCCTATAGTGGTAAGTACAGAGTTCTGAGCTTTGACGGAATGCCGCTGAGCAAAAGTGCAAATGATCATTGTAGAGACACGAGACGCTACAAATCCTGGAGTCAAACAAAGGGCTGGAGGAACTCTGTGGGTCAGGCAGGATCTGTGGAGGGAATAGACAAAGATTCTGGTCACAACCAGGGGGAGGCAGAGTGGTGCAACAGTAGTTGCTGCCTTAAAGCACCAGGGACCTGGGTTGGATCCTGACTACGGGTGCTGTCTGTACATAGTTTGCACGGTCTCCCTGTGACCACGTGGGTTTTCTCTGGGTGCTCCGGTTTCCTTCCACACTCGAGGCGTATAGGTATGTAGGTTAATTGACTTTAGTCAAATTGTAAATTGTTCCTAGGATAGTGATGGTGTGCTGGTTGATCATTGGGCATCACAGACCCGGTGGGCTGATGGGCTTGTTTCTGCGCTGTATCTCTAAAGTCTAAACCCTTCAGACTGAATTGAGTATCTATCTATTTTCTCCATTGCTACCTGACTCGCTGAGTTCCTCGAGCATTTTCCTTTTGATCAAGATATTGATTGTGTATAATGTAATAAATATCAATTCTGGATGCTCATGACTTTCTAACAATAGAAATCTTAAACATTTGCTAATTGTCAGAACACTTTGACTATGAGCTGTTCAGTTGAGATGAAATCCCTTCCAGAATCGTCTTTCAATTAAAGATGAGGTGTTTTCATGTTTCTATGAGCAGGTTGAGGGGAAATTAATCTACCTTGGTGCAACCCTTGCACCGTATCGGCACTCTCCCTGTAGCTGTAACACTATTAGGCACCTTTTTGCACTACCTGTTGCATTTGTGCATGGTTTGATTTGCCTGGAAAGGGTGCAACGTTTTTCCAATATCTCCATGCACATGAAAATCGGTTTATATCGTCATTGCATTATTCCAGAGTGAAAATCACTGGCTCAGCTTGGTCATGTGGCTCCTGTTGTAACTGTCTGCAGGCTTCTAACATTGACTTTAAAGTTGCTGTTTATTCAGTTTATAGTTTAAGATGGTCATCGTTCTTGCCTGATGCCATGTGTACACTTTTTGCTCCTAGATATCAGTATTTGTTGCAGTCTTGTCATTCAGCATTGCAGTCGTAAACAAAGTTGAGATTGGGTTGAACCAGAGCTATTCAATGCCTGATGTAAGTACCAAGTGACTGAACAACACATGATAGCCTCTCGTTACACCGGTTCACACATCTAATGGAGTGAATTTCCCCTCCCCAGGACTCTTACCTCCTGGATTACTTTGCATCAATGAACAAGTACTTTCATGCCGGCCCTCCCGTTTACTTTGTGATAGAGGAAGGTCATAATTACACCTCTCCTGAAGGGCAGAACGCTGTGTGTGGTGGTGTTGGCTGCAACAATGACTCTCTCGTCCAAGAAGTTTACAATGCAGCTCTTCTGAGCAATTAGTAAGTCTAAACAACTACCATATCTGTGTCAGTTCAGCTCTGAGCTACATAGGCTTGAAGGCATTGATTTGGTCTTTTTGTTTGTTAGTGTGTGTGTGTAATATAGTATATATCTATTTCTCACTGCAGCACAAGAGAATATGTAAATATAGTACTCTGTAAACAATATAATAAATGTGAATTTTTTGTATATATAAATAATGTACAGACAAGCACCTGTAGTCAGGATCGAACCCGGGTCTCTGGCACTGGAAGATGGCAACTCTACTGCTGCACCACCATGCCATGTTTGCTGTCTTACAGTGTCAGAGTCCCAGGTTTGGTCCTGACTGCGGGTGTTGGCTGTACGATGTTTGTATGTTCCTCCAGTGACCTGCGTGGGTTTTTTCCGGAATCTCTGGTTTCCTTCCATACTCCAAAGACGCACAGGTTTGTAGGTTAATTGGCCTGGTATAATTGTAAATTGCCCCTGGTGTGTAAGGATAGTGTTAGTGTGTAAGATTTGCTGGTTGGCACGGATTTGGTGGGCCAAAGGGCCTGTTTCCATGTGGTATTGCTAAACTAAATACAACTTAATTCATTTGTTGTATTGTTTACTGAGTACTATGTTTACATTCTGTTGTGCTGCTTCAATAATTTCATTGTTCTGTCTGGGACATTGGACAATAAAACACTCTGGACTCTTGGCAAGATAATGACTTAACTTGTGCTCTGTAAACGACAGCAAATAAATTCCAGGTATTGGAATCTGGATTGGAGCAGAAAAGCTGAATGAACGGGGTCTGGCAGCTTCTGTGGATAGGGAAACCATTTAGTAATTGGCCAAGGCATTGAGTTCTACAGTTATAAAAAACTGTGGTTAGACCAGTTTTGGAGTATTGTCTGGTTCACTACTACAGGAAGGATGTGGTTAAGCTAGAGAGGATACAGAAAAGATTCACGGGAATGTTTCCAGGACCAAACGCAGGGGAATCGAGAACTAAAGGGCATGGGTTTAAATTAAAGGGCATGTGTGTAAATTGAAAGGAAAAGTTTAATGGGAACCTGAAAGGCAACTTTTTTCCAGAGGGTGGTGGGTTTTTAGAACAAGCTGCCAGAGGTAGTTGAGTTGGGGTATAACATTTAAAAGACACTTGGACAGTACATGGATTGTAAAGGTTTAGAGGAAAATAGGCCGAACACATTCAAATGGCACTAGTTTCAGTAGGCATCTTGGTCGGCATGGGTGAGTTTGGCCAAGAGACCAGTTCTGCTGTCAAATGACATTCTTAAATTGGAAGGCTTGAAATGCAAGGATACAAGGGACTGCTTTCCCCTAAACCAAAGGAGGCTGACTTAAAAGGTTTATAAAATTGAGAATCACTGCGTGTAAATTTGACCTTTCCCAGGATGGGAAGCCTAGAACTGGAGAGCATGGGTTGGGGGGGGGGGGAGAGAGGGGCAAGTTTTCAAGGGGGTGGTGGGCGGGTGAAACAAACTGCCAGAAATGGGTCAATGACATACTTTAAAGGCATTCGGACAGGTACTTGGGTGGGATGAAAGTTAAACCTGCCTTGGTTCGAGGTTCCATGTTCCATGAAGGGGAAGCCTTCAAAAGCCTGGATAGAGTGAATGTGGAGAGGATGTTTCCACTAATGGGAGAATGTAGAAATTAAAGTTCATAGCCTTGGAATAAAAGGACATGTGTTTAGAATGGAGATGAGGAGAAATTTCTTTAGCCAGGAGGAAGAGAATCTATGAAATTCAATGCCATTTTTAAAGCTGAGATAGATTCTTGATTAGTACGGATGTCAAAGGTTACGGGAAGAAGGCAGGAGAATGGGGTTGAGAGGGATAGATAGATCA
Organism: Leucoraja erinaceus; assembly: GCF_028641065.1. Taxonomy (NCBI): domain Eukaryota; kingdom Metazoa; phylum Chordata; class Chondrichthyes; order Rajiformes; family Rajidae; genus Leucoraja; species Leucoraja erinaceus. The sequence goes on along the minus strand of NC_073380.1, from coordinate 52,494,849 downwards.
GCCATAATCAAATCGAGGAGCCAAATGACCTAATTCTGCTCCTACCGATGTTTTGTGGTCTTGAAGCCCTCTTCAACAAAAATATAGAAAAGGGCAGGTCATGTTGCAGTTGGATGACATTGGTGAGGCTGGGTTTAGAGTATTGTGTTCACCTCTGGGCGCCATGTTACAAGAAAGATGTTGTCAAGCTGGAAAGGATACAGAGAAGATTTATGAGGATGTTGCCAGGACTTGAGGGTCTGTGACATAGGGAGAGGTTGAATAGGCTGGGACTCTATTCCTTGCAGTGCAGGGGGAAGAGGGGTTATCTTATAGAAATGTATAACATCATGAGAGGAATAGATCAGGTAGACATAACATTTCTTGCCTAGATAGAGTAGGGAAATCGAGAACCAGAGGACATAGCTTTAAGACAAAGGGGAAAAGTTTTAATATGATTCTGAGGGGTAACTTTTTCTCTCAAAGGGTGGGTGTAGGGAACGAGCTGCCAGACGAGGTAGCTGAGGCAGGAACTTTCCCAATGTTTGAGAAACTGATAGACGTACATGGATAGGACAGGTTGAGAGGGATATGGGCCCAACGCAGGCAGGTGTGATTAGTGTAGGTGGGACAGGTTGGTTGGTGTGGGTAAGTTAGGCCACTTGGTCTGTTTCCACACTGTATGACTATGGCGCTAACTAATTAATGGTGTTTGAGTTTGTATTGTAGAAGTCACCTTTGTGCAGACTGCTTTGACCTGCACCTTTTCCTTGGTCTGTTCTGCTGGTTAACTGCTCTTTATTTACTTGAACAATTTTTAAATGTAAAGTTTTCCATCTCATTTTCAAATGACGTTCCTCTAACCCTCCTGTCTACTTGCCGAGATTTCTGCCCCCCGTGGTTTTGTAAACATTGGTTTTGCCAACGATGTGACTGAAACATTTCCCTTTGCATCTCCCTCAGCACAAGAGTGGGCTTCCCGCCATCCTCCTGGATTGACGATTACTTTGACTGGGTGAAGCCCCAGTCAACCTGCTGCAGAGTCTACAACAACACGGAGACCTTCTGCAACGCAACAGGTAAAGCAGTGTGGGGATCCAGCACTCCACCAAGGTTAATGAAACCACGGGAGCGTTTAACTAGTGAAGTGGGATCATTCTTGCACTGACCACAGCAGGAAAATGTCCAGATGATTGCGACTTCCCAACATTGAGGAAAAACTAGTCCCACAATCTCAAGTGACATTCCCACCTTCTGAACGGTAGTGACTTGTCAAACCTTGGGCTGATTTGAGTGAGGGGAGGTGAATGCAAAGGGAGAAGGATAGGATTAGCGCAGAGGTAGAGTCACTGCCTTCCAGCACCAAGAAATTAAATTGGAGAGCCACGTGCCTGTAGCTACAAATCCAACCCTGCCAGCGTGTGGTTTGTGCCAATTTTTGTCAGTCCTGCCTTCCATCATGCATCATTTCCTGCTCTTGTGTGCCTTGCACACCAGCAGAATCCAGCCAGAATGATCCAGGGTGGCAGCAGAGTAGCTGATGGATCTGCTGGAGGGATATGGGGCATCTTGGTCAACATCGGTAAGTTGGGCTGAAGGGTCTTTTTCTGTGCTGTATGACTCGGGCTCTGTATGTGTCCCAGTACTTCCCTGTGCTGGGACAAAATGGAGCAGAAAAGATGTGTAAGAAGGAACTGCAGATGCTGGTCAGCGGGGTCAGGCAATATCTCTGGGGAAAAGAATAGGTGACGTTTTGGGTTGAGACCCTACATCAGCAAGTGCAGCAGTTTGGATAAAATCCAGTGCACTAGGGTTGTCTATGGACAATGTGCGTCCTGTGGGTGTTTGACTGAAGCCCAGGTGTGTGTTGTTGCCACCCAGCACTTGTTGAAGGATTGACTACCACTCCATTCCCTTCTAGTTCACAATCCAGCATGTGTCCGGTGCCGACCACTGACTCGAGAGGGGAAGCAGAGGCCCTACGGTGAAGACTTCATGACCTTCCTCCCCATGTTCCTGTCTGACAATCCCAACCCCAAGTGTGGCAAAGGGTAAGGAGTAACCTTCAGAAGAAAAACTTCTATTGTCCCAAGTCACTACGTAACATCCTTTAGACTTGAATTTCACGACTTGTTCCCCAGGTTAATGTTGAGCGAGTTTGTAAATATGCATAGAACAAAATGCTAGAGTAATGCAGCAGGTCAGGCAGCACCTCTAGAGAACACGAATAGGCCCCATTTTGGGTCAGCACCCTTCAGACATGGAGTTGGTAAACATCCTGGAGTTGCATGTGTGGTGCCATCTTAAAGTGACCTTGAGGTGCTTGTTGGTAAGTGCTTCTACACTGATGCTGATTCCAAATTTCTGCTCAACCAGTGGAAAAGGGGGGGGGGGGTGTGTGTTGTGCAGCAGGTAGTACTGCTGACTAACAGCACTAGAGACTTGGGTCCGATCCATTCCTCTGATTTCCTCCCACATCCCAAAGATGGAGGTTTGGTTAATTAGTCTCTGTAAAATGCCCTTAGTATGTAAGGAGTGGATGAGAAAGGGGATAACATGGAACCGGAGTGAACGATGAGATGAAAGGATTGATAGTCAGCGTGGACTCGGTGGGCCAAAGAGCTTGTTTCAATTTTGTATCTGGTAAACTGTTGCTACATTGATCACAATGCTCTATTCAACATAACAGAATAGGGCTGGGCTGAATGGCCTGTTTGACTTTGTCTGAGCTTGATTAAAGTCATTCCAGGAACACTAGGAGGAGAAGGCCTCTCATCTGCTTCCACATTTGACATCATACTGGCCTGATCTCCATCATCTCCTCTGTCTCCTTAACCAGGTGCAAACACTGCTCATCTCTGCACAGAAATAATTTCTGGCAAACCACGCAATTGTCCCAGGGTTGACCAGACATATGCTGGTGTTGATTCAACATGGTTAACACCAGAGCCGTAGAGTTGCTACCTTTACATCGCCAGATTTACCGGTTCGATCTTGACTACGGATGCTGTCTGTACAGAGTTTGGACTCTCTCCCTGTGACCGCCTGGCTTTTCTCCGGGTGCTCCAGTTCCCTCCCACACTCCAGACGTAAAGGTCTGTAGGTAAATTGTCCCTTGTGTGTAGGATAGTGTTAAGTGTCCGGGGTGATAGTTGGTCGGCACCTATTCGACTTTTGTTTCCACACTATCTCTAAATTTGCTGACCCCTTCCCTCTCTACCTTGTGTCGGGGGTAGTAGGCCTAGCTAGTAGGTCTAGCCCGAAGCACCTCGTAATTTTCCTCCTGATTTGTTCATCCCAGGAAGCATTACCAATACCCAGGGAAGGTTCCCTCCTGGGAGTTGTTGCAGAGTAGAATGTGCTGGGACTGGGAAGGGAAACCTGCCTAATGTTTGGAAGATGTGTCTGACCATTAAGCACCCTCTCTCTCTCTCTCTCTCTGCAGTGGCCATGCAGCGTACGGCTCTGCCGTGAACCTGATCGACAATAACACCGGTGTGGGAGCCACTTATTTCATGACTTACCACACGGTGCTGAAGACATCTGCAGACTTCATTGCTGCTGCAAAGGAGGCACGAATCATTGGCCAAAACATAACCCAGGCAATGGGGATCTCGGGGAAAGGCTATCGCGTCTTTCCGTACAGGTAACGGCACCCCCTTCTTCTACACATCAGCCTCCCATCCTGGGACTGAACCTGGAATCTGCTCATTTAGTATGTGTAGAAGGGGCTGCAGATGCTGGTTTACACTGAGGTTGGACACAAAATGCTGGAGTAACTCAATGGGACCACAGCATCCCTGGAGAAAAGGAATAGGTGTCATTTCTGGTTGAGACCCTTCTTCTGATTGTAGAAGGGCCCTGCCCTGAAATGTCACCTATTCCTTCTCTCCAGATATGCTGCCTGTCCAGCTGAGTTACTTCTGCATTTTGTGTCTTAATTTAGCTCCAATGAGCAGATGAATAATTTGGGTCATTCCGAGTCAAGTTTATTGTCACACGAGTATAGTGAGGTACAGGATCAACCAGAATCTTGCAACACCATCACGGACACAAACTTGGGATACTAATATTTTTAAAACCTGATGCATTCAACAAGACACTGGGGGAAAGGCTGCAAAAGGAAACGAGACATTAGGCCTAAACACAACTGGTCCACGGTTGTACAAGTGGTCGTCTATAGTGTTATGTTGCCATGGTCAGATTAGGGTTGTGCGGGTCGGTTCAAGAACCTGATGGTTGTGGGGAAAGTAGCTGTTCCTGAACCTAGTGGTGTGGGACGTCAGGCTGCTGTACCTCCTGCCTGACGGTAGCAGTGAAAAGAGTGGGGATTCTTGATGATAAATGCCACCTCCTTGAGGCAACGCCTGGTGTGGATAGTTTTGACGGTGGGGAGGGCTGTGCCCATGATTGACCGGGCTGAGGTCCATCACTCTGTGGCCTCTTGCATTCATTTGTTGGAATTGCTGTATCAGGCTGGCGCTGTAACCAGTCAGGATGCTTTCTACAGTACATCTATGGAATTTGATGTTTGTACACTAAAGTTATTGTGTACATTCATGCCAGGATCAAACTCTCGCAGCCTGTTGGTAAGTAACAAGTGTGCACCCTTTGTAACATTAATGTAGCAGAGCCAGGTCACCACGGCGTGGTTGTACAGTAGACCATTGACTAGTTGCATCACGGCCTGGTTTGGCAACACTAACGCCCAGGAGCGAAGAAGATTGCAAGAGGTGGGGGGGGGGGGGGGGGAGAAGCAGAGTCCACACTGGAGCCTGCACATTGTTCCAAGGCCAAGGTCTGGCTTGGGTGTGGTGTACGAACTCCTGGAGTTTGTTTCACTATTTGCTGCTATTTAAAGCTGCAGGTCAGTGTGAAGTTTGAATTAAACGTGCAGCACATCCAAACAATATGACATGACCATTCTATTACCATAAGTGCTGGAAATACTCTGGTCGGTCAGCAGCTGTGGGAAGATACAGTTGTGTTTCAGGTCGATCTTTTGTCAGATCTGGGAAGCAGTCAAAAGCTGCATGGAAGGTGGGGGAGCAGGTGCCCCAGGGTAAAACCTGGCTACCATGGCGGTAAGCTGTAAACAAGGTTGTGGCTCAATGAGTGGTGTGGGTGGGGGGGTGGGGGGGGGGGGGGGGGGGGGCATGAAGAGGGACTAAAGAAAGAATGGAGTCTTTCCAGCTGTTATCAGGCAACTGAACTGTCCTCTCATCAGCTAGAGAACAGTCCTGACCTCTCACCTACCTCATTGGAGACCTTCCAACTATCTTTAATCATGTTAATCATGCTTCAATGTCATATCTTGCACTAAATATTTTATCCTTTAACTTGTTGACGGCTTTACATTGTTGATGGCTTGATTGTAATCATCAAATTTAAACATAAATTGCAACTTTCCCTTTTGATTTGGTCTGTGGTGACTGAAGATCGGTGGGTGAGGCAGCATCTCTGGAGAAAAGGAATAGGTGACGTTTTAAGTTGATGCTTTTTCAGAACCAAAAGAGATGCTGCCTGTCCCGCTGAGTTACTCCTGTATTTAGTGTCTACTATCTTTGGTCTAAACCAGCATCTGCAGTTCCTTCCTACACATTGATTGTAATCATGTATAGTATTCTTGCTGATTGGATAGCATGCTACAAGGCTTTTAATTGTACCTCAATACATGTGACAATAATAAACTAAAGTAAACTGCCAACTATTTTTGTTCTGCAGTGTGTTCTACGTATTTTATGAGCAGTATTTCACAATTGTGAACGACACTATTTTCAACCTGTGCACGTCACTGGGAGCGGTGTTTATCGTGACGACGGTTCTGCTGGGCTACGAGGTCTGGTCTGCGGTGATGGTGTGCATCACCATAGCCATGATCATCACCAACATGTTTGGAGTGATGTGGCTCTGGAACATCAGCCTGAATGCTGTATCGCTCGTCAATCTGGTCATGGTGAGTTGGCTATCTCCTTAACGACAGTTGTCCTCCAATGACAGAATCTGGAGTGCAGCAGCATCTATGGAGTGAAGGACATGGGCAACGTTTCGGGCCGAAGAGGTGCAGGACTAAGCCTGGCAAGTGATAGGTGGATAGTGGTGAGGGGGGTGTTTGGACAGGTGAATGGTTCAACTAAAGCCAGAGATGAAGACAAATGATGAGAAGGATAGAGGAGTGAATTGTGAAGCTAGAGGAAAGAATGTAGGTGGAAGTATTTTCTGAAAGGAATACCTGAAATTAGAAAATTCGGTTGTGTCCAGCCTGTCGCTTGTAAGTTTCCCATTTGATTTGTGGTGTGACTGAAGATCGGTGCACAGTTGGATGGTATGGGTGGGGAGAATGTTCCTAGAAGAACAAACCGTAATTCATTTGATTCCCTTCCAGTGTTGTGGTATTTCGGTGGAGTTCTGTAGCCACATAGTGCGGGCATTCTCTGTCAGTACAAAGAAAACCAGAGTGGGCCGTGCAGAGGAAGCGCTGGCAAATATGGGCAGCTCGGTAAGTAATGGTAGCTTCAGACAGCTCACCTGGGCAAAGGCTTACTGACTACATCAGTTAAGTGTTCAGAGGTGTACGCAACAGAAACTAGACCATTGGCATACCTTGTCCAGGGCATATTGGGCTTGTTTAATTTGGTCCATAACTCTCAACGGTTCCTATTTTTATTTGTCCAAAAGTGTTTTAATCTTAATTGTATCTGCTTTTATAGCTTCCCCTGGCAGCTCATTCCGGAAATAGACTAACGAGAGTGGAAAAAAGTTGCTCCTTGGATCGCTCTTAAACCTTTCTCCCCTCACCTTAAGTCTGTGTCTTCTAGTTGTAGAATCCTCCACTTTAGGAATCAAAATATGAGCATTTGTCTTTAACTATATTTCTTATGATTTTGTACACCTCTAAAATTGCCCCTCTGCCTCTTACACTCCAGTGGGAAAATATCCCAGCCTCTCCCATAATTCGAGCCCAGGTAACATCCTGGTGAATCTCTTCTGCACCCTTTCCAACTTAAAAGACATGCTCCCTGTAGCTGGGTGATCGGAACTGTGCGCAATACTCAGTATGGTTTTGCCAATGACTTGTATAGCTGCATCATGTCCCAACTTTTTACTCCAAGGAGGAGTTAGAACTTGTACTGATGTTAGTCTGAAAAATAACTGCCTTGTTAGTAACTGCTTGTAGTGAGACTTGGGATTGCTATTGGAGTTCATTTCTCTCTCCTCTACATCCAGGTATTCAGTGGCATCACGCTGACCAAGTTTGGTGGGATTGTGGTCCTGGCATTTGCCAAGTCTCAGATTTTCCAGATCTTCTACTTCAGGATGTATGTGGCAATTGTCCTCTTGGGTGCAGCTCACGGCCTGATCTTCCTTCCAGTTATGCTGAGTTATATTGGTAAGATCCGCTCGTCGGGAAACTGGAGACTTGTTTACCAGGACTGGGGCATTAAATACACATTGGCTGAGTTACATTTCACCAGCCCTGGCCTGGCACTGCTTGGTGATGCACCTTGTGAATGAGACTGCACTTCACATGAGTAGCCTGAACCAACATTTGAAGCACAATACAAAATGCAATATTCCATTTGTCTTCTACCTCTCGTTTCCCTTTCCCGACTCTCCATCTGAAAGGGTCTCGACCCAAAACGTTATTTATTTTCTCTAGAGATGCTGCCTGTCCCACTGAGCTACTCCAGCTTTTTGTGTCTCCCTTTGGTTTCAACCAGCATCTGTAGTTCCTCCCTAGCCTTTTGAATCGCAATGTGTTGCAGCATCTGGATATTACTTGTCCATTGAATCGTACAGCAGGGACACAGGTTCTTCAGCCCATCGTGTCCATGCTTACCAAGATGCCCCTCTGAACATGTTCCCATTTGGCCCATATCCCTCTAAACCTTCTATCCATGTACCTGTCCAAGTCTTTAAAATGCTGACACAAGGAACTGCAGATGCTGGAGTAACTTGATTGATCAGGTAGCATCTCTGGAGAAGATGGATAGGTGAAATGCTACCGAAACATTATCTATGTTCTCCAGAGAAGCTGCCTGACACTTACTCCAGCACGTTGTGTCATTTAAACATTGTTATTATACCTGCCTCAACTATCTCCTCCAGCAGCTTGTTCCATATACCCATTACCCTGTCACCCACCACATTGTCTAATGTCAATAAATCACCTGTCAGTTCAATGAGGTCAGGACCAAACCTGGATCAGTGTGTGGAGTCTACACGTTTCCCATACGAGTTTCTGCCAAGTCTTTTGGTTATGTCCCACATCCCAAGACTTGCTGCTTGGCAGATTAATTACATTGTAAATTTGCTCCTAGTACAGGTGAGGGGTGAATGGTAGAAGCTGTAGGGAACGAGGGAGGGGGTAAATGTGTAGGGTGCAGATTCGTAGACAGTTCCACGTTCTTGGGATGGTATTTACAGGGCCTATTTCACTCTTCAGTCTGAAGAAGAGTCCTGATCTGAAATGTCACCTATGGATGTCCTCTAGAGATGCTGCCTGACCCACTGAGTTACTGAGGCCTTTTGGTGAAACCATCTGAAGTTCCACTGTCATGGTCTTGAACAAGAAGGCAGATAATTATCTGAATGGTGTCAGATTAGGAAAAGGAGTGGTGCAGTGAGACCTGGGTGTCCTTGTACATCAATCACTGAAAGTAAGCATGCAGGTACAGCAAGCAATGAAGAAAGCAAATAGCATGTTGGCCTTCGTAGCAAGAGGGTTTGAATATAGGAGCAAGGAGGTCCTACTGCAGTTGTACAGGGCCCTGGTGAGATCACACCTGGAGTATTGTGTGCAGTTTTGCATCTCTTAATTTGAAGGACATTCTTGCTATTGAGGGAGTGCAGCGTAGGTTCACCAGGTTAGTTCCAGGAATGGTAGGACTGACATATGACGAAGGAATGGGTCAACTGGGCTTATATTTACTGGAATTTAGAAGGATGAGAGGGTATCTTATAGAAACATATAACATTCTTAAGGGATTGGACAGGCTACAGGGATCACGGTTTAAGAATAACGGGTAGGCCATTTAGGACTGAGATGAGGAAAAACTTTTTCACCCAGAGTTCTAAATCTGTGGAATTCTCTGCCACAGAAGGAAGTAGAGGCCAATTCTCTGGATGTTTTCAAGAGATTTAGATTTAGCTCTTGGGACTAAAGGAATCAAGCGATATGGGGAACAGGATATTGATTTTGGATGATCATCTGTGATCATATTGAATGGCCTTCTGCACCTATTTTCTATGTAATTTTAGATTAGATATACAGCAAAGAAACTGTCCAAGTCTGTGCTCACCAGGATCACCTAATCACTAGCATAATCCTACACACTAGGGACAATTTGCAGAAGCCAATTAACCTACAAACCTGCACGTCTTTGGTATGTAGGCGGAAACTGGAGCACCTGGAGAAAACCCTCGTGATCGCAAGGAGAACCTGCAAACTCGTGTGTATACCTGTGTATTCAACACCGGTAATAAGCATTGAACCTAGGTCTCTGGTGCTGTGAGGCAGCAGCTCTACTGCTGTGCCACCCTGTCTTGTACAAGTGTTGATGCAATTGAATGTATAATTGGGAGAATTTGCCCAGCAACTGACTTTAATTTATTTTGTCGTTTAGGTCCATCCGTAAACAAAGGAAAGCTTTCTGTTCTGCACAATCACTACAAGGGTACAGAGCGGGAGAGATTATTGCAGTAAGGTCCAAGCGGATGCTATGAAACAAGGACTGCTAATGATAACTTGCAGATCCCCTTGGAATCTGAGCTCTTTGCAGTTTAATGCAGAATGTCTTCCAAACTCAGGAAATTAGTCTGTTTGCTATTTCACAAATGACTATTTATTAATTCAAGGTAACTGTTTTACTGGTTTGTAACCTGACAGTTTAGCTGAAGTGGATCTGGTAATTACAATGCAAGAGTTTCCAGTTGACAAGTTGTGCAAGGAATGATGCTGGAAAATGGCACTAATGAATTTTAATATATGCCAATTGTATAGCTAATTTTTATGGTCTTTTTATTTAATAAAGTCAAACATTCACAAGCTCATTGCCTGGTCCCAAGTTCACACAGCCAGTGCTGTCAAAAGTGCTTCTTCTCCAAAAAGACTTTTAAAGTGGACGACGTGTTCTTCACAGTGCTCTCCTGAAATGTAGAGAAATATCAGTGTTACAATGTTTATATATTAGTTTCAGGGTTACATTTCTATAGAACCATATAGCACACAATGTCTGTGGCAAATAGGATATCAAGATACACTAATCTACTTTGCCTGCATGTGATCTGTATTCCATTCCCTGCATGTGATCTGTATTCCATTCCCTGCATATCCACATGCCTGTCTAAAAGCCTTTCACATGCCCACTATTGTCTTGACCTTAAGGGCCTGTCCCACTTGCATGCGATTGTGTGCGTTTGGCACGACCAAACGGAAGCGGAGTTCATGCGTGACGTATTTGCGTCATGCTTACCAATCAGCTGGGCAGGAGGCGGGCCTACTAAATTTGGGAGTTGGGTGGTGATGTCATCACACAACGCCACACCGGGCGGTGACTTCATCGTGCATCGCCACGCGTACGCCGTCAAGAGGCTGCGTACGACCGCAATGCGCCTGTGTGCCGACAGGCCGTTGGCGCGCGAAGATTTCGGCACAACTCAGCGCTTCTAAGTGGGACTGGCCCCGCGCGGCCATACGGTGCCCGTACGCCTCAAGTAACCACGAGGTCGCGTAATTTGCAAGCCAAGGTCGCGTAAGTGGGACAAGCCCTTTAGACTTTACAGATAAAGCACAGAAACAGGCCCTTTGGACCGAGTCTGGGCTGACCAGCAATCGCCCTGTACACTAGCACTATCCCAACACACTAGGGACAATTTTTTAACCAAAGTGTTCAAGGCAATTAACCTACAAAGCTGTACATCTTTGTAATGTGGGAGGAAACCAGAGCACCTGGAGAAAAGCCACACTGTCACAGGGAGAACATATAAACTCTTGGACATACAGCACCCATAGTCAGAATTGAAACTGGGACTGGCGCTGTAAGGCAGCAACTTTACAACAGTACCAATGTGCTACCCCAAGTTGTGTTTTCAAAAAAATAAAATGCTTGCCATGCTCTAAAAAGACAAAATGCTAGAGCATCACTTGAGAAAATGGATGGGTGATGTTTCAGGGTGAGACACTTCTTCACACTTGCTCTGCACATCTTCATTAAGCTTACCCTGCTGACTAAAGCTATGTCCTCTAGTCCTTGACATTCCCACACTGGGAAAAAGATTCAGTCTACCCTATCCATGCCTCTCAGTTTATATATCATGTCTCCTTTCAACTTTCCAAAGATCAATTGTGAGGATTAACAGAATAGTGCCTGTTAAGCTCAGGGGAACAATTTTGAGGAAAAACATTTAGAATAGTGCCTCCTTTCATGTTCTGTTAGAGGCTTTTTTTTTAAAGAAATGCCGCCAAGGTTACAGGGGGAAATGCCACCAATGCTGTCTCTGCAAAATCTTCCACTTTACTAGAAGGATGAGCAAATTCCAAGTTAAAACAGTGCTGGAGGAACCTGTTCAGGCAGCATCTGGGGAAGGAATGGACAGATGACATTTTGGGTTGTGGCCCTTCAGAATGATTGGAATCTATACAACCCAAACTGTCCTTCCACTTTGATCAATGATTTATTGGCTTTTCTCTCTGAAATAGTTCAGTCAAATGTCTTCCTGCTCTGCAGTTCCCAATTCCTGAATTCTCCTACCATCCCATTCACCCACTGACCAGAACCTTGTACACCACTTATCCCTGTCGTCATCCCAGTTTTGCCATCAAATTCCCCTCTGCCTTTTTCCCCTTCAGTTTCTTCCTTCAGTCTTCAACCAAAACATTTTGTTTCTCTTCCCACATGACCTGAGAGCACTTCCAGTATTTGTGAGTTGTAGATTTCCAGCAGCTGCAGTTTTTATTCTCTCCTGAGATGAATGTTGTTTAGTAGATTGAATGTCCAGAGGCTGGAAAGATGTGTTCGGTTGCATTGAAATATAACGGCCCTATTCTCTTCTAGAGCTGCTGCCCTACAGCCACACAGTAGAGGAAATTTAGATGGTATTTAACCTCAAAATAGTGCAGCACAGGAACAGGCTCTATGTGCCAGACATCATGCTCTATCATTGGTTCAGTTCTGGGGCAGAGATGACTTGTATCAGGGGCAGGTGGCACAAGAGTCAAGAGTCAAGAGTCAATTTAATTGTCATTTGGACCCCTGGGGGTCCAAACGAAATGCCGTTTCTGCAGCCATACATTACACACAAATAGACCCCAGACACAACATAATTACATTTAACATAAACATCCATCACATAACTGTGATGGAAGGCCAAAAAAACTTATCTCTCCACTGCACTCCCCCCCCCCCGATGTCACAGTCACAGTCAAAGTCAAAGCCCCCGGCTGGCGATGGCGATTGTCCCGCGGCCATTGAAGCCACGCCGGGTGGTGCGAGATCGCACACCGGGTCTTGATGTTGGAGCCCCCGGTGTGCGCTCGCAAAGTCCCGCAGCCGTTCCAGCCGCGCGGGGCAATGGTGTTAGGCCCCGCTCCAGGAGCTCTTCGACCCCGCAACACGGGCGGGAGAATTCGCCGTTGCAGCAGCCCGAAAAGCGGTCTCCCTCCATGGAGCCGCGCGGGGTCGTCCGAGCCGTCCGCAGACCCGCAGTAGCAGCCTCCGACTCAGCAGCAGCAGCAGCAGCGGCAGCGCTCCTCCACCGCTCCACCCGCTCCGGTCTCGGCCAGCTCCGCGACGGCAACGGTGAGTCGGCACCAGAGTCCCCGGCTTCTTCCCGTTGGAGGCCGCTCCTCGTTGCGGCCTCAACGACACCTGAGACCCGACGAGAAAGGGTCGGGTCTCCAGTGCAGGGAGAGATTCAAAAGTTTCCCCCCCCCCCACCCCACCCCCACCCCCCCCCACACACACCCCAACATAAAATAACAAAAACTACACAGAAACACAGACAAAAAATAACAAAAACGCAGACAGGCTGCAGAGGCCGCTGCTGGCCAGAACCGCGCCGCCTACCGGAAGCGGCACCTAAACCAGAGGGGAACCAATATCCTAGGGACATATTTTCTAGTGCTACACAGGTAGGTTTAAACAAGGTTGGCAGAGGAACAGAATCCAAAGCATTAATGAGGCTGCAGGGTGAACATTGAGCATGTTGTCATTGACAAGAGGTGCAGCCTAACAAGAGGTGTGGCCGATGGTGTAGATTGAAGAGCCTGTTCATTAGACTAGATACAGCGTGGAAACAGGCCCACCGAATTCGCACCGACCAACAATCGCCCCGTACACTAGCGCTATCCTATACTCGAGGGACAATTCACATTTTTTTACCGGTCTATTAACCCACAACCCTGCACATCTTTGGAATGTGGGAGGAAACTGGAGCAACCGGAGAAAACCCACAGTCACACAGAACATATAACCGCCATACAGTGAGCACCTGTGGTCAGTATCACACCTGCTAAGGCAGCAGCTCTACCACTGTAGGAAGGAACTGCAGACGCTGGTTTACACTGAACTAAACGCATAATGTTGGAGTAACTCAGCAGGTCAGGTAGCATCTCAAGAAAAGGAATAGGTGAAGTTTCAGGTTGAGACCCTTCTTCCAACTCAGACACTTCTTCGGACTGCTCATCCACTATGCTGCCACTGTTCTGTTTTTGTATGAATCTACTAATACTCTGCAATGAGTTGCTGTGCTGGTCAGGCCACACGTGGTCAATGCTCACCTGGGGTGAAGTGCGAGCTTCCTCGTAGCCTTTGATTCCTCTGCTCAAAGAAGCGGAAGGTAGTGTAGAAGAGCAGCGTGTCTCCCGTCTGCTTCGCCGCATCCAAGAACTTGCGGGCGGAGATGTTGTCATGGCTACCGACACTGCGGATGAAGCGGAGAGCCCCCAGGACCTGGTGCTTGGACAGCAACACTTCCACGATCTCGTCATTGGCTGTAGACAGCCGCTGTAAGCACCAACAGAGCTTGTCAATGACCAGCCGGGTAGACAGGGCTGGGCTGTTCCCTCTGCTCCGCTGACTTCAACAGGAAAGTATCCTGACTGGTACGGCAATTCGAATTAGAGTAACGCAAGAGGCTGCAAAGAGTGGTGGACTCAGCCCGGTCCCACGGGCACAGCCCTCCCACCATTGAAAGCATCAACAAGAAAGCGGCATCTATCAATGATCCCCACCATCTGGGCCATGCCCTCTTTTCACTGCTACCATTGGGTAGAAGGCTGAAGTCCCACACCACTAGGTTCAGGAACAGCCACTTTCCTACAACTATCAGGTTCTTGAACTGACCTGCACAACCCTAATCCTACCCCGGCTAAGGAACACTACGGATCACCTCTCGTACTACCGTGGATCTGTTTATTCTTCTAATTATGTTTTTTTTTAACTAATTTCTTGGTTTTTTTGCAGTCTTTTCAAAATGTTATGTATAATTTATTTTTTGTGTGATGCTGTTGCAAGCAAGACTTTGTCAGAGAGTGATATAGTGTGGAAACAGGCCCTTCAGCCCAGCTTGCCCACACTGGCCAACATGTCCAGCTACACTAGCCCCACCTGCCTGCACTTAGTCCATATCCCTCCAAATCTGTGCTATCCATGCACCTGTCCAACTGTTTCTTAAACATTGGGATAGTCCCAGCCTCAACTACCTCTTCTGGCAGCTTTAAGGTCGACCACCATACTGAAAAAGTTGCGGATGAAGCGGAGATTCCCCACCATACTGAAAAAGTTACCCCTCAGATTCCTGTTAAATATTTTCCCCTTCACCTTGAATCTAAAATCACTGGTCCTCGATTCCCCGACTCTAGGCAAGTACCCGATCTAGTCCTCTCATGATCTTATACACCTCTATAAGATCACCCCTCATCCTTCTGCGCTCTAAGGAATAGAGACCCAGCCTACTCAACCTCTCCCTATAGCTCACACCCTCTAGTCCTGGCAACATCCTCGTAAATCTTCTCTGAACCCTTTCAAGCTTGACAATATCTTTCCTATAACATGGTGCCCTGAACCGAACACAATACTCTAAATGCGGTCTCACCAACATCTTAAACAACTGCACATGACCTCCCAACTTCTATACTCAATACTCTGATTGATGAATAAGGGGCAAGCCATTTAATAAGGAGATGAGGAAACACTTTTTCACACAAGAGTTGTGAGTGTGGAATTCTCTTCTTCAGAGGGCGGTGGAGGCCGGTTCTCTGGATACTTTCAAGAGAGTACTAGATAGGGCTCTTAAAGATAGCAGAGTCAGGGGTTATGGGGAGAAGACGGGAACGGGGTACTGATTGGGGATGATCAGCCATGATCACATTGAATGGTGGTGCTGGCTCAAAGGGCCGAATGCCTACTCTTGCACCTATTGTCTATTGAAGACACATGTGCCAAAAACCTTTTTTGACCACCTTATCTACCTGCAACTCGACCTTAAAGGAACCATGCAACTGTACTCCTAGATCCCTCTGCTCCACAACACTCCCTAGAGGCCCTTGTTAGATGTTCCAAAATGCAACACCTCACACTTCTCTGTATTAAATTCCATCAACCATTCCTCAGCGCACCTGGCCAATTGATCCAAATCCTGCTGCAATCTTTCACCACCATCTTCATTATCTGAATAACCACCCACTTTTGTATCATCCGCAAACTTACTAATCTTGCCCCGTATGTTCTAATCCAAATCATTGATGTAGATGACAAACGGTAACGGGCCCAGCACTGAACCCTAAGGCACACCACTAGTCACAGGCCTCCAGTCCCAGAAGCAACCTTCCAGCATCACCCTCTGCTTCCTTCCATGAAGCCAATTTACTATCCATTCAGCTATCTCTCCTTGGATCCCATGCGATGTAACCTTCCAGAGCAGCCTACGTTGCGGAACCTTGTCGAATGCCTTACTGAAATCCATGTATAAAACATCTACAGCTTTGCCCTCATCAACCTTTTTGATCACATCTTCAAAAAAATTAATCAGATTTGTGAGACATGACCTCCCACCTACAAAACCATGCTGACTATCCCTAATCAGCCCTTGCTCGTCCAACCTATCCCTCAGAATATTCTCTAGTAACTTTCCAACTACAGCTGTTAAGGTCACTGGCCTATAGTTCCAAGCATTTTCCCTGTAGCTCTTCTTGAAAAGAGGCACAACATTTGCCACTTTCCAGTCCTCCAAACACCTCTCCTGTATTCAAGGATGACTCGTAAATTTCAACCAGGGCTCCCGCAATTTCCTCTCTGATTTCCTAATGTCCTTGGATATATCTGATCAGGCCCTGGAGATTTGTCTACCTTCATACATGATAGTATCTTTAGTACTTCGACTGTAACACTGACAGCTCTCAAGATGCTTCCACTGTCTTACTCTCTCCTCGGTAAATACAGAGGAGAAATACTCATTGAGGACCTTGCCCATCTCCTGTGGCACCACACGGAGGTGACCGCTTTGATTCCTGAGAGTCCCACTCTCTCTGTAGTTACCCTTTTCCCCCTTATGTATTTATAAAATCTTTTGGGATTGTCCTTAATGCCAGAGTTATCTCCTTGCCCCTTTTTGCCTTTCTGATCTCCTTTTTCAGTTTACTCCTTAGTTCCCGAAACTCCTCCACGGACACACCCGATCCCAGCTGCCTATATATCTGTCCCATGCATCCTTCTTGTTTTTGACCAATGCCTCAATTTCCCTCGTCAGCCAAGTTTCCTTATGTTTGTCTGCTTTGCCCTTCACTCTAACGGGGACGTACATATCCTGAGCTTCCATTGTACCTGTAGCTCACTGCACTGTACTTGTACAGATGATAACATACTTCATAATATTGCCTGGAAAAGAGACCCCCCCCTCGGCAGTCCTCAGAAATGCTTTGTTGGAGGTAGAGGTTATTGTCCGAGTTTTGGGTAAGTAAGGCTTGAGGAGAATGCTGACGAACAATGGACTTACCTTCAGCATGTCGAGAGACAACTGATGAGCGGGTGGGTAGGTACTCTCCAGTGACAGTAGCAGGCAGGCCTGAAAGATAGATCATGAATGAGGTACAGAGAGAGTCATGGAGTCACCCAACATGGAAACATGATGTGTTAAGGATAGTCAGCATAGCTACAGAATATACAACAGTACAGTAGAATTACAGGTCCAATGTGTGAGGCCCACCTGATACCAAGACTAACTATTACCTGCCTGCACATAATCCATCTCCCTCCATTCCTTCTGAATTTTGTAGTCGGCAAGGCAGTACTCTGCATATTGCCAAATTTTACATTTCTATCAAGCCAATTAACCTGTACATCTTTGGAGTGTGGGAGGAAACCGAAGATCTCGGAGAAAACCCACGCCGATCACGGGGAGAACATACAAACTCCATACAGACAGCACCATTAGTCGGGATCGAACCCGGATCTCTGGCGCTGCATTTTGCTGTAAGGCAGCAACTCTACCGCTCAGCCACCGTGACTATCCAAGTCCATAGCCCAAAGTCTCTTAAATACCACTATCATATCTGCCTCAACCACCAACCCTGGCAGTGTATTCCAGTCACCCTCTGTTTGAAGAAAACCTCTCCTTTAAACTTGCTTCACACATTTCCTTTAAACACTGCCCCCTCACATTATAGCTATGCCTTCTCGTACTTGATTTTTTTTTTCATCCTGGGGGGAAACAAATCTGACTGCTCACCCTATCTATGCCACAGTTGTTTTTACTTCCCTCAGGCCTCCCCACAACCTCTGGTATTCCAGAGAAAATAATCCAAGTCTGTCCAACCCTGTCGCTAACACTCCATAATCCAGACATCATCCTAGTAAACCTCGGCACCCTTTCCAAAGCCTCCACATCCTTCCTGCAGTGAGGCTACCAGAACTGCATGTAATACTCAAAATAGAGACTGACCAAAGTTCTGGACTGTTATAATCAATGCCCCAACCTATGAAAGCAAGCATACCATGTCTTCTTTGCCACTATTTCTACTTGGAGTTGCCACTTTAAGGGAGTTATAGATTATCTGTCTGTGTGTGGGAAATCTTGTGCCACAAATCTGCTGATGATTTGAAGATGTCACCAAGATTTGAGGAGGCCAAGACAGTGGACATTACGTGGACTTTTAGCAAGGCTATTGACAAGGTATTGCATGTATTGCAAATATGCTAGCCCTGAAGGTTAGATCACATGGGATCGAGGATGAGCTTGCCAAGTGGATTCAAAATTAGCTTGGAGGAAGGTGAGAGTGAAGGATTGTTTAGTTTAGAGCCCAATGAGTCTGCACTGACCATTAATCAACTGTTCACACACTAGTTCTGTGTTATTCTAGTTTAGCATCCTACACCCTGGGGGGAATTTACAGCAGCCAACTAATCTACAAACCTGCACATCTTTGGGATATAGGAGGAAACTGGAGCACCCGTAGAAAACCCAGGTGGTCACAGGCAGAATGTACCAACTCCACACAGAGAGCACCTGAGATTAGGATTGAACCCAGATCGCTGGTGCTGTGAACCAGCAACTCTACCAACTGTGCCATTGTGTCTACTCTGTTTAGAGCCCTGTGAACAGTAGTGTGCCTTAGGGCTGGGCCCACTGTTTCTCATCAATATTTATAATTTTCGATGACAGTAGTTATTAGTGCTGTGTGACCCTGAGTCGGGGCCTGGGTCAGGAGTTAAGGAACACCTTGAAGAGGCAGAGATTTGGGGATTTGTTGGGCAAAGGATGGGGAAATGGAATTGGCTGTACGGCTCTTAAACTGAGCTAGTACGGGGACCTGGAAGCTGAAGTTATTGCAGGACACAAACAACTTGGAGATTCACAATAACAGGGACATGGCGATCTGACTGTTGGAGAGGAAAGAGGCCGGGAGGATTGACACACTTCCTCTTGTCATTCGGTGTGGTCCCACACATTGCTACTTATTCTTCTCAATTCTTTTGCTTTCATGACCTTCTTAGTAAATACTGATGAGCGTCTAAAAATACTTCAGAATCAATATGCTTATATATTTTTTTGATCAGAATTATTTTAAAGAATTCTCATACCTTCCTATAAAAATCTTGCAAGCAAACAGCTGATAGTGAATTTAATTTAGTTTAGCGATACAGCACGGAAACAGGCCCTTTGGCCCACTGAGTCCATGCCGCCCAGCAATCCCCATACAACTCGCACTACCCAACATACACCCATGACAAATTACAAATTATTAACGTACAAGCCTATTAACCTACAAACCTGCATGTCTTTGAAGTGTGGGAGGAAACCGGAGCACTCGGAGAAAACCCACGTGGTCACAGGGGGAATGTGCAAACTCCGTACAGACGGTACCTGTAGTCAGGATTGAATCTGGGTCTCTGGCGCTGTGAAGTAGCAACTCTACCGCTGTGCACCGATAACAATAATAAACCAATGATGAATTCTGCAGAGGGATAACTCACCAGTGGTTTGGAGTCACTGAGTACATGATACTGGAGGAACTGGTGCAGCATGTAGAACATGCTGTGCTGGACAAGGGTTTTGATGACCAACTCATACAGGTAATGCTGCAATGAAAACATAGTTTTTGAGACAAAATCACAACATCAACAACATCTCCGGATTTGCATTGAAGAAAAGGGAGTGGTTACCTGGACTGGGATCTGGAACTGATTGAGAGACCGGATGTATTCCATCAGAACGGCACTGATAAACTTGTGTGGGAGATCCTGCTGCAATTCACAAGGTTAAACAGTGTCAGAACACAAGTAACTGTGCACACCCTGGGAGGCATGGTGGTGCAGCGGGTAGAGCTGCTGCCTCAGTGCCGGAGGCCTGGGTTTAATCCTGACTATGGGTGCTGTCTGTACGGAGTTTGGACATTCTCCGCATGTGACCATGTGGGTTTTCTCCGGGTGCTCCGGTTTCTTTCCACATTCCAAAGACGTAGGTTAATTGGCTTCAGTATAATCTAAATTGCGTGCAGGATAGTGTTAGTGTACGGAGTGATCAATGGTCGGCGCGGACTCGGTGGACCGTAGGCCCTATTTCCGCGCTGCATCTTAACATGACACTAAACTAATGCAACAAAACCATGAATGCGTTGCTAATCTGCTGTACATAACCAGTAAGTCTGCCCGCATTCTCACCAGCAACAACCCCAGCATCACAATCTGAACACACTGACGCCTGGAGTGGGTTTTATGAAACTGAGCAAGGTAATCAAGGCAAGGAACTGCAGGTGCTGGAATTGAGCAAAACACAAAGTGCGAGAGGACCTCAGCAGACCAGGCAGCGTCTGTGGAGAGAATGGACAGACAATGTTTTGGGTCAGAACCCTTCTTCAGATTTCAGAGTAAAGAGAACAGTAGTTTTCCAAATCCACGATGTGTGTTCATAGGCATAATGCTAATATAACAAATTCATTCACCATAACAACATTTAACAGACGCTGGGACAGGTACATGGATAGGGAAGATTTAGAGGGATATATATGGGCCAAACCTGGGTAGGAGCCACAGGAGATGGGCAATGCCCTCAATTAGTATTTCTCTTCTGTATTTACCAAATCTTGAATGGCATAGACAAGTTGGGCCGAAGGGCCTGTTTCAGTGCTGAATGACTGCACACATTCAGGAGATGCTGCTCGCTCAAGCTGACCTGTGACTGTACTTACTAACAGACTCCTGTGAAGGAATCTGCTGTCCATGGTTAGAGATCCCGCATCACATGCAGGAACATACACATTTTTACTGGCATGATAATAATCAGTGCTCAACCACCTCCAGCTCTCAAATGTAACTTTACGTGTGAGTTATTTCCTGAGGCATTCTCCACATTGCAGAGAATCCCTGCATCACCAATCCAGTGCTGCCACCAGGACAACCGGCCTTTAAGAGTCATAGTCATACAGCGTGGAAACAGACCCTGCGACCCACCTTGCCGAAACGATATGTTCCATCTACACTTGTCCCACCTACCTGCGTTTGGCCTACATCCCTCCAAACTTGTCCTATCCATGTAGCTGTCTAATTGTTTCTTAAACGTCGCAATAGTACCTGACTCAATAACCTCCTCTGGCAGCTTGTTCCATTATCCCACCACCCTCGGTGTGAAATGGTCACCCCTCAGATTCCTATTAAATCTGTCCCCCCTCACCTATATCCTCTAGTTCTAATTTCCCCTACTCTGGGCAACAGCTTTTGTGCGTGTACCCGATATAGCAGGAACGGGAAACTGATTTTGGATGATCAGCCATGATCACATTGAATGGCGGTGCTGGCTCGCAGAGCCGTGGCCTACTCCTGCACCTATTGTCTATGTTTCCAAGGCTAAGAATATTTGAAAGTTACAAGATGGGGCTGGGAATATATGTCTCAGAAAACATTTACTCAATTGTTGCACTCTTTTACTTATGGGTGATTGTGCTTGTGAATAGCATGGTTTTGTTGGGTTGTATGCAAACAAAGCATCTCACTGTAAAAAGATACAAGTTGTAGGAATAACTCAGCGAGTCAGGTAGCATCTCTGGAGAACATGGATAGGTGATGTTTCAGATTGAGACCCTTATGCTTAGTTTAGAGATACAGCGCAGAAACAGGCCCTTAGGCCTAACGAGTCCACGCCAACCAGCGATCCCCATACACTAACGCAATCCTACACACTAAGGATAATTTAGGATTTTTACTGAAGCCAATTTGCCTACAAACCAGAGTGGGAGGAAACTGGAGCACCAGGGAAAAAAACATGCGGTCACGGGGAGAAGGTACAAACTCCGTACACACAGCATCTGTAGTCAGGATCAAGCCCAGGTCTCTGGCTCTGTAAGGGTGCAACTTTACCGCTGCGCCACCGTGCCGCCTCTTTGGACATGAAATGCCAGAAGCCCTCAACACATATAAACAGCCGGAATGTGGAGCTCCTTCCTAGGGCCGGAGGACGGATGGGGTTCAGGTGCAGAGCTGACGGGCCAAGTGGCCTTGTGTGCCATAAATCTCCGGTGAGTTTCTTTCCGTGAGCAGAGGTCGGCATTAGTTTAGGATTGACTCCTTCATAAAGCACCCACGGCGCAGAGGAAACAACCAGAGCAGAGCCTTTAGTTTTACTTTAGAGGTAGGTACAGCATGGACACTGGCCCTTCGGCCCACCAAGTCCATGCTCACCATCAATCATCCATTCACAGGAGTTAAGTCTAGGCCTGTGTCGTACTGGCTGTCATTTCCCCGCACTCCCCCGTGCCTGCACCATACCTGATATCCTCTCTTCCTCCTGCACGTCATCTCTTTCTATACCTGCCTTAAAATAGTCGGCTCCCCACACCCCGGAAGAAGAGAGTTCTGAAGCCCCAAGATCCTTAACAAAATTTTCTTCCCACAAGTCACCAAGTGCTGGAATAACTAAGCGGCTCAGGCACCATCTCTGGAAAACATGGATGGGACCATTCTTCAGACCTGAAGATCAGTGTGCCGAAAGCCTTCACCACCCCATCTAGCCGGGACCCCACTTTGTCAACTTGCTCAACATGGACAAGGTGGGCAGAAGGGCCTGTTTTTTGATGCTGCACTGCTATCTGACTGTCATCCTGCTTTTCCCTTTGCATTACACACGCCTTCTGCTCCCTCTGATTTTACCTGCTATTCCCTTTTCCATAATCAAGCCACTTTCATTAAGGGAGAGACAAGGAACTACAGATGCTTGAATCTTGAGCAAAACACAAGTGCTAGAGGAACTCAGTGGGTCAGGCAGCATCTGTGGAGGCAGCATCTGTGGAGTGGACGGGACACTCAGTGGGTCAGGCAGCATCTGTGGAGTGGATGGACACTCAGTGGGTCAGGCAGCATCTGTGGAGTGGATGGACACTCAGTGGGTCAGGCAGCATCTGTGGAGTGGATGGACACTCAGTGGGTCAGGCAGCATCTGTGGAGTGGATGGCCAATCAGTGGGTCAGGCAGCATCTGTGGAGTGGAGGGACACTCAGTGGGTCAGGCAGCATCTGTGGAGTGGATGGACACTCAGTGGGTCAGGCAGCATCTGTGTGGACGGACACTGGGGTCAGGCAGCATCTGTGGAGTGCACACGACATTTCGGGCCAAATGCTGCTTACGCGGCTTGCTCCAGTGAACACAGACTGCGTGTACATGTCTGATGATGACAGCCTGTGTACACTGGCCTGGAGACATACCCGGCTCGCTCCCGACTCCATACCTACACGTGGATAGCATGTTACTGCATCTCATCATCAGCACTTTAACATTCAACTCAAGTACACAGTTCCATGAACGTGACGTCGCATGTAGACAGGGCTGTGACGAAGGTTTTTGGCAACCTTCAGCAGTCAGGGTACTGAGTATAGAAGTTGGGACATTGTTCTACAAATTGTTTAGGAAGGAACTGCAGATGCTGGTTTATACCAATGATAGACACAAAATGCTGGATCACTCAGCGGGTCAGGTAGCATATCTGGAAAAAAGGAATAGGTGACGTTTCGGGTCGGAACCCTTCTTCAGTGTGAAAAGACTATACAAGTCGTTGCTGAGTGCACCAGGGCAGGGCCTTCACAGTGAATGGCAGGGTCCTGGGGAATGTTGTAGAGCAGAGAGATCTAGGAGTGCAGGTACATAGTTCCTTGAGAGTGACGTCACAAGTAGACTGTGTGGTCAAGTGGCTCTCAGTACATTGGCCTTCATCAGTTAGAGTAAAGGGGTGGGAGATTGCAACCTTCACATGGTCCACTCTGTTTTGACTAATACAACCAACCCGACATGCACAAACAAATAGATCAAATAGAACAAGTTGACTGACAACTTTAGGCTGTGCACACCATACGCAAGAAGAAGAGGTTAGAGTATTGAGTGGGAAGTTCAAGTTACGGTTGTACAAGGCATCGTTGAGGTTCCTTTGGAGTATTGTGTTCAGTTTTGGTTACCCTTAGTTTAGTTTAGTTGGAAACAGGCCCTTCGATCCACCAAGTCGGCACCGACCAACGATCCCCATACACTAGCACTATTCTACACACTAGGGACAATTTACAATTTCTACCCAAGCCTTCAAACCTGTATGTCTTTGGAGTGTGGGAGGAAATGTGGGACAAGCAAGAGAAGCGGATGCAGTAACGACTTTCAAAATACATTAGGACAGATAAATGGATAGGAAGGGTTTATAGGGATATGGGCCTAGTGCTCACAAATGGGACAAGGTGGGCTGAAAGGCCCGTTTCCATGCTGCCCACTTCTATGAATCTACGGAACAAATGGCAAGATATTTTTTCTTAAGAAAAGCCACAAAACAGCAAGTTCCTCAAACCCTGTCAAAAAGTGTTCCTGCAACATCACTCACCAAGATATAGTTCTGGTCAGCTTCCAGGTATTCCTTGTAGACTTGATTAAGTTTATCAAACACGGTGGCAATGACGGGCAGACTCGCCCGTTCTGTTGCACTCAGCACTGCAATAAAAGGTGCAGTCGTATTAGTGAGTGGATGCAGGTCTACACAGTGTGGATGTCGAGAGGAGGTTCCCAACAGTGGGAGAGTCCAGGACCAGCTCATTCAAAATCATGAGAGGAATACATCGGGTAAACGAACAGAGTGTTTTGCCTTGAGTAGGAGAATCAAGAGCTGGAGGACATAGGTTTAAGGTGAGGGGGGAAAGATTTAATAGGAAACTGAGCGGTAACTTTTTCACGCAAAGGGTGGTGGGTGTATAGAACGAGCTGCCGGGGAAGGAAGCTGAGGCAGGTACTATCACAACGTTTATGAAACATTTAGACAGGTACATGGATAGCACAGGTTTAGACATGGACACCTATCTGTGTTTGCAAACACAGGCAAGTGGGAATAGTGTTGATGGGGCATGTTGGTCTGTGTGGGCAATTTGGGCCGAAGGGCCTATTTCCACGCTATGACAATGACCAGGACAATACCCATCATCACACAATGTCTGTGCTGAGCATGGAACAGTACAGCACGGGAACCGGCCCTTCAGCAAACAATGTCTACACTGCATTTGGAACAGTCAAGAACAGGAACACAGTGATTGTGCTGAACATAGAGCAGTTCACCACAGGAAGAGGTCCTTTGGCCGAAAGTCAGTACTGAAAATATGGAGAGTAAGTGGAGCGGGCACAAGTAGCTCACTACTACAGGGTGGCACAGTAGCATAGCGGTAGAGTTGCTGCCTTACAGCGCCAGAGACCAGGGTTCGATTCTGATTATGGGTGCTTGTCTGTACGTTCTCCCCGTGACCAGCTTGGGTTTTCTCCAGGTGTTCCGTTTTCACTACAAAGATGTACGGGTTTGTAGGATAAGTGGATTGGTATTATCGTAAATTGTCCCTAGTGCGTGTAGGACAGTGTTAATGTGCGGAGATCACTGGTCGGCGCGGACTCGGTGGGCCGACGAGCCTGTTTCCGTGCTTTATCTCGAAACTAGACTACTCACTGTCGGAGCACACAGACAAGATGACCATTTTGCAATCCTTCCTCTGCAGTAAGAAGTCCATCAGCCGTCCCCGGTCATGAAGCATGTGGACTATCGGCTGCAGCGTTATCTGGAGGCACCACAAGTAACCTGTCAGAGACACAAAACCAATTCATCAAAAGCTTCCAGTGAGGGATTGGAAGGATTTGATGCAAACACATCTATATTCTAGAGATCCTATATCCTTCCTCCAGCTTTGGGAGAGGGTAAGGGTTTCCTGGTTCCAACTTCATACACATATTTCCCATTTTTCACACAGATGGTGGAGGTGGGTATGTGAAACTAGCTGCCAGAGGGGATAGCTGAGGCAAGTACTACGACAACATTTAAAAGACATTTGGACAGGTACATGGATAAGAATGGTTTAGAGGGATATGGGCCAAACATGGGCAGGTGGGACTAATGTGGACGGGGCATCTTGGCTGGCAAGGGCATTGGGGCAAAGGGAAAAGGTCCTGGTTCCATGCTGTATGACTATATGACTTTAGACATACGCCAAGAAAACGGGCCCTTCGGCCCACCAAGTCCACGCTGACCAGCAATCACCTCCACACACTAGCATTATCCTACACACTAGGGACAATTAACAATTTTTACCGAAGTCAATTAACCTACAAATTAGTACGTCTTTGGAGTGTGGGAGGAAACCAGAGCACCCAGAGAAAACCCATGTGGTCACAGGGAGAGCGTACAAAGTCCGTACAGACAACACCCGGGTCTCTGGGGTTGTAAGGCAGCAACTCTACTGCTGTACCAAGGTGCCGCTATCCCTATTTCACACATTTTGTCTTTTAATCTCTGGCCTTAATCCCCCTCTCCCCCCCCCCCCCCCAATTACAATCAGTCTGAATCAATTGATCAGTCTGAATCGGTCCCAACATGAGATGCTGCCTGAACTGCCGAGTTACCTCAGCACTTTGTGTCTTTTTTTGTAAACAAGCATCTGCAGTTCCTTGTTTATCCAACACTGGAGAAACTCAGCAGGTCAGGCAGCATATGTGGAGTGGATGGACAGATGATGTTTTGGGACAGGATCATCTTCAGATCTTCTGACAGATTTAATGCTGAGCTTTTGTATCTGGTTGGAGGTAGATGGAGCTTTTGACGGCTCTGAGCCTGTACTCGCTGGAGTATAGAAGGATGAGGGGGGCACCACGTTGAAACTTATCGATTAGTGAAAGGTCTGGATAGAATGGATGTAGAGAGGAAGTTTCCAGTAGTGGAGAATCTAGGATCAGAGAGCAGAGCCTCAAAATAAAAGGATGTTGCTTTTCTTTAGCCAGAGGGTGGTGAATCTGTGAAATTCATTGCCACAGATAGCTGTGGAGGCCACGCCATAGGGCATATTGAAAGTGGATATTGACAGGTTCTTGATTAGCATGGGTGTCGGGGGTTGTGGGGAGAAGGCAAAATGGGTTTGAGAGGTAGATAGATCAGCCATGAATGAATGGCGGAATAGACCCAATAGGCCAAATGGCCTAATTCTGCTCCTCTGACTTATGAACTTATGCCGTGTCCTTAAAACAATGGTATGTGATTACTGCAGGAAGGTTACATGGACAGTTTTTTTTCACTTAAATTGTTTTTTCCCCATGAGTTTTTTTTTGTAAATTTGCAAAGTGGTTCTCTAGTTCCCGATCAAAATCGTATTATAACCGATTCGTCCTGTATAATGGTACTCCCTAATTCACCAATCGCATTATATGCAATTCACGTTATGGAAATGCACAATATAGTATAACTGCCGGCAGTGATAAGTTAAACCAATAAAGGTCTCCAAGAGTTGCACTCACCTTCACTCGCATTAATTATAATATCAGGCTGAAACACACTCCAGGATGAAGAATCTCCAAATTAAGGAAAGCATGGAAGCCATCAAAAAGATAAAGTCAGAGAAGCATGGAAACAGGCCCTTCAACCCACCAAATCCATGTTTACCATCTAGCATTAATGCTGCCCTAACTGTTTTACTCTTCCACGTATACTTGTGCATCCAACACTCACTTTCACAACCCTTCCAATCCTCACTTTCCCAACAGGAGCGTCAATTGCCCTCCTAAGAATAGACCCACATCCCACCATGGCATCCATGTCTGACAGACCCACACTCGCTGAGAAATGGTAACGTTCAGTCTTCCTCAACACACCCACCACTGGCAGTACATTCACTCGCTTCCCCCTTCCCTCGGCCCAAGATTGAGGGCGAGTACAAGGAGGCTGGGTCGGAGGGCACTGCTGGAGGTCGGACGGGTGCATGGAGGGTGCTGGACACACTGCCGAAAACAAAACGGGACCCGGCGTGAGGGGGCCGCCGAGATCAAAGGGGGACCATTGGGGACTAAATTAAATACTTGTGTAACTTAGTCGGTGCCCTATACGGGGCGACTGTGCATACCTTGGGTATGCAAAACAAAGAATCTACACTGTGTCAGGTCACATGTGACAATAAAGTATCATTTATTCATTCCCTGCACTCTCAGAGTCCGCGACAACCCCTCCCCATCCTAACACCGCCCTCTGTGTAAAAACTTGCCCCTCACATCCTCTTTATCACCTTAAATCTATGTTCTTTCGTCTGTGATATTTCTACCCAGGGTAAACCTCACCATAGCCGCTGCATGACTTGCGAGTATTTCCACCATTTTAATTTTCCATAGATTACAACACTCGAAATACTGTGGAGACATAGGAACTGCAGACGCTGGTTTACAAAAAAAGTGTTGACAAACAAAGTGCTGGAGTAACTCAGTGCACCTTTCTGTGTCCCTGGAGAACATGTCTAGGTGACGTTTCAGGTCATGCATAGGTTAGTTTATAGTCACGTGTACTGAGGTGCAGTGAAAAGCTTTTTGCTGCGTGCTAACCAGTCAGCAGAAAGACTATACATGATTACAATCATGCAATCCAGTGTACGGAATCAGGGAATAATGTTTAGTGCAAGATAAAGCCCATTAAACTCCGATTGAAGATAGTCCGAAGATAGATGGGAGCTCAGGACCGTTCTCCAGTTGTTGGTAGGATAGTTCAGTTGCCTGTTAACAGCTGGGAAGAAACTGTTGCTGAATCTGGAGTTATGCATTTTCACACTTCTGTACCTCTTGCCTGATGGGAGAGGGGAGAAGAGAGAGAGACTGGGATGAGACTGGTCCTTGATTATGCTGGTGACCTTGGGTTAGGGTTAGCAAGGTTCCTGACCCAAAATCCATGTCACAAAATATGTTCTCCAGAGATGCTGCCTGATCCGAAGAGTTACCAATAATACTTAGCTTGTCTTTTAATCATGACATTTTAAAAAAAGAGCTTTTAATTGCTAAAGACTGTTGATGCGAAGGATACAAAGTTCACACGGGATGGGGCTTTGAGTTGTCACAGCTGCCGGACCTGGGGAAACAATTTCAAGACATTAGCACATGAGACGTTTTTAAAACTCTGGCTGAGATAGTTTCCACTGCAGGACTAAACAGAGGAAAAAATATATTCAAAGCTATTGATGAAAAAACAAAGATAAAATGACGACAGTAAACGTTGTACATTCTGAGAGGTTTAGATCTCGCACAAAGCGTTAGTGAGGCTGCACTTGGAGTATTGCATTCCGTTTTGATCACCCTGCCATGGGAAGGAAGTCATTAAACTGGAAAGAGTGCAGAGAACTTGAGCATCTGAACTATGGGGAGAAGTTGGGAAGACTAGAGGGCATAGTTTTAAGGTCAGAGCAGAAAAGCTTCGATGAGATGTGTGAAGCACATAACATAGAGGCTGGTGAGTGCCTGGAATGTGCTGCCAGGGGTGGTGGTGGAGGGAGATAGGATAGTAGTGCTTAATAGGCTTTTAGATAGATACATGGATATGCGGGAAATGGAGGGATATGGATCAGGTCCTGGCAGAGATTACCTTAATTTAGCATCATGGTGAGCACGAGCATTGTGGGCCAAAGGGCCTGTTCCTGAGCTGTACAGACAGCTGTGGAAGCCGTCATTGGGATTCTTAAAGCAGAGATTGACAGGTAAGGGTAGTAAGTACATTAGTAAGGGTGTCAAACATTATGGGAGAGATGGCAGGAAAATGGTGTTGAGAGGGAAAGGTAGATCAGCCATGATTGAATGATGGAGTAGTTGATGGGCTGAATGGCCTAAATCTGCTCCTCCATCCTATGGACTAAACTTATGTACAGTGGGCATGAGATCAGATGCCAAACATGCACACAATCTCCGCCAGCCTGAGCGTGGGGGTGTGAATGGGGAGAGTGGGTGAGCTATTACACTCCCCTACACCGTGCCTTACTCCCACACCTCCATCTCCCACACATCCCTCTCCTCCCAGACACAACACTCATGGACTGTCCTACATCTGCTCGTTGTTCAAGTCTGTTTAGCTCGGTGGTGGGGATGGGTGAGAGTGGGGGACAGTCTAAAGAGGAATCAATATTAGTAAAACTGGATGGCTTTCATAAGTTCATGTTCCAGGAGCAGAATTAGACCCGTACTAATCAAAAATCGGTCAATCTCCGCCTTAAAAAATACCCTTTGACAGCCTCCACAGCCGTCTTTGGCAATTAATTCCCACAGATTCACCACCCTCCAGCTAAAGAAATTCCTTCTCATCTCCTTTCTAAAGGAACGTCCTTTTATTCTGAGGCTGTGGCCTCTGGTCCTAGACTCTCCCACTAGTGGAAACATCCTCTCCACAATGACAGACGCTGTGCTCAGAGTCAGTGGGTTGACTGCAAATGACGGATCTGAAATCACCCACCTGCTCGGGGGATCTTACAGGGTTGAATGGACAGAGGTAACAGGACTTGCTGATGAATCGTGACCGCACCATCAAATTCTGCTCGCAGTTTGATATCGAATATCATGGAGGTCTGTAAACACAGGATCACACGTAGGGACTGATCAACCACCTGCAGATCCACATGCCCTAACACTCGTCTGGACAAGCACATGGCAGGATCACCCGTGGGTACTTAGGAACCCCCTTTACATCTACCTACAGAACACCTGAAGGAGAACATGCAGAAGACCCACACCACCCTGACCACGACCTCATCTCACCGCTACCATTGGCAACAAGGTACAGGATCCTGCGAACAGTGTCCTCCAGGTTCAAGAACATCTTCCCAGGAAACATCAAGCTCTTGAACACTGCACAACACTGACCTCAGCAACTGTGATCTTCTATGGATTGAATGCGGTAACAGGTGTACGGTAGAGACCATACTGACTGGTTCCATGACTATGTAACTCAGACGCCCAGAAACGAAGGAGAGAATGGTGAACACCGCCCGGTCCGTCACAGGTATTGAACTCCCCACCATCGAAGGGATCTGCAGGAGGCACAGCCCCAAAAAGGCAGCCAGCATTATTAGAGACCCACACCACCACCCTGGCCACCCTCTCATTTCACTGCTACCATAGGGAAGAAGGTACATGAGCCTGAGAACTGTGACTTCCAGATTCAAGAACAGCTTCTTCCCAGCAATCATCAGGCTCTTAAACATTGCACAACGCTAACAGTTTTACCTCAGCAACAATCTACTATTTGCTGTTTTTGGTTGCATTGAGGCCCTCTAATTCTTGATCTCCCTACACCGTGACTTTGTATATCCACCCTATCTATTCCACTCGTGATTTTATACATCTCTATAAGATCACTCTTCAGCCTCCTGCTCCAAGGATTCCACTACTCTGGGAAAATTCACCCTTTCAATTCCGACTATTGCTCCTGATTCTTGATCCTTTATAGCTGCGAGGTAAATCCTGGAACTATACCATGTGAGGTTAGTAATTGGGAAATACACATCTTACCTGAGAACTCTGATGATGCACCACCACTAAGTTATCAACCACATTCAAGGCAAATTTTCCGATGGTGTTTAGTTTCAATATATGCATTTTCTTACACTGTCCTTCTCTGCAAACAAAATACAACACATTCAGGGACCAGGGTGGCACAGTGGCACAACAGTAGAGTTGCTGCCTTCCAGCGCCAGAGACCCGAGTTCCATCGTTACGGGTGCTGTCTGTGTGGAGTTTGCACATTCTCCCTGTGACCATCTGGGTTTTTCTGCAGGTACTCTGGTTTCTTCCCACACTCCAAAGACATGCAGATTTGTACATTAATTGGCTGCTGTAAATAAGAGTTAGATGTGGCCCTTGTGGCTAAAGGGATCAGGGGGTATGGAGAGAAGGCAGGTACAGGATACGGAGTTGTTTGATCAGCCATGATCATATTGAATGGAGGTGCAGGCTCAAAGGGCCGAATGGCCTACTCCTGCACCTAATTTCTATGTCCCCTGTGTGTAGGATAGTGGTAGTGCACAGGGTGATCGCTGGTCGGCACGAACTCGGTGGACTGAAGAGCCTGTTTCCACACTGTTTTCCAAAGTCTGAAGTAAAGTTTAAATCTCCTCAAGGTACAGTGCTAACTGATTATGATTCCAACAACCATGTCTTACCTGGGTAAATAATACAAGATGACTTCTGCACCAGGATTGTTGGGAGCCCTTGGCTGATGTTTCAAGTAGAGGACGTACAGTTGGCCATACCTTGTGAGAAAAAGCAATGGTTAAAGGTTATTGACCTTCTTAATTAATCAATGCTTTAGGAAACATTGCAAAAAAAGGGCGAGCTTACAGAACAAGGAGCTGGGTATTACTATTTCATCAATAATTGCAGCAGGATCTTAATCGGTTGGGCAGGTGGGCAGAGAAATGGTTGATGGAATTTAACACAGTGAAATGTGAGGTGTTGAATTTTGGGATGTTTAACAAGGGCAGGATCTACACAGTGAATGGTGAAGGCTCCAGGAGGTGTTGTAGAGCACAGGGATCTAGGAGTGCAGATACGTAGTTCCTTGAAAGTGGCGTCGTAGGTAGATAGGATGGTCAAAAAAGGCTTTCGGCACATTGGCCTTCATCAGTCGGGGTATTGAGTATAGAAGTTGGGAAATCATGCTGCAGTTGTATAAGACATTGGTGAAGCCACAAGAAGAGTATTGTGTTCAGTTTTGGGCAACATGATGTTGCCAAGCTGGAAAGGGAGTAGAGAAGATTTACGAGGATGTTGCCAGGACTTCAAGGTCTGAGCAGTAGGGAGAGGTTGAGCAGGCCAGGACCTTACTCCCTGAAGCGCAGGAGGACGAGGAGTGTTCTTATCAAGGTGTATAAAATCATGAGAGGAATAGATCGAGTAAACGCGCAGTCTTTTGCCCAGAGTAGGGGAATAGAGAACCAAAGGACATAGGTTTAAGGTGAGGGGGGATAAATTTACTAGGAACTCGAGGGATAACCTTTTTTATACACAAAGGGTGATGGGTGTATGGAACAGGCTGCCGGAGGAGGTAGTTGAGACAGGTACTATGGCAACGTTTAGAAACATTTAGACAGGTACATGGACAGGATAGGGTTGGAGGGATATGGGCCAATGCAGGAAGGTGGGACTAGTGTAGATGTGACATGTTGGTTGGTGTGGGCAAGTTGGGCCAAAGTGCCTGTTTCCCTGCTGTATGACTATAATAAAGCTAGCTCCCTCACAGCTGAGACTGTTGTATATACCATCAGTGTGTTACGTTGACCATGTGTACTACACAAGACACACTGGTCAACCTGAGGAGCACCTTCAGCAAGACTGGTTCCACCAAGATGCAGTACAGAACGCCACAGGAGATCCTTCTTCCTTGTGGCTATCAAACTGTACAACCCCTCCCCCTGCTGTCGTGGGGTAGACGGAGACCGACCCCCCCCCAATCGTTACACATCCCCCAAATCCTTTCCACTCATCACTTTAATTTCATGTATCTTGTTGTGTTTTATGACTGTTGGCAGACCAAGTTCCCTCCTGGGATAAAATAAAGTTCTATCGTATCGTACTTACACGATGGCCATAATTGTATCTCTGTCGGAGAGAATGGGGTTTCCAGACTTGGGGCTGGTGGGCAATTCGATTTCAAACTTTGGCATTTTTGTCATTGTTCCGCTCTGGTAAGTAAAATTAAAGTCACTGGATCATGCTGCACAACTAAACACATTATACAATTTCTCACAACATAAGGGGAGCTTGTCCGTCTGAACGGAAGATCAATCTGTCGGGATCAATCTCTCTTGCAGTTATACAAGACACTAGTACGGCCGCACTTGGGAGTATTGTGTTTAGTTTTGGTCTCCCTGCTATAGGAAGGATGCCATTATTTTGGGAAGGGTGCAGAGAAGATTTTACGAGGATGTTGTCAGGAGCTATAGGGAGAGGAAGGGCAGGTTGGGACTATTCTGTGGAGCACAGGAGGATGAAGGTGATACGATACACAAACAGAATTTTTTTCCAGGTTCGAGGATTCTAAAACTAGAGGGCATAGGCTGAAGGAGAGAGGGGAGAGATTTAAGAGGGACCTCAGGAGTAACTTTGTCACTCATTGTCCGTATCTGGAATGAGCTGCCAGAGGAAGTGATAGAAGTGGATAACTTTAAAAGACACATATTCTTTTTCTCCAGAAAGGCTGTCTGACCTGCTGAGTTACCCCAGCTTTTTGTGTCTACCTGCAGTTCCTTGAATCTATATTTTGACTGCTCCAATGTAAAATCTCCACAAGGTATGCCTAATTTGAAGAAGTTCTCTTCTTCGTCCAACGGGAGTTCTGTGAGAACCTCTCTCACTGCTCTACCTCTGTGATTACTACTGGTATAACCTGCCACACTTTGTCCTGCCTCACCCCTTTTCTAGCTTTCTTCCCCAACCCCCTCGTCCCCCCCTTACAATCAGTCTGAGGGGTACCGACTTGAAACATCTATTCATGTTCTCCAGAGATAGACAAAAATAGCTGGACTAGCTTAGGACGTCAGGCAGCATCTGACCTGCTGAGTTACTCTAGCTTTTTGTGCCTATCTCCAGTTTAAACCAGCATCAGCAGTTCCTTCCTATACATGTTCTCCAGAGATGCTGCCTGACCTGCTGAGTTACTCCAGCACTTACGTCTTTCTACGACTCTATAGTATGTGTCGGAAGGAACTGCTTATACTGGTTTACACCAACACACAGACACAAAATGCTGGAGTAACTCAGCGGATCAGGCAGCATCTCTGGAGAACATGGATAGGTGACGTTTTGGGTCGAGACCCTTCTTCAGACTGAGAGATGGGGTGAGGAAAACTAGAGACATAAAAAGGTTCAGAACAAGTATGATTTAACTGTATAGCACATAACACAAATATGTTCACTGTATCTCAGTGCATATGACAATAAAAACCAATACCAGTGCCTGTGCATCCTTTTCTCATCTGTGAGCAGTGTGGAGAGATGATGGGGGCTTGATTGGAGCACAGCACCCAACTTACCCTGAATGTAAAGGGCTGTAAGACATTACCCTGCACGGTGGTGGACAGGAGGAGCACTGCCGTCTCGGGACAGTACATGTACCAGTTGACATTGATGCTGTGTGTCTTGAGTTGTTTTAAAGCACGTTTGTCAGGGAGTACCTGGGAACAACAGAAACGACAAGCACTGAATTTAACAGAACGTTGCCTGGATTAGGGGGTATTAGCTGCAGAGAAAGGCTGGACAAACTTAGATTATATTCGCTGGAATACCAGAGGTTGCGGGAGACAGGGTTAGGGCGAACAGCTGGTGGAGCCGCTGCCTCACAGCTTTAGAGACCTGGGTTCGATCCGGACCTCGGGTGCTGACTGTGGAGTTTGCACATTATCTTTGTGTCCACATGGATTTTCTCCAGGTGCTCCTTTGTCTCCCCACTTCCCAAAGACGTGTGGATTTGTAGATTAATTGGCTTCTGTGAATTGCCCTTAGTGTGCAGGATGACGTAGAACTAGTGTTTGGGTGATCAGTGGATTTGGCAGGACGAAGGGCCTGTTTCCACGTTGTATCTCTAAACTGAAAGAAGTGTATACAATTATGAGAGGCATAGATAGGGTAGACAGTCATAACATTTTTCCCCAGGATGGAAATATCAAAGACAATGAGGGGACAAAGTTTAAGGGAGATGTATGGGGCACATTTTGTTTTTACACTGAGAGTGATGGGTGCCCGGAACATGTTGCCGGGAGTGGTGATGGAGGCAGATACGATAGTGGCATGGAAGAGACTTTGTATAGGAACATGGTTATGCATGGAATGGAGGGATATGGATTATGTGCAGACAGATAAGAATTAGTCTTGACATCATGTTCAACATGGACATTGTGGGCCGAAGGGCCTATTCTTGAACTATGTTCTATAATGCCACAACCGAACAGGTATAACCAAGGCATGTAATGTTAGGCCACTTACTAATATGGTGTCGGGACAACAATCTCTCCCTCAATGTCAGCAAGATGAAGGAGATAGCTAGCGAAGTCAGGAAGCTTGGAGTACATGCTCCAATCAGCATCAATGGTACCTTAGCGCAAATAGTTGAGTGCTTCAAGTGCCTTTTAATTTTACCAATGATCTGTCGTGGACCAACCACATTGATACAACAGCCAAGAAGGCACACCAACGCCTCCACTTCCTTAGGAGACTGAGGAAATTTGGCATGTCTCCAATGACCTTTGCAAACTTCTACAGGTGCACAGTAGAAAGTATACTGTCGAGTTGCATCACAGTTTGGTTAGGGAACAGCTCTGCCCAAGAAATTGCAGAGTTGTGGATGTAGCCCAGTCCATCATACAGACCAGACTCTCCATCATTCTCATCTACATTTCACGCTGCCTCGGAAGAGCAGACAATACCATGGGTGGGACAGTGGCGCTGCCTTACAGCACCAGAGACCCGGGTTCAATCTTGACTAAGGGTGCAGTCTGTACAAAGTTTGTACATTCTCTCCATGTCTGTGTGGGTTTCCCCTGACACTCCCGTTTCCTCCCATAATCCAAAGATGTACAGGTTTGTAGGTTAATTGGCTTCAGTAAAAATTGTCCCTGGTGGGTAGCACAGTGCTAGTGTGCAGGGATCGTTGGTCGGCGCAGATTCATTGGGCATAAACATTGGGCATGTTTATGCGCTGTATCTCCAAACTAAACTAACATAATCAAAGACATGCCTAGTGGATCGGCGAGAGACGGTGGGGAAGGGATGAAATAGTATTTGGAAAACTGGTAGCTTGCAAAGATCTTACTTGCCTGGTAAAATTCAATTCCTTGGTCAGTGATAAACACTATTTCACTCGTACTAGTCCAACAGAAGCCCAGGATGTTGGCATTTTTGGTCTAAAGAAGGAATAGAATGAAAAGATGTATTTTAATCTGGGAACACGAAAAGTTGCATTTTAGACTGAAGAAGAAAATATTGATTAAGATAATAAGCCGCTGAGTTACTCTGGCGTTTTGTGATTATACCTTCGGTATAAACCAGCCTCTGCAGTTCCTTTCTACACAAGGTATTAATTAAAACCACTGATTGCCAGCACTTGGAATTACATCATTATTGGAATCACAGCGCATGACCATGGGAAGGCAGGTTGATTTTCCAGGGTACAGGATTCAGATGTGACAGAGAGGGATGCAGGCCAGGAGGGCGGGTGGGGGGGGGGTTATATAGGCACTAATTAGGCTATATAGGCATTATAATTAGGCATTATATTATACTGATTATACTGGCATGCTTGTCTTCAGGCCACAGAATACAAGGTTAAGGGCAATATGTTGCAACTTTACCAACCACTGGTTAGTCCGCACGGGAGTAGTGAGCGCAGTTCTGGTCGTCACGCTATAGGAAGGATGTGATTGTGCTGGAGAGAGTGCAGGGGAGATTCACCAGGATGTAGCTTGAATTGGAGGAGAGATTGGATAAGCTAGGTTTGTATTTCCTGGAGTGAAATAGGCTGAAGGTGATTAGATGGAGGTATATAAAATGAAAGTAGATGGGGTAGATCGTTAGAATATATTTCCCATGACAGGCGCATCAAAAAACAAGAGGGAATTGTGGGAGGAAGGAGTTCGCAACGGGATCTGGTGGGTAAGTTTTCCACAGAGAGAGTTTAATATCTGAAACTCACTGCCAGAGATGGTGGAATCAGATACAATCACCACGTTTAACAATCATTTAGGTGGGCACGTCAATGAGCAAAGAGTTGAAGGATGCAGATCTGATGATGGGCTACTTATAGATGGGCAAAAGGGTCACTATGGACATGATGGGCCGAAGGGCTTATTTCTGTGTTGTACAATTCCAACGATTGCTACTGAACACATCACATCCAAAAAAAGGACCAGCATCTTTAAATGGGACCAATTCTTGATTGTGGTCAGCATGGCCTTGATGGCCCAAAGGGCCTGATTCTGTTCTGTATCCCTCTGTACCTCCATTACCTTGCATTCTTGTGAGTATTCTGTTTGAGGCAGATCAGGAATGAAGTTGATAAAATCCTACAAAAAGATGAGAGATGTTAGTCTGCACCATGACAGGTCCACTCGTTCAAAACAGACCTTTAAAGAAACAGGTAGCGCATCCTTCCTTACCACGGCCTTTGGTGTTCGCTGCACGGCTAAAATCTTATTCCCAAATGAAAATTTGATGCACTTCACTTCTCCTTTGTCTTCCATTCTTTGAAATGAACAACAAAAAAAGTTTTTTGCTGGTATGAATTTATTATCATCACGTACCATTCTGTGGCGAGGCCTGGAATTCCCAGTAGAATTAGTGTACCCAAATTAGGGACTGTTTGTTGAGACCAACTTGGCAGAGCAGGCGCTATAGACAAGTTGCCTCATTCTGTTCCTATGTCTTATGGTCTATAAGACTGTGTTATGACTTCCTGACTCATAAACTCAATGCCCCGACATATAAAAGCAAGCATACCGTACACCTTTATCACTCTATCTACAGGTTGAATACCGATTTTCTGGCACCAGCGGTTCCAGAGCTTTTCTGGATTATCCGTTTTTCTGGACTAACAGCGGTCACATGATAATAAAACAACAATATCCCCCTGACCCGCTAATGACTCCCCTCCATGGCTCTAAAGAACCATGGAGTGCCAGAAACTTAAATAAAACAAATTTAAAATGTAAAGTGAATGTGACTGGCATTTTTAACCAGTGCTGAAACATGGCCTACGGCCCACCGACTCTTCACTGACCAGCGATCACCCTGTACACAAACACTATACTACACACTAGGAACAACTTTACCAACGTCAATTAACCTACAAACCGTGGAGTATAGGAGGAAACCGGAGCACCTGGAGAAAACCACGCGGTCACAGGGAGAACGTACAAACTTCGTACAGACATGGCTCTTAGTCAGGATCGAACCTGGTTCTCTGGCGCTTTAAGGCTGCTACTCTACACAACGCCACTGCGCCGCCCAACTTCCACACTAGCTGTTTCGAATTCCCTGTCAACTCAAGATCATTCAAATCTCCACCATTCCTGTCCTCTGTAACATAGCAATGGAGGCCATTCCAGCTCACTCTGGAGTAATCTCATCGCCCCGTTCCCCTCCAGCCTCGCCGCACAGCCCTGAAAACTATTGGTCCTCAAATGGCTTTGTGTCAAAACCCAGCAAGCTTCTGGACATTTTCCCTCACTGGCTTATTGTCAAACCCTAACCACTGATCACTCCATGAACCCAGTACATTGAAGGTGATACAAATACTATATGTGTCTACTTCGTAGTAAGAGCTTCGTTCCAAGACAACCCATATTGTCACAGATTAGTTAAGGGACTTTTTAAGAAGGTCAGAACAAGACCACTTCTCCATTTTATTCATAGCTTAAAGCAAAAAGTGAAATGAAGGTTCGAAAGAATGAAGCTGAACTATTTCTATCATTTTTCTGTCAACCAGCATGGAGTCCAGCTGCAACACACCACCACAACCAGGAACCGCTAGGTTTCTATCCCATTTCGCTAAGTATCTCTCTGCGGAGGATAAACTGCTGCCTTCAACTAACACAATCACAGCTGCGCCACCAGTCCGTCAGCTCCCTTTGCAACAGGATAATCAAAGACCTGTTCCACCCCTGTGAGTTGAGTTTAGTTTATTGTCACGTGTATCGAGGTACAGTGAAAAGCCCTTGCTGCGTGCTAACCAGGATGATACAAAAGCTTGAAAGCATGTACCACCAGATTCAGGAACAGCTTCTTCCCCGCTCCAGACATTTATTCACTTCTACCCTCTGACCCATCACTATCTTCCCTTGAGTACTCTACCGAACTATTACAGATATACGGTAGAGTGCACACTGACTGGTTACATCAAGCCTGGATTGGCAACTCAAATGCCCAGGAACCAAGGAGATCAGATAGTTATAGGCACTGCCCAGTCCATCACAGGTAATGACTTCCCCACACCTGAGGGAACCTAAAGGCAGCACTGCCTCAAAAAATCATCAAAGACCCACACCTGCACTCTTCTCCCCTCTCCTGTCAGGCAGAAAGTACAAAAGTTGAAAGCACGCTCTCATCTCACTGCTACCATCGGGAAGAAAGTACAGGAACCCTAGAACCGTGACCTCCAGGTTCAAAAACAGCTTCTTCCCAGCAACCATCAGTCTCTTGCACACTGCACAACACTAACCTCTGCAACTGTGATCATCTGTGGACTGTGTCTTTGATTGCAATATGGACTTCCATTTATGCACTATTATGGTTACCTATACAGTAATTATTTGTTGTATTTATTAATTATTGTATACTTATATTTTAGTTATTGCATTAATGGACCTGTAACTCTGAACGGTCCTTCCATAAGCTAGGATACTGTCTGATTCGCCTTAGCAGGGTGGCGCAGCAGTAGAGCTGCTGCCTTACAGCGCCAGAGACCCAGGTTAAAACCTGACTAAGGGGACTGTCTGTACGGAGTTTGTACGTACTCCCCGTGACCGCGTGGGTTTTCTCCGAGTGCTCTGGTTTCCTCCCGTTTTCCAAAGACGTACAGGTTTGTAGATTAATCTGGCTTCAGTAAAAATTGTACATTGTCCCTACTGTGTGGGATAGTGTTAGTGTATGGGATGATCACTGGTTGGTGCCGACTCAGTGGGCTGAAGGGCCTGTTTCCATGCTGTATCTCTGAACTAAACTAAACCTTTACCCCATTGCAGACGTTGCACTAATGTGCTACAATGCTGAGAACTATATTCTGCACTCTGTATCTTCCCCTTTCCTCTATTGTACTCGAGTTTAATTTGATTGTATCTATGCAAGGTGTTATCTGATCTGTTGGGATAGCATGTAAAACAAAGCTTTTCACTGTACCTCAGTACAAGTGACAATGATAAATCTAAACCTAAAAGCTGCTGCCACGTAATAATTTAATTGTTGTATGGTCGGTAAATATGGTAATTAGACACTCATGACTTGGCCTTGACCCTTTGTTCTTCCACCACCAGGTTCCCAAATTCTCTGGCAAATTATTCTAAAGTTTCCCTCCCTCTCCACAAATGTGGCCAACTGCTCGTGTGGGGAAAAAAAGTCATTTTAACACCAGTTTTATGATTCTGCGATTATGGGGGATTTCTGTCCTGCACTTTTACCCAAAATGCAGAATTTCCCCCAACTCCTCAAAAAAAAAAACTGACTAAAATAGAACACAGCTAATCTTCATGTTTAAAATAAGGAAGGTCATTAAATGCGAAACAGCATTCAGTTACGCTTAAGGATAACAATTTCAAGTGAATCTATGCAGTAATTGCTCAATTTACAGAAGTTCTGTTCCTGGAAAACTTTGCTAAAAGCAAAATTTCTCAAATCCACAATGCTGAGTGAAGTGCAGCATAGATACTTTGGTAGCCAGTAAATCATATGCCAAAGAGTGGCATGTGTAACAGGGTGTCACCATAGGTTCACAGTGTTGTACAGCACAAAAACAGGCCATTCAGCCCCATTTACTGAACCTGGCCCACATCCCTCTAAAACCTCTGAAGAAGGGTCTCGACCCAAAACATCAAGCATTCTCCAGAAATGCTGCCCGTCCCGCTGAGCTACTCCAGCATTTTGTGTCTACCCACATCCTTCAAAACCTTTCCTATCCATCCACCTGTCCAAATGTCTTTTAAATATTGTAATTGTACTTGCCTCGACTATCTTGTTCCATATACCCACCACCCTCTGGGTGAAAAAGTTGGACCTAAAGTTCCGATTAAATCTTTCCCCACTCACTTTAAATCTATGTCCTCTGGTTCTCGATTCCCCTCCCATAGACACATAGAAAATAGGTACAGGAGTAGGCCATTTGGCCCTTTGAGCCAGCCCCGCCATTCAATATGATCATGGCTGATCATCCAAAATCAGTACCCCGTTCCTGCGTTCCCCCCCCCCCCCGAGCTAAATCTAGGTTCTTAACCCGAAACATCACCCATTCCTTCTCTCCAAGATAAACACAAAAACCTGGAGTAACTCAGCGGGAAGGCAGCTAAATCTAACTCTCTCTTGAAAACATCCAATGAATTAGCCTCCACTGCCTTCTGTGGCAGAGAATTCCACAGATTCAAAACTCTCTGGGTAAAAACGTTTTTCTTCATCTCAGTCCTAAATAGCCTAGCCCTTATTCTTAAACTGTGACTCAAATCCTCTCGCAATGAAGGACAACTTGCGAATGAATGCGCAATTAGCTTTCTTCACTGCCTGCTGTACCTGCATACTTACTTTCAGTGACTGATGTACAAGCACACCCAAGTCTTGTTGCACCTCCCCTTTTCCTAATCTGACACCATTCAGATAATCTGCCTTCCAGTTCTTGCCACCAAAGTGGATAACCTCACATTTATCCACATTAAACTGCATCTGCCCACTCACCTTACCTATTCAAGTCACCCTGCAGCTCATAGCATCCTCCTCGCAGCTCACACTGCCAACGTCCTCCGCAAACTTGGAGATGTTATCTTTAATTCCAATGTCTAAATCGTTAATATATATTGTAAATAACTGGGGTCCCAACACTGAGCCTTGCGGCACCCCACATCACTACCTGCCATTCTAAAAAGGACCCGTTAATTCTTACTCTTTGCTTCCTGTCTGCCAACCAGTTCTCTATCCATGTCAATACCCTACCCCTAATACCATGTGCTCTACTTTTGCACACTCATCTCTTGTGTGGGACCTTGTCAAAGGCTTTTTGAAAGTCCAGATACACCACATCCACTGGCTCTCCCTTATCCATTCCACTTGTAACATCTTCAAAAAATTCCAGAACATTAGACAAGCATGATTTCCCCTTTATAAATCCATGCTGACTTTCACCGATCCTGTCATTGCTTTCCAAATGCACTGCTATTACATCTTTAATAATCGGCTCAAGCATCTTCCCCATAACCGATGTAAGGCTAACCGGTGTATAATTCTGTTTTCTCTACCTCCTTTCTTAAAAAATTGAGTTACATTACCTACCGTCCAGTCCACAGGAACTGATCCAGTCTATAGAACATTGGAAAATGATTACCAATGCATTTCTAGAGCCTCCTCCTTGAGTACTCTGACCATCAGGCCCTGTGGATTTATCTGCCTTCAGTCCCAACAGTTTACCTAACTCAATTTCCTGACTAATGTGAATTCCCTGCAGTTCCACTTCCTACTAGACCCTCGGTCCCCTAGTTTTTCTTGGAGATTGTTTGTGTCTTCCTTAGTGAAGACAGAACCAAAGTACCACATTATTATAACCATTGTTGTTCTACAAAGTACAATCGTTTTTCTGTCATGTAAGATCACACAGCACGTATTACCTGAAAGAGATGGAGGCCTTGTCATCCAGACCTTTGGCCACCACACCTGTTGCACCTCCGGAGCGAACAGCAAACACCTGTAAATGCAAAATGGAAGATCCTCTATTGTCCAACCAGCTTAAGTGCGAGAGTCTAGGGGGCAGCCTCAGAATATAGATCCTCCACCGAATACAGATCCACCACCGCCGCTCTGGAATCAAGGGTGCTGGAAAATCGGTGGTGTGCCTGTAAAAGGACATACCTTTAGAATAGGGATGAGGAGAAATTTCTTTAGCCAGAGGGTGGTGAATCTGTGCATTTTATTGTCACAGACGGCTGTAGAGGCCAAATCATTCGGTATTTTTAAAGAGGGGAATGACAAGTTCTTGACAGGTTACGGGGAGAAGGCACGAAAATGCGGTTGAGGGCAAAAAATAGATCTTCAGCTGTGATCGAATGGCAGAACACACTTGACGAGGCGAATGTCCTAATTCTGCACCTCTGTCTCCTGATCTTATGAAGTGACATAATGGAGACACAAGGAATAACAGATGCTGGAATCTTGAGTGAAGCACAAAGAGCTGGAGTAACTGTGGAGGGAATGGACAGATGTAAATTGGCGTGGGGGGGAAAGCTATAAAAGAATGGGAGCGGGAGGAGGCGAGACAAAGCCTGGCAAGTAATAGGTGGGGAAAGACACTAAATGCTGGAGTAACTCAGCGGGTCAGGCAGCATCTCTAGAGAAAAAGGATGGTGACCGGGTCAGGACCGTTTTTCAGCAGTCTGAAGAAGGGTTTTGACCAAAAACATCACCGAATCTTTTGCTCCAGATATGCTGCCTGACCTACTGTGTTACTCCAGCAGTTTGTGTCTATCTTCAACATAAAACAGCATCCACAGTTCCTTTCTACATGTAATAGATGGATATGGGTGAGCGGAGGGTGCGTTTTGAATGGCAGATGGGTGGGTGGACAAAGGTTAGAGGTGAAAAAGAGGCAAAAGACGAGGTAGGCTAATCTGTAGGACAAAATGCAAGATCCCAAGAGCGCTAGACAACAAATGTCACCTTTTGTCACGTGTACTAGCTACAGTGAAAAGCTTTGTTGACGTCTTTCCTAACTCTTTTACAACAGACCCTAGCATTTCCCCTGCAGGTCTGAGTTTTCCCTTCCCCCTCCATCAACTGTTCAATAGTGAGGGTACAAAGGTCACTCTCCAATCTGCTCGAACTAATCAATAATCCACTGGGTTTTGGATGACAACATGTTTCCACTATTTTCATGACTAAGTATTCAAGGGTGAATTTTCTTAAATGAATATCAATTCTCTTTAATTCCTCCTTCCCGTTAAACTCTTAGTTCCCTATCAATTCTAGCAAGTTCCCCGAAGTATATTCTGTGAAGACAGATACCAGGCTTTTTTTGTTTTGCCATTTCATTGTTCCCCTTTGCAAATTGTCACATTTCTGACTTGAATAAACCTACATTGTTTTT
This sequence comes from Leucoraja erinaceus, assembly GCF_028641065.1. NCBI lineage: Eukaryota > Metazoa > Chordata > Chondrichthyes > Rajiformes > Rajidae > Leucoraja > Leucoraja erinaceus. The sequence continues at coordinate 52,450,272 of NC_073380.1, read as the reverse complement.
TAGTTTTATAAATACAGCATGGAAACAGGCCCTTCGGCCCATGCCGACCATCAATCACTTGTTCCATGTTATCCCACTTTCTCATCCACTCCCAACACACTGGGGCAATCAACCTACAAACCTGCACTGAGATCCTTCTTCCCTGTGGCTATCAAACTGTATAACTCCTCCCCCTTCTGTCATGAGGTAGACTGAGACCGACTCTTCCCTTCCCCCCCCCCCCCCCCAATTTTTGCACATCCCCAATCCTTTCCACTCGTCACTTTAATTTCATGTTTCATGTATTTTGTGTTTTATGACTGTTGGCAGATCAAGATGCAAGATATATTTATTTGTCACATGTACCAATTGGTCCAGTGAAATGTGAGGTCGCCACACAGCCATACGAATAATAGAGCACAGAACACGATAGTCTTAACACAGACATCCCCACACAGCGGGATCAAAGTTTCCCACCATGAGGGAAGGCTCCAAAATTCTGTCATCCTCCTCTGGTGTCCTCCAGTGGTCGGGGGCCCCAGAACCCCTCGCAATCGCCGCTACGGGAGGCCAGAGGTTCAGGCCAGCTCGCCGGGGTGATGGAAGTCCGACGTCGGGACTGGAGGACATCCTCAGCGGCTTGGACACCCGAATCGGCCACCTCCTACCGGAGTCCACAGGCCGCGCTGGGCGGAGATTCAACGCTGGCGGCTCTCAGCAAAGGGCCCCAGGACTTTGGATGTTGAAGTCAGTGCCAGCCACGCTGGAAGCTCTGCAAACCACAGTTCCGATGTTGAAGCAGCAGGCTCAGCACTCCGGAGCTTCAACGACGATCCAGGTAAGCAATCGCCCACTCCGCGATGTATCCAGCGCTGCGCTGCTGCTGCTGAAGCTCTGGTCCGGTCCCCGGCAGGAAAGGCTATTCTAATCCAGGTGGTAGGCCGCGAGGAGGTGGGCGAGGACGCGACTATTCTTCGAGTCGCGTCCTCGCCAGGAAGTGACTGGGAAACAGTGTCACCCTTACCCTACCCCCCTCCCCTACATAGAAAAGCTAAAGAAATCTCCAAAACAAACTTCAAAACTGGCTAAAAATTAAAAAAAATGAAAACAGACTGTAGGCAGAGGTGGCGCCCCCCCTAGTGGATCAATTTCCCTCCTGCATTAATAATAAAGTTCTATCGTATTGTAACTTGTTGGAGGAAAACAGAGCCCAAGAGGAAACCTACGTGGTCACAGGGAGAACATGCAAACTCCATACATAGACAGCACCACGAGGTCAGGATCGAGCCCAGGTCTCTGGCGCTTTGAGGCAGCGGCTCTACCAGCTGCACCACTGTTCCGTCTGAATTGTCACTGTTTTTTTTACACACACACGAATGTCACTGTGCCTGTTGATCCCTCTGCTGATCACTGAGAGCGGAACAGACTGTGTTCTGTTGTTCTTTTGTTCAATTATATTTAAGTATTTTCAGCTCTGTGTCATTAACATTTGTGTCACTTATTAAGTTCCCTATTTAAATGCAGATGTTTGTCTCTGTCTTTGTTCAGTTTTGGATGTTCTCATGGTGTGTCTTACTCCTGTTTATCAGGATTCTAGACAAACCCTTTTTGAGTTTATCTTACTCCTTCTCTTACTCCCCATCTCTTCTCTGCGCTTGGGTCTACTTATCTCTTGATGCTGTTACAACAGAGGATTTATTAGTGGCACATGTACCGAGGTGTAAAGTTTTGTTTTGCAGACAGGTTTTGTTTTACATGCACTGCACACAGATCAGGTACAATCAGTTCAAACACAGGTGCAATAGGCAGGTATATGGAGCAACTTTTGGCATAACCAGTTAAGACTGAACTGTAGACTGTTTTTGGTTGCACTAAGGACTTTGGCACCCGTGTTCACAAGTTATAGGAGTAGAATTAGACAATAGACAATAGGTGCAGGAGTAGGCCATTCGGCCCTTCGAGTCAGCTAATGGCTGATCTCTGCCTCCTAATCCCAGTTTCCTGCCTTGTCCCCCTAACCCTTGACACACGTTCTAATCAAGAATTTGTCTATCTCTGCCTTAAAAATATCCACTGACTTGGCCTCCACAGCCCTCTATGGCAATGTTCACTGATTAGCTACCCTCTGACTGAAGAAGTTCCTCCTCACTTCCTTTCTAAAAGATAACCTTTTAATTCTGCGGCTATGACCTCTGGTCCTAGACTCCTAGCTGTGGAAACATCCATTCCACATCCACTCTATCTATGCTTTTCATTATTCTGTAAATTTCAATGAGGTCCCCCCTAAGCATTCTAAACTCCAGCGAGTAGAGGCCCAGTGCTGTCAAACGCTCATCATTTGCTAACCCACTCATTCCTGGAATCATTCGTATTGGGGCCATCAATTTTTTGAACTGTTGATTATAGACAATGGGTGCAGTAGTCCATTCGGCCCTTTGAGCTAGCCAATAATTATTATATATTATTGGTGTGAAAGGCCAATTAAGCTGCTGCAAGCAAGAATTTAATTGTTCTGTTCATATGACAATTAAACACTCTTGACTAGTTTAGATGGGGCATCTTGGTTGGTATGGATGAGTTGGGCCGAAGGGTCTGTTTCTGCGCTGTATTCCAAGTGGTGACCGCTGAGCACTGATGATGGGAGATTCAGCCATCGTGAGGCTATTAAATCTCCGATGCCTGGTGTCACTGCTACACCAACGTTACAGGCCACAGGAGGGTGGGGGAAGAGAACACAGGGAACTGCCGGAGCTAACATCTTGAGCAAAAAAAAGTGCTGAAGTAACTCAGTGGATCAGGCAGGGATGGGAGGAGGTGAGGGTGAGGATAAGGTGAAGGAGCAATGAGTGAAAACCCAGGTGGGCCACATACCTCGGATGGTCACGTCGCACAGACACATCTGCATTTTAGTCTGTATGAACTGTTTTGACTATTTTACTGGTCTCTTTACAATCCATGTTCTGGGGATATCTAAATTTAAATGTTATTAGTTTTTTATGTTATGACATCGGATGGAAGCTGCATACCAAATCTCATTGCGCTTATGTGCAATGACAATAAAATATATTATTATTATTATTACCCAAATTCTCCTTCGCTAACCCAAGACTTCAAAGGTTCAAAGGTTATTTATTAGTCACATACACCATAGGTGTAGTGAAATGCTTATTGCCAATGCAGCACATAAAAAAGAATACAGACACAACAATAATAAAAAGATTTAAACATAAAAAACATCCCCTCACAATGGTTCCCATTATGAGGGAAGGCACAATGTCCCATGTCCACCCATAGTCGGGCCTATTATGACCTCCACAGTCGCCTTTACGGAGGACCGGTGTTCCAGGCCCTTCTCGCCGGATGATGGTGCTCCGGCGTCGGGAGAATCCTCACAGCGGCATGGGAAACCTGGAACGGCCGCTTCCTTACCGGAGACCACGGCTTCTGAAGTCGACAGACCATGCTGGATGGAGCTCCACCACTGGCGGTCTCGGCGAGAGATCCCTGGCTTCCGATGTAAAGTTCAGCGCCGCCGCCCGCAGCTGGCCACTCCACAGACCCGCAGCTCCGCGATGTTTCATCGGCAGTCCCAGCAAACCGGAGTCCGAGCGAGGCGACCCGGGCAAGACATCGCCCGCTCTGCGATAGCGCACCAGTGCTGTGCCACCGCCAAAGCTGTGGTTTGGCCAGTCCCCTCAGGAAACGCCGCTCCAGGCTCGCTGGTAGGCTGCGAGGATGGGTCGAAGGTGCTGCCCGGAGAAAAGCTGCCTCTCCGACCAGGTAGGGACCCTGAAAGCAGATTCCTCCTCCCCTGCTCCCCCCACATAAAAATGACTAGAGCTCCAGAAACAAAACACTAAAACTCACTAAAAGGAAAGAAGAGTTGAAAAAACGGACAGCTGCAGGCTGGGCAGCCATACCATACAGGACGACGCCCCCCATGAAGGGGATGGAGGAGTACTTCACCTTCTGGCGACTTTGCCCCAACCCATCTAAGAGAACTGTCATTGCCTTTCACCTCTGCAATCGGCTGGTCAATGCCAAGCTCCGAGTGTCCTTTAGTGATAAGCCAGTGAAGAATGAAAAATTCCCCAACCTCGGAGTCATCCTGGATCACACCCTCGCCTATCGTGAACACCTGATGAGGGTGGTAGCTTGGTCTAATAGCTGCCACACCAAACGAGTTGACCCTGTCCTTAACTATGTAATGCGGGTAATCACAGGGACGCTCAAGTCAACACCTTTGCAGTGGCTCCCTGTCCTCTCTCATATCGCCCCTCCCAGCATATACAGAAGGGAGAGGACGTTGAAAGATTGATGCACCATATTAAGGCTAACCCTGACCTTCCCATCCATGCTGACTTGAACCATCTGCCCAACATGCGCCTGAAGTCCCGCAAACCCTTCTGGTCTTCAGTCAAATTCCTGGAAGACTTTGACTCCAAGACTGAGTAGCGCAGAGCCTGGAAATATACCAACACCAACAACGGAGAGGTTATCACAGACCCCACAGTGAAACCTCCGGGATTTGACCTCTATCGCAAGCAATGGCTAACACTGAACATAATTCTCACCCGCCATGCAAGAACAGCCCATCACCTGCATGTGGGGGATGACAGACTGCCCTGCTTGCGACTGCGGACATCCAGACCAGACCATCCCACACATTGTGAATGACTGCTCACTGATGCTTTTCCCTGGTGGCATCAAAGCCATCCACCCAGAAACTGATACTGACCTGGCCTGGATGTCTACCCTTGACCTACAACTTTAGGCTGTGCATGCCATATGCAAGAAGAAGGCTTACTAGGCTAACCACCTCTCTTACCAACTTATCCCCCTCTTCTATATTCAGTCTGACGAAGGGTTCCGGCCCTAGAACAGGATATATCAATGATTTGGATTAGGGGATTGAAGGCTTTGTGGCTAAATTGGCAGATGATACTAAGATAGGTGGAGGGGCATATAGTGCAGAGAAAGCAAGGACTCTGCAGAAGGACTTGGACAGATTGGGAGATTGGGCATAGATATGTCAGATGGAATACAGTGTGGCCAAGTGTGGAGTCATGCATTTTGGTCGTAGGAATAAAGGCGTAGACTATTTTCTAAATGGGTAGAGAATTTAGAGGTGCAAGGAGAATTGGGATAGGGGTGGGTGTGGGGGGGGTGGGTGTGGGGATTTGAGGGTGGGTGTGAGGGAGTGAGAGGTGGGTGTGGGGGGTGAACACAAGCTGAACCAGGGTGTAAGGGGAGTGAGGGGTGGGAGTGTCAGGGGTGGGTGTGGGGGAGTGAGGGGTGGGTGTGGGGAGTGAGGGGGGGGTCCGGGGGGTGGGTGTGGGGGAGTGAGGGGTGGGTGTGGGGAGTGAGGGGTGGGTGTTGGGAGTGAGGGGTGGGGTGTGGGGGGGTGGGTGGGGAGTGAGGGGTGGTGTGGGGGGGTGGGTGTTGGGAGTGAGGGGTGGTGGTGGGGGTGAGGGGTGGGTGTGGGGAGGGAGGGGTGGGAGTGTGGGGGGTGTGGGGAGTGGGAGGGGTGGGGGTGGGGAGTGTGGGGTGTGGGGGGGGGTGGGGGTGAGGGGTGGGTGTGGGGGAGGGGTGGGTGGGGGGGTGTGGGTGGAGGTGGGGTGGATGTGAGGGTGGGTGTGGGGGGGGTGGGGGGGGAGGGTGGGTGGGGAGTGAGGGGTGGGTGTGGGGGAGTGGGGGGGGTGGGTGTGGGGGGAGTGGGGGGGGGTGTGAGGGAGTGAGGGGTGGGTGTGAGGGTGGGTGTGGGGAGTGAGGGGGGTGGGTGTGGGGAGTGAGGGGTGGGGTGTGTGTGTGTGAGGGTGGGTGGGGGGTGAGGGGTGTGTGTTGGGAGTGGGGGTGGGTGTGAGGGTGGGTGTGAGGGTGGGTGGGTGTGGGGTGGGTGGGGTGGGGGTGTGAGGGGTGGGTGTTGGGGAGTGAGGGGTGGGTGTGGGGGGGGGGGGGTGGGGAGGGTGAGGGGTGGGTGTGGGGGGTGGGTGTGGGAGAGGTGGTGTGTGGGTGTGGTGGGGGGTGGGTGTGGGGAGTGAGGGGTGGGTGTGGGAGTGAGGGGGGTGTGAGGGGTGGGGGTGGGTGTGGGAGGAGGGTGGGTGTTGGGAGTGAGAGGTGGGTGTGAGGGGTGGGTGTGGGGAGTGAGGGGTGGGTGTGGGGGGTGGGTGTGGGGAGTGAGGGGTGGGTGTGGGGAGTGAGGGGTGGGTGTGGGGAGTGAGTGGGGGGGGTGTGGGGGAGTGAGGGGTGGGTGTGGGGAGTGAGTGAGGGGTGGGGTGTGGGGAGTGAGGGGTGGGGGGGGTGTGGTGGGGGGTGGTGGGTGTGAGGGGTGGGAGGTGGGTGTGAGGGGTGGGTGTGGGGAGTGAGGGGTGGGGGGTGGGGAGTGTGGGTGGGTGTGGGGAGTGAGGGTGGGTGTGGGTGTGTGGGGTGAGTGGGGGTGGGGGGGTGATGGGTGGGTGTGAGGGGTGGGGTATGGGGGTGGGGTGGTGGGGGTGGGAGGGGGGTGTGATGGGTGGGTGTGGGGGTGGGGGGGGGGGGTGATGGGTGGGTGTGGGGGGAGTGAGGTGGGTGTGGGTGGGGGGGGGTGAGGGGTGGGAGTGAGGGGGTGGGTGTGGGGAGTGGGGGTGTGGGGGGGGTGATGGGTGGGTGTGGGGGTGGGTGTGGGTGGGTGAGTGAGGGGTGGGTGTGGGGGAGTGAGGGGTGGGTGTGAGTGTGGGGAGTGAGGGGTGTGAGGAGGGGTGGGTGTGGGGGAGTGGGGGGGGGTGGGTGTGGGGTGGGTGTGTGAGGGGTGGGTGTGGGGTGTGAGGGGTGGGGTGTGAGGGGGGTGTGGGGTGGGGTGTGGGGTGTGAGGAGGGTGTGGGGAGTGAGGTGTGGGGAGTGAGGGGTGGGTGTGTGGGGGGTGAGGGGTGGGTGTGGGGAGTGAGGGGTGGGTGTGGGGGGAGTGAGGGGTGGGTGTGGGGGGTGAGGGGTGTGTGTGTGGGAGTGAGGGGTGGGTGTGGGGAGGGGGGGTGGGGGTGGGGTGGGTGTGAGGGGGGAGTGACGGGTGGGTGTGAGGACGGGGCCCCTCACCTGTTTGTTGGTCTCATCGAAGAAGACGCTGTTGAGGGCGGACACCTTCTCGAAGGTGACGGGGCTGCGACACAGCGCGAGGTGATGTCCGTGCGCCATCTCTGACCGCCGGCTTCATACCCACCACGCAGGCGCTGCGGCCGGCATCGCGCAGGCGCATTCACACTGCCGGCTCTGCGCACTCGCTGTTACACCCGCCGGCATCGCGCAGGCGCACTCCACGCCACACCCAGCCCAACTCAATCAAGGAGTAAAAAAACAACAGGCCCTTCGGCCTAGCTCGCCAATGCTGACCTAGATGCCCCTTCTATGCCATTACCAATGGCCCGGGGCATCTTGGTAGGCATGGATGTGTTGGGCCCCGGGCATGTTTCTGTGGTGTATGGCTCTATGACATTTGCAGGGACATAGGCTGGGACCAAAGAGACAGCAGATTCACGATGGGCAGCGTGGCCTTCCTGCTTCATTCTAAGACCCTACGCTCTGTCATACAGAGAACCTACACAAGCCCGTGAAAGGATAGCCCAGCTCTATCATCAATTAATTGAAAGGTGCAGCCCGGAAACAGGCCCACATTCCCTTTGGCGCACAGCAATAGAGTTGCTGTCATTATCAGGAAGGCTGGCTCCATCGACTCACAGACTCCATCGACTTACAGACATGACCTCGAGTACATGTCTGTAAGATGCCGGCCTTTTTTTCTACCGAGAGAACTAACAGTCGTGATTGTCACGGCTGTGTATATTCCACCTGACGCCAATGTAAACAAGGCGCTCTCTCCTGCTGAACACCATTAACGAACGGCAGCGGGATCACCCCGAAGGTGTTCACATAATCGCAGGGGACTTTAATAAGGCCAACTTGAAGACTGTACTGCCGAAATTCTACCAACATGTCAAGTGTTCTACTAGAGGGGTGAACACGCTGGATCATGTCTACACCAATATCAAGCACGCGTATAGAGCCATCCCCCTCCCCCAACTCGGCCAGTCAGATCATCTCTCCCTCCTGCTCTCTCCAGCCTACACCCCCCTCAGACGCAGTGCCAGGCCCACCATAAGATCTGTTACAACCTGGCCTGAAAATGCACTCCCCAATCTACAGGACTGCTTTACACAGACAAACTGGGACATATTCGAACACCAGGATCTGGAAACTCTCACAGAATCGGTGCTGGACTATATCAAGTTCTGCATCGGAAATGTGACTGTAGACAAAAACATACGGGTTTTCCCAAACCAGAAACCCTGGATGTCCAGCCAGGTCCGCACACTCCTCAGAGCCCGCGATGCTGCCTTCAGGTCAGGTGACAGAGCTCTGTACAGGGCTGCTCGAGCCGATCTGAAAAGTGGTATTAAAAAAGCCAAGGCGGACCATAAGAGGAGCATAGAGTCCCACTTGTCCAGCAATAATACACGGGAGGTATGGCGGGGCATACAAGACATTACCAACTACAGAGGCTGTGCCACAAAGTCAGAAGACCTGAGTGCGCCGCTGGCAGAAAAGCTAAATTGCTTCTTCTCCCGCTTTGAAACATCACAACAGCAGCACTCACCTGCTACAGCCCTGTTTCGACCCTCACCTAGCTCCTGTACTACTCCACTCACTGTAACGGAGCACGATGTCAGACGGGTGCTCCTGGCAGTGAACCCCAAGAAGGCTACCGGCCCAGATGGAGTACCTGGTAAGGTGCTCAAAGCGTGCGCCCACCAGCTCACTGCCATCTTCACCAGAATTTTCAACCTCTCCCTGGCCCAGGCAGTTATTCCGTCCTGCCTAAAATCAGCCACAATCGTCCCTGTGCCGAAGAAGTCTACCATCACCAGCCTTAATGACTACCGTCCTGTGGCCCTCACTCCGGTAATCACGAAGTGCTTCGAGAGGTTGGTCCTCCAGCACATCAAGGACTATCTACCACCAGACCTCGACCCCCACCAATTCGCCTATCGCCAAAACAGATCCACAGAAGACGCCATCACCGTAGCTCTCCACTCTGTGCTGAGCCATCTGGAGCAGGGGCAGAGCTACGTCCGGATGCTCTTTGTGGATTTTAGTTCAGCCTTTAATACAATCATTCCGGACATTCTCATAGGTAAACTGGTCACTCTCGGCCTCCCCACTGTCACATGTGCCTGGATAAAGGATTTCCTCACCAACTGGCCCCAGACTGTGAGACTCGGCCCCCACCTCTCCTCCACTCGCAGGTTGAGTACCGGTTCCCCACAGGGCTGTGTGCTAAGCCCCCTCTTATACTGTCTCTACACCTACGACTGTAGTCCGGCCCACAACAACAACCGCATCGTCAAATTTGCTGACGACACTACTGTGGTCGGACTTATTTCGAAGGGAGACGAGGCAGCCTACAGAGAGGAAGTCCTGAAGTTGACAACCTGGTGCTCAGAAAACAATCTGGCTCTGAACACCAGGAAAACAAAAGAGCTCATTGTCGACTTCAGGAGGCACATCACCGACTTAGCCCCCCTACACATCAACGGCGAGTGTGTGGAGAGGGTCAACACCTTCCGGTTTCTCGGTGTCCATATCGCTGCTGACATCTCCTGGACGGACAACACGACAGCGGTCATCAAGAAGGCTCAGCAGCGGCTGCACTTCCTGTGGGTCCTCAGGAAGCACAACCTGGACTCTAACCTGCTGCTGACCTTCTACCGCTCGTCCATCGAGAGCCTGCTGACATACTGCATTACAGCATGGTATGGCAGCTGCACCATGGCAGACAGGGAGAGGCTTCAGAGGGTAACCAGGACAGCGCAGAGGATCATTGGCTGCCCTCTCCCCTCCCTGATGGACATCTACACCTCCCGCTGCCTTAGCAGGGCAAAGAAGATCATCAAAGACAGCTCCCATCCTGCGTTTGGACTGTTCGACCTGCTGCCCTCTGGAAGGCGCTATAGGTGCATCAAATCCAGGACAAACAGACTCAGGAATAGTTGCTTTCCGAGAATTATATCTACCATAAATTCAAATTCACACATGCACTGACTACACCGCCCAACACGGACTTCCATCTGTATATATGTATATATGATATATGTATATATGTCCCCCCCCCCCCCCCTCCCCTTTCCCTTCTTGTTTTTTTTTTTTTTTCTGTTTCTTGTTTTTTGTGCTAAATTGTATGTATGCACTGAGTACGAGCAGCTTTCAGTTTCACTGTACATGTATAGTGACAATAAATGGCATATCTATCTATCTATCTATATCTATCTATATCTATCTATATCTATCTATCCTGGGGGCGGAGATGGATTCACGTGAGATGGTCTTGGAGGGGAGGATGCTCCTCAAACTGCGGAACATCCTGGACAGCTTACTCCCTCCATGACCCACTTGTCAACCTGAGGAGTACCTTCAGCAATAGACTGGTTCCATCAAGATGCAGGACAGAACGCCACAGGAGATCCTTCTTCCCTATGGCTATCAAACTTTACAATTCTCTCCCCCCATCCTTGTGAGGTAGACCGAGACTGACAACCCCCCCCCCCCATCGCCATCGCCTCAACCTTTGCACATCCCCAAAGCCTTAAGGGCTTGTCTCACTAGCCGATTTTTTCAGCGACTGCCAGCATTATTGACTGACGTATCAGGCCACCGAAAAATTTGCGGCGTGATGACGTATGACGCGCGGTGTTTTTTCAAGTGTTGCAACATTTTTTTTGGCGCCGCTAGATTTTGAAATGTTCAAAATCTTTTGGCGACACTGATATGATGCCGGCGGTCACCGAAATAAGTCGGCAAGTGGGACACACAGGCCCTTTACCATTCATCACTTTATTTACATGTTTCATGTATTTTATGTTTTTATGCCTGCTGGCAAATTAATCGATCACCCGTTCACACTAGTTCTATGTTATCCCACTTTCTCATCCACACTCTACACACTACGGGCAACAGAGGCCAATTAACCTACAAACCCCCACATCTTTGGGATGTGGGAGGAAACTGGAGCACCTGGAGAAAACCCACACACACAGGGGAGAATGTACAAACTCCACCCAGGCAGCACCTGAGGTCAGGATCGAACCTGGGTTTCTGGTGCTGTGAGGCAGCAGCTCTACCTGCTGCACCGCTGTGCCAATCTCAAGTCCGTTGTTTTCAGCTGGTGTGGGTGGTCGATGGCAGATAAGCAAACAAGCTGAGTACACAACACTCTCCCTACCCGCTTGGTCAACCTGTGACCACGAGAGGGATGGACAGGAAAAGAGGTCCATAGGGGATTATTACTTGGAACTGGACAATTTAATGTTCATACCGTTGGGATGTAAGCTACTCAGTGGAATTCAAGGTAATGTTCACAGTGATCACAGGCTTCACTCCATTTCAATGCCACATTGGGCAGCAATCCGTACCTGATATAACATTAAGATGCATCAACACACAAATCACACATATTGTTGTTGTAGTTTACTTAGATTTTGTTTTTAACACCTCACAGCATTTAATTGTCACACAGGGATCACACCAGTGAAGGGTGTAGCGAACTGTAGCTTGTCTGTTTCTGATGGAATAAATATCAATCACACAAATCTACTGGCACTCATTTTAAATTTTAATTCAGATTAATCAGTGTTTCCAGCTCCGTTGAATCCCAGTTTTCCAGGTTACTGATCCCTCTCGCAAACAGCCAGCTACATCAAACCTTTACTTTAAAATCCTTTCCCCTTTTAATCATCCACTGGACTTTCGTCAGAATCATACTCAACACGTTTCCCATGCCGCTGCACGTGATCCTCATTTATCTTTTCCAGAGCTTCGATCTGCAGATAAATAAAAACACCAAAATTAAGCAAGTACTTCACTCTACCAGGGACCATGAGCTAAAATTATCACAGTAGTCTGGACGTTTAGCTTTGAAATCTGTACATACTAGATAAGTTACCAGGTGACTGGAGTACTGAAGGATTATCAAGAAATTATTACTCTTGACCCACCGGTAATAATTTATTCACTTCGGAGCTCTGAACACTTCCACGAAACCACTAAGGTATTGGTTTATTATTGTCACATGTACCGAGATACTATGAAAACCTGCCTTACTAGGTAGATTAGACCATAAACAAAGTGTGCAGAAAAGAGTATCACAGCTCACAGAGAAAGTGTAGATCATTTATAAAAAAACGTGCAAGAGATGCAATAAAGTAGATTGGGAGATGTTTAGCTTATGAAAGGTCCATTCAAGACTGATAATAGTAGGGAAGAAACCATTCCTGAATTTGGTGGTACTTGCTTTCAAGTTTTTGTATCTTCTGCCCAACGGGAACAGGGAGAGGAAGGAATGATTGGGGTGTGAATGTTCCTGATTATGTTGGCTGCTCTCCCGAGGCAGCGTGAAGTGCAGATTAATTTGAATGTGGGGAGTCTGGTCTGTGTGATGGACTGGGCTACATCCATAACTCTACAATTTCTTGCGGTTTTGGGCAGAGCGATTGCCAAACCAAACTTTGATGCATCCCGATAGAATGCTTTCAATGGCACTTCTGTAGAAACGGTCCCTTTCTCCAGTACAACAGAAGATAAAAAAAGCTTGGAATCCACTGTTATCAGGCTACAAAACAGTCCTCCCGTAAGCTAGGCTGTCGCCCTGATCTTCCAATCTACCTCAATGCAGACTTTATACTTTTTTAATCTGCAGTTTCTCTGTAACTGTAACGCTATATTCTGCACTCTGGTATATTTCTTATTGCACTACCTATGTATGGCTCAATTGTACTCATGTACAGTATGAATTGACCAGGAAGCAGGCAAACCGTTTTCCATTGTATCTCCGTAACGTGACAATAATAAGCCAACACCAATACCTTGTTTACAGCTTAACCTCACGATCACACCCACTTTACTCAGTGATACTCCATCCCCCAACCCTCCCTGCAGCATCTTTTTGTCTCCTTTCCTGTTCTGAAAAAGAATTTTGACCTGAAGCCTCAAGTTTGTTCCCACAGTGACTTTATGTAGCATTTAATAACGGGATGAAACATTTCACAGTTACATTGCTGAATTTAAGAACACCCTATATATGACAATAAATGGGCATACCTCAGCAAGGAAGTCCGCCTCATTGTCGGCAGTAATGTCCAAACTGGAGACGGCGTTAAAAAGCTCCCGTTCACTCATTGCATCCATAACACCTGCCTTCTGGAAGAACTGCAACAAGGAAAAGAGCATGTTACACGGTCAGGCCCAGAGAGGAGAACTACACACAATGTCTGATGGCGCCGTTTACTATCTCATTTAAAAAATAATTTGAACAGGTACATGGATAGGAAAGGTATAGAGGGATATGGGCCAAATGCAGGCACGTCGAACTGATGTAGATGGGGTATGTTTGTCGGTGTAGACAAGTTGAGCCAAAGGGTCTATAGCACGCTATGAAACAGTCTCGTCAATGTTTGGGTGGCCCAGTGGTAGAGTTGCTTCCCAAGGACCACTTTCCAACCCCCTTTAAACACACCAGAGGCCCGTTTAACATCACTAGGGCACACATCAAAGCTCCCTTTAAATCACCAGGGCCCCATCTCCCACCCTCTTCAAACTGGGAGTTCACTGGAAAATATATTATACTGTGCAAGATCTTATAAAGGTGACGGTGGGGTACTGGTAGGAATAATCCAATAGTCCAATAATCTGGCACAGCTGAATGTACCAGATCATTGGAGTTCACTGCAGTGGCATCTGATAGTAGAAGCAATGCTGATGAGCATAGTGGAAGGAATAGTTGCTGCACATAGTTGCTGCACATTGGTGCAGCGGTAGAATTGCTACCTCACAGCGCTAGAGACCCAGATTCCATCCTGACTACGGGTGCTCTCTCTATGAATTTGTACGTTCTCCCTGTGACCGTGTGGGGTTTTCCGGGTGCTACGATTTCCCCCCACACTCTAAAGACGTAAAGATTTGTAGGTTAATTGGCTTCCGTAAATTGTAAATTGTCCCTAATGCGTGTCAGATAGCGATGGTGTGCAGGGATCGCTGATCGGCGTGGCTGTATATCTAAACTAAACTAAATAAACTAAAGCTGAACTGTAGATATTGGAGATAGACACAAAGTACTGGAGTAACTCAACGGGTAAGGTAGCATCTCTGGAGAACATGGATGGGTGACATTTCGGGTCGAGACCCTTCTTCAGAGGGATTGTGGGGGGGAGGGGGGAAGGAGTCTGGAGGAGAGGCGAGGCAGGAGAAAGAGTGGCAGGTAATAGGTAGGCACTGGTGAGGGAGGCAGTTGATAGGCAGATATTCGGAACAGGGGCCAGAGATTAAAATCAAACGCATGATACAAGGTTTGAAGAGATGCGAATTGTTAAGCCTGAGGAAAGAATGTAGGAGGGGGGAAGGGGTGCGAGTTCAAGTGGGGAGAAAGGGAACTTGTTGGGGTTACCTAAAATTGCAGAATACAACATTCGTACCATTGGATTGTAAGCTACCCAAGCAGAATATGAGGTGGCATTCCTGTATTTGGAATTGATTAGTACGGGTGTTCGGGGTTAAAGGAAGAGGGCAAGAGAATGAGGTTGGGAGGGTAAGATAGATTGAATGGCGGAGTAGACTTGATTAGCAGAATGACCGATTGAATGACAGGTTATGCTGATAGGCTATGTAAACAGCTCATGGGGAAAGTGACTTTCATTGGGCCGTACGGCCCGTTCTGAGCAGCTAATTTCGAATTCAAGGTTATCGAAGCAAGTTATCATGGATGGATGACAATAAAAAGCAATTTATTGCATTACCTGAGAGACATTTCTACAGTCCCTGAAGAGAAACTCGAGGCCATGTGGATGAGTGGGCTCCACAGACTGACTAACATCAATCAACCAGATCTGGAAGAGAATATAGAGTATGGGCAGGTTCTTTCAGGTTACCCCCACATAAATACAACCCAAGATCTGTCACCGCAAGATGGGACGTCACGAGCAAGGTCAGCAGGACTGCCGGTCCCAAACTGACCTTTTCATTCAGGGAGTACAGGGAGTAGGTAGAGAACTTAGTGATATGGTGTCAGGGCAACAACCTCTCAGAGTCAACACGGTGGCGCAGCAGTAGAGTTGCTGCCTCACAGCTCCAGACACTTGCTTTCGATCCTGACTATGGGTGCTGCCTTTTCACACAGAGAGTGGTGAATCTCTGGAACTCTCTGCCACAGAGGGTAGTCGAGGCCAGCTGAAGCTTACAAAGCTATCCCCCTCCCCCACCTTGGTCAGTCTGATCACGTCTCATTGTTCCTGCTCCCTAAGTACTCCCCACTCATCAGACGGGTTAAACCAACTGTAAGGACAGTTAAAGTCTGGTCAGAGGAAGCGGACTTCACACTTCAGCAGTGTTTTGGAAACACTGACTGGAAGGCGTTTGCAGCCCAGGCCACCCTTGACTCTCACACGGACATTGATTCCTATACATCCTCTGTTCTGGACTTTATAAACTCCACCATCAATAGTGTCACCTCCCTCAAACAGGTGACCATATACCCGAATCAGAAGCCATGGATGAACAGCGAGGTCAGGCTACTGCTGAAAGCACGGGACACCGCTTTCAGGTCAGGCGATGCTCGAGCCTACAGTTCATCCAGGGCTAACCTGAAGAGGGGCATCAGGAAGGCCAAGCACTGCCATAAGCTCAGGATTGAGGAGCACTTCAACAACAACTCCGACCCCCGACGCATGTGGCAAGGCATCCAGGCCATCACGGACTACAGACCCTCCAACATCACCCCCACATCCAGCGACGCCTCCTTCCTTGAGGAGCTGAATCACTTCTATGGCCGCTTCGACAGGGACAATCTAGAGACAGCCATCAAGGCTGTGCTACCTGCCGATCACCAACCCCTCACACTCACCCCCTACGACGTGTACGTGGCACTGAGTAGGACTAATGCACGTAAGGCTGCTGGCCCTGACGGCATCCCCGGGCGCGTGCTCAGTGCCTGTGCTGCGCAGCTGACAGACGTCTGGACTGACATCTTCAACCTGTCACTTGCCCAAGCAGTTGTCCCCACTTGCCTTAAAGCCACCTCCATCGTGCCAGTGCCAAAACACTCCACTGCGGCAAGCCTCAACGACTTCCGCCCAGTTGCACTTACCCCCATCATCACCAAGTGCTTCGAGAGGCTGGTCCTGGCACACCTCAAAAGCTGCCTACCCCCCACACTGGACCCCTATCAGTTTGACTACCGCAAGAACAGGAGTACGGAGGATGCCATCTCAACGGCACTTCACTCCGCCCTCTCCCACCTTGACAACAGAGACACTTACGTAAGAATGCTGTTCATCGATTACAGCTCAGCATTCAACACCATTATTCCATCAAAACTGATCACCAAACTCGGTAACCTGGGCATCGACCCCTCCCTCTGCAACTGGATACTGGACTTTCTAACCAACAGACCCCAGTCTGTGAGGTTAGACAAGCACACCTCTTCAACCCTCACCCTGAACACCGGCGTTCCTCAGGGCTGTGTGCTGAGCCCCCTCCTCTACTCCCTCTTCACCTATGACTGCACACCTGTACATGGTACTAACACCATCATCAAGTATGCAGATGATACAACGGTGATTGGCTTCATCAGCAACAACGATGAGCTGGCCTACAGGGAGGAGGTCCAGCACTTAGCAGCATGGTGCGCTGACAACAACCTGGCCCTTAACTCCAAGAAGACCAAGGAGCTCATTGTAGACTTCAGGAAGTCCAGAGGCGGCACGCACACCCCCATCCACATTAACGGGACGGAGGTGGAACGTGTTTCTAGCTTCAGGTTCCTGGGAGTCAACATCTCCGATGACCTCTCTTGGACCCACAATACCTCTACTCTGATCAAGAAGGCTCATCAGCGTCTCTTCTTCCTGAGGAGACTGAAGAAGGTCCATCTGTCTCCTCAGATCCTGGTGAACTTCTACCGCTGCACCATCGAGAGCATCCTTACCAACTGCATCACAGTATGGTATGGCAACTGCTCTGTCTCCGACCGGAAGGCATTGCAGAGGGTGGTGAAAATTGCCCAACGCATCACCGGTTCCACGCTCTCCTCCATTGAGTCTGTCCAAAGCAAGCGCTGTCTGCGGAGGGCGCTCAGCATCGCCAAGGACTGCTCTCACCCCAACCATGGACTGTTTACCCTCCTACCATCCGGGAGGCGCTACAGGTCTCTCCGTTGCCGAACCAGCAGGTCGAGGAACAGCTTCTTCCCGGCCGCTGTCACTCTACTAAACAACGTACCTCGGTGACTGCCAATCACCCCCCCCCCCCCCCCCCCCCCCCCCCCCCCCCCCCGGACACTTATTATTTATTTATTTTTTATTCAAAATCGTTTGCTATGTCGCTCTTCAAAGGAGATGCTAAATGCATTTCGTTGTCTCTGTACTGTACACTGACAATGACAATTAAAATTGAATCTGAATCTGAATCTGATTGGCTATATTTAAGAGGGAGTTAGATGTGGCCCTTGTGGCTAAGGGGATCAGAGGGTATGGAGAGAAAGCAGGTACCGGATACTGAGTTGGATGATCAGCCATGATCATATTGAATGGCGGTGCAGGCTCGAGGGGCCGAATGGCCTACTCCTGCACCTAATTTCTATGTTTCTATGTATGGAGTTTGTACGTTATCCCTGTGACCTGCGTGGGTTTTGTAAATTGTTCCTAGTGTGTGTACGATAGTGTTAGTGCATGGGGATTGCTGGTCGGCATGGACTCGATGGGCCGAAGGGGCTGTATCTCTAAACTAAACTAGTCAGAGTGAAACAGCATGGAAACAGACCCATTATTACCACTGATCCATCTGTCATGGTCTGACCACATTGAAGCAACAGCCATGCCTCTACTTCCTGACGGGACTGAGGATATCCGGCAGGTCTTCAGTGACTCTTAAACGTCTACAGGTCACTATAGGAAGAAACCTGGTGGATGGCATCACAGCTTGGTTTGGGAACACTTCTGCCCAGGCCTGACAATAATACACCTCAACCTAGTGGAGACACAAGAGACTGCAGTAGCTGGAATCTGGAGCAAAACACAAAGTGCTGGAGTGGGATAGACAGCATCAGTATAGGGAATGGACAGGCAACGTTTCAGGTTGGGACCCTCCATCTGGACTGGTCACTCACTGCCTGAGCCACCAAGTTCCTCCAACACTGCGTGTTTTCCTCATGGGTAGTCGGCAATAGACAATAGATGCAGGAGTAGACCATTCGGTCCTTCGAGCCAGCACCGCCATTCACTGTGATCATGGCTGATCATCCACAATCAATACCCCGTTCCTGCCTTCTCCCCATATCCCTTGACTCCGCTATCTTTACGAGCTCTAACTGTCTTGAAAGCATCCAGAGAATTGGCCTCCACTGCCTTCTGAGGCAGAGAATCCACAGATTCACAACTCTCAGGTTGAAAACATTTTTCCTCATCTCCGTTCTAAATGGCCTACCCCTTATTCTTAAACTGTGGCCCCTGGTTCTGCACTTCCCCAACATCGGGAACATGTATCCTGCCTCTAGCGTGTCCAATCCCTTAATAATCTTATATGTTTCAATATGATCCGCTCTCTTCCTTCTAAATTACAGTGTATACAAGCCCAGTCGCTCAATTCTTTCAACATATGACAGTCCAGCCATCCCGGGAATTAACCTCGTGAACCTACGCTGCACTCCCTCAATAGCAGGAATGGCCTTCCTCAACTTTGGAGACCAAAACTGGACAGAATACTCCAGGTGTGATCTCACCAGGGCCATGTACAACTGCAGAAGGACCTCTTTGTTCCTATACACAATTCCTCTCGTTATGAAGGCCAATATGCCATTAGCTTTCTTTACTGCCTGCAGTACCTGCATGCTTACTTTCAGTGACTGATGTACAAGGGCGCCCAGGTCTCGCTGCACTTCCCCTTTTCCTAATCTGACACCATTCAGATAATAATCTGCCTTCCTGTTCTTGCCACCAAAGTGGATAACCTCACATTTATCCACATTAAACTGCACCTGCCATGCATCTGCCCACTCACCCAACGTGTTCAAGTCACCCTACATCCTCTTAGCATCCTCCTCACAGTTCACTCCACCACCCAGTTTTGTGTCATCTGCAAATTTGCAAATGTTACTTTTAATCCCTTCATCTAAATCATTAATGTACATTGTAAATAGCTGCGGTCCCAGCCCCGAGCCTTGCGGTACCCCACTAGTCACAGTTGGTGGCTGGCACTGACTCGATGGGCAGAAGAGCCAGGTTCTGCATCCTTACCTTCCCCATGTGCCACAGCATGTTGTAGGCACTCAGGTCAGCATGAACGAGGTTGCATTTAGTGTAGAGCTGCTGCATCATCTGTAAGGCAAAGTAGACAGTCAAACACAACACTGAGGATAATTGACAAGCAGGTCCACAGTAAACCATGTACTTAAAATCATCAAGACTTGCAAGTGTGGAGGCATTTATAGTCCAAGTTCATATGTTATAGAGCAGTATTAGGCCATTCGGCCCATTAGGTCTACTCTGCCGTTCAATCTTGGCTGATCCATCTTTCCCTCTAACCCCATTCTCGTGCCTTCTCCCCATAACCCAACACACTTACTAATCAAGAATTTGTCAAAATCCACCTTAGAAATATCCATTGACAGCCTCCACAGCCGTCAGTGGCAATGAATTCCACAGATTCAGCATCCTCTGACTAAAGAAATTCCTCCTCGTCTTTAATTCTGAGACTATGGTCTCTGGTCACAGACTCTGTGGAAACATTCTCTCCAAATCCACGTTATCCAAGCCTTTCACTATTCGGCAAGTTTCAATGACGTCCTCGCCTCATTCTTCGAAATTCCAGCCTTTACAGTGCCGTCAAATTATCCTCATATGTTAATCCAATCATTCCTGGGATCATTCTCGTAAACCTCATCTGGACACTCTCCAAAATCAGCACATCTTTCCTCAGATATGAGGCCCAAAGCTGCTCAGAGAGTGCAGTACAGCACAGAAACAGGCCCCTCAGCCCACCTTGTCCTTGCCAACCAAGTTAGTATACTGGGCGTCCCATTTTCCTGCATTCAGCTCATAGCCTTTCCTATTCATATATCTGTCCAAATGTTGTTAATGTACCCACTACCTCTGGCAGCTCAATCCAGACACAGACTAACCTCCGAGTGAAAAAGTTGCCACTGAGGTATCTCTTAAATTTCTCCCCTCTCACCTTAAGCCTATGCCTTCTAGTTTTAGAATCCTCTATCATTGGAGGGGCATTCACTTTATCCATGCCCCTCATAATCTTGTACACCGAAATAAAGGTCACCCCTCAGCCTTCGATGCTCCAAAATACAAAGACCCTCCTACCCAACCTCTCCTTATAACTCAAGCCCACAAGCCCAGGTAACATCCCGGTGAATCTCTTCTGCACCTTTTTCATCTTAATGACATATTTCCTGGTAGCTGGGCGATCAGAACTACACACGGTACTCCAAATGTGGTCTCACCAACGATCCCAACTTCTATACTCAATACCCTTACAAGGAAGAAAAGCGTGCCAAACACCTTCTTCACCAACAATTGAAGAATGTTCATTCCCTCCATTTATGCCACCTGATCCACTGAGTTATTCTAACACCCTGCGGTTTGCTTAAAATTCCTGTATCCACAGTTCCTTATATCACCTTAACCAGCCCGTCTATCCCTCGCCACTTTCAGGGAACCATGCACCTCTACTTCCAGATCTCTGTGTTTTGTAACACTGTTCAGGACCATGTACAACCTAATTCTTTTGGATCATGTCAGAGACAGATGATGGGCAGATGGTTGGACAAAGGTCAGAGATGAAAAGACACAAGGTGTGAGACAAAAGGATCGAAGAGTTGCAAATTGTGAAGCTAGAGGAAGGAATGAAAGTGGAAGTGGACGGTGAGGGGTGTGGGACACAGGGGAGAGGAGGGGGGTGGGGGGGGAAGGAGGGAGAGTTAGGGAGTGAGCTTACATGCAAAGCCTGGTGGTAGGCTTGCTTCATATCCTCGTTGCTTAGTTGAACATCCTTTAATTTGGGAGCAGCCACATGATCCTCGCCAATGAAGGACATCACCAGAATGTGCTTCTTGAGAAGAACCACCGATGGACAGGAAATTCCAACTTTCTGCATTCTGGGGAAGAAAATTGGACAACAAAATGTTCAATCATCTGCATTAATGCAATTTATGAATTTATGTAAGGAAAAAGAAGCATACCAAAAATGGTAGCAAAACAGAGTGCCAGAGTAACTCAGTGGATCAGGCAGTATCAGATGGACAAACAACAGGTCCGGACCCTTCTTCAGATGCTACCTGACCCGCTGAGTTCCTCCACTACTTTGTTTTGCCCATATTCCATCTCCAATTACTTGTGTTGCCAAAATTGGTGGAGTTGTGGACCGTGAGGAAGGCTGTCAAAGGATACAGGGGATACCGATGAGCTGCAATATGGACAGAGAAATGGCAGATGAAGTTTAATCCAAACACGCAAGATATGCTACACTTTGGGAATCAAATGTAAGGGGAAAGTATGCAGTTAATGGCAAGACACTTAACAGCACCAATATCATATCTGTAATATATCAGCTTCTGGAACATGGAGAGAAAAGGTTTCGTAGGAGAGAGATATAGACGGGATAGGGCAAATGGTTTGCTCTGCAAACCAGTACTCGATGGGCTGAATGGCCTCCCGCTTTCATAGGAGAGTGGAAACAACAGAGGCAACTATGTCAAGCAATAAAGTGAAATGATATCAGCCATTCTCGAGCAATATTGGTGATTATTGCATCACAAACTGTGGCAATAACGTCAATGGGACACCGGTCAATGGGAACAGCTATATGCATGACCCCAAGAAATTGCAGAGAATTG
Organism: Leucoraja erinaceus; assembly: GCF_028641065.1. Taxonomy (NCBI): domain Eukaryota; kingdom Metazoa; phylum Chordata; class Chondrichthyes; order Rajiformes; family Rajidae; genus Leucoraja; species Leucoraja erinaceus. The sequence goes on along the minus strand of NC_073380.1, from coordinate 52,428,383 downwards.
TGCACAGCCCAGACCATCACACAAAACAGCCTCCTTTCCATTGACTATCTACACTTCACGCTGCATCAAGGCCGCCAGCATAATCGAGAACTAGTCTCACTCCCTCTTCTCTCCTCTCCCATCAGGCAAGAAGTACAGAAGTGTGAAAACTCTCACCTCCAGATTCAGGGAGTTTCTTTCCAGCTGTCATCAGGCAACTGAACCATCCTATCACCAACTAGAAAGCGGTCCTGAGCTACCATCTACCTCATTGGAGACCCTCAGACTATCTTTAATCAGACTTTACCTTGCACTAAACGTTATTCCCTTTACCCTGTATCTCTACACTGTGGATGCTCGATTGTAATCATGTCTAGTCTTTCTGCTGACTAAACAGCACGCAACAAAAGCTTTTCACTGTACCCTGTACACATGACAATAAAATAAATTAAACAAAATCAAGTGAAGGAGCACGATTACAGAATATCAGGGCAAATCTGTTTCCCGCCCACCTGGTCAAGTTGTGCATTTCTTTCTCGGCCCACATGCGAATGATCTTGCGTGGGTTCAGCTTACTGAAGCGATCCTTGAACCTGTAATCGTCCTTGATGTACTTGTCTCGGTTCTTGAACTCGTTCAGAGTAGTCTTGAAAACCTTGATGGCACACTCTGCGGGAACCATTTTGTCACCCAAGCTGTTCAGGGAGCAGCAAACACAATATCAAATTTGGGAAAATTATTAACCTGCTTTAAATGATGGGGGGGGGGGTAAAAAAAAAAGGGAAAAAAAACTCGGTGAAAGAGTTCAAGTTGATACATTAACTCTTGTTCACTTCCCACCCACATCCCTCAGCCGCCTTTTCCAACAAAGAGGTGCATTCGTTCGGACTTTGTGGACAGGTACACGGTGGTTTGCTTCTGGACGCACGTACCTGCCCCCATTAGCGTGGAACACCACAGACTCCTTGCCCGTGCTGATGCAGCCATTGATGCTTTCCAGTAGCCCAGAGTTCACCATCTTGTATAGCAGCAGGCGGGTTTTCGAATCCACCGCTTGATCCTGGAGGAATGGAGACATTTATTTAGTCAGAAGGCGGCGAATCAGTGGAACAGATTGCCACAGATGGCAGGAGGCTAAATCTTTGGGTATTTTTAAAGCGGAGATTGACTGGTTCTTGATTAGTTTAGTTTATTGACATGTGTACCAAGGTAAAGTGAAAAGATTTTGTTGCATACTAACCAGTCAACAGAAAGTCTATACATGATTACAATAGAGCCGTCCACAATGTACAGATACAGGATAACGTTTAATATACAGATAACAGGATAACAGGATAAGGGGATAACGTTTAGTGCAAGATTAAGTTCAGTAGAGTCCGATTAAAGATAATCCAAACGTCTCCAATGAGATAGATACTAGCTCAGGACTGCTATCTAGTTGTTGATAGGATAGCTCAGTTGCCTGATTAGTAAGGTTGTCAGGGTTTATGGGGAGAAGGCAGGAGAATGGGGTTGAGAGGGAAAGATAGACCAGCCATGATTAAATGGCACAGTAAACTCAATGGGCTGAATGGCCTAATTCTGCTCCTATGACTAATGAACTTATCCTGGCAGGACAGGTTTGACTGGAAAAAGCCTGCACATTACAATTCAAGTCAACATTTCAGCGGCACAGCATAGAGCTGCTGCCTCACTGCGCCAGAGATCGGGGTTCAGTCCTGACGTAGGATGCTATCTCTGTAGAGTTTGCACGTTGAAGGGCCACGACCTGAAACATCATCTATTCATGTTCCTAAACGTGGCGACTCTTTGCGTACTGTCTCGGTGAAGTCCACTATTACACTACAATCATTGCGCTTTTGTACTTATCTATGATTGTGCTTATCTACAGCATGATTTTACTGGATTGTATGCAAAACAAAGATGTTCACTTGGTTCATAGGCACGTGACAATAAAGGATCATCATCATCATCTTTTTACACGGAGAGTCCACCACAAGTTTAGTTTAGTTCAGAGATACAGCGCGGAAACAGGCTCTTTGGCCCAGCGAGTGCGTGCTGACCAGCGATCACCCTGTGCACTAGCATTATCCTACACACTAGAGACAATTTACAATTTTATCAAAACCAATTAGCCTACAACCTGTACGTCTTTGAAATGTGGGAGGAAACTGGAGCACTTGGGAGAAAACCCACGCAGGTCACAGGGAGAACGTACAAACTCTGTGCAGACATCATCTGACAGCATCAGACAGACAGGATCTAACCTGGGTCTCTGGCGCTGTAGGGCAGCAACTCTGCCGCTGCACCACAATGCCAAACCATAAACCTATGCCCACGGTTGGGCCTGAGGTGAGGTGAGGACAAAGGTGAGATGTAGTTAGTAATCGCTGCCAGGGAGACATACGGAAGTGGAGTGTTCTTTCTTCTCGTGGATCCTGGCGCTGCGGCGCTGCTCCGAGTACGAATGCTGCTTCAGTTCATTGAAAACCCGGTTGGACAGCTTCAAATCCATTCCAATCCCATCGCCAACCTGGAACTCTGGAGCAAACTGAAATGGAAAAGGTGTATTGGATGATTATGCAGCACCACCAAGGGCAGTGCCATAGGACAGAGTCTGACTCCACGGTTTAGCAAACAGAAACTTCCTTCCTCATTAAACTTGGGCAACTGCAAATCTTCCGTTAGTTTTTACACTACACCTCCGTGGTTAGTTCAGTATCTGTTTTGTTTTTACATAATGCATTAGATTTATGTGCATTGACGACTATACTGACCAACATCCCTAACCCTAGGCACCCCACTCAGAAACGTCACATTTATCACAAGACACACAGCTTTGAAACAGGCCCAACATGTCCATGCATACCAACATGCCCCATCTAAGCTTATCCCATTTGCTCAAGCCAAGCCAATATCCATCTATACCTTTTACATAGAAAATAGGTGCAGGAGGAGGCCATTCGGCCCTTCGAGTCAGCACGCCATTCGTTGTGATCATGGCTGATCATCCCCAATCAATAACACGTGCCTGTCTTTTCCATCCATGAATCTCTCCAAATGTATTTTATATGTTTTACTCCACAACTACCTTCTCTGGCAGCTTCAGAAACCCATCACCCTGTGTGAATAAGATGCCCCCTGGCTACATCCTCATAAATCTTCTCTGCACTCTTTCCAGCTTAATTACATCTTTCCTATAGCATGGTGACCAAAACTAAACACAATATTCTAAATGCAGCCTCGCCAAAGTCCTGTGCAAATGAAACATAATGTCTAAACTCAATTTCCTGAGTTCCAAAAGCCTTCTTCGCCACCCTGCACACCTGCTACGTCACTTTCAGGGAGCTATATACCTGTACTCTTAGATCCCATCAGTTCTACAACACTCCCCAGGGCCCTATAGGCCACTGTGAAAGTCTTGCCTTGGTTTGACTTCACAAAATACAGCAAATTACACTTAGATAGACACAAAGTGCTGGAGTAACTCAGCGGGTCAGGCAGCATCTCTGGAGAAAAAGAATGGGTGACTCCATCTTCTTCAAATTGAAAATAGTTGGGGGTGGGAGGGGAGAAACTAGAGGTAGCAAAAGGCCAGAATAATAGACAATAGACAATAGGTGTACGAGTAGGCCATTCGGCCCTTCGGGCCAGCACCACAATTCAATGTGACCATGGCTGATCATCCCCAATCAGTACCCCGTTCCTGCCTTCTCCCCATATCCCCCGACTCCGCTATTTTTAAGCCCTATCTAGCTCTCTCTTGAAAGCATCCAGAGAACCTGCCTCCACTGCCCTGTGAGGCAGAGAATTCCACAAACTCACTACACTCTGTGAGAAAAAGTGTTTCCTCGTCTCCGTTCTAAATGGCTTACTCCTTATTCTTAAACTGTGGCCCCTGGTTCTGGACTCCCCCAACATCGGGAACATGTTTCCTGCCTCTAGCATGTCCAAACCCTTAACAATCTGATATGTTTCAATGAGATTCCCTCTCATCCTTCTAAACTCCAGAGTGTATAAGCCCAGCTGCCCAATTCTCTCGGCATATGACAGTCCCGTCATCCCGGGAATTAACCTTGTAAACCTACGCTGAAGTCCCTCAATAGCAAGAATGTCCTTCCTCAAATTGGGGGACCAAAACTGCACTCAATACTCCAGGTGTGGCCTCACCAGGGTCCCATACAACTGCAGAAAGACCTCTTTGCTCCTATATTCAATTCCTCTTGTTATAAAGGCCAACATTCGCTTTCCTCACTGCCTGCTGTACCTGTACTTACTTTCATAGACTGATGTACAAGGAGGCCCAGATCCCGTTATACTTCCCATTTTCCCAACTTTACGCCATTTAGATAGTAATCTGCCTTCCTGTTTTTGCTACCAAAGTGGATAACCTCACATTTATCCACATTAAACTTCATCTGCCATGCATCTGCCCACTCCCCCAACCTGTCCAAGTCGCCCTGCATTCTCTTAGCATTCCTCCTCACAGTTCACACTGCCACCCGGCTTTGTGTCATCTGCAAATTTGCTAATGTTACTTTGAATCCCTTTATCCAAATCATTGATGCATATTGTAAATAGCTGCAATCCCAGCATCGAGCCTTGCAGTACCCCACTAGTCACTGCCTGCCATTCTGAAAGGGACCCATTAATCCCTACTCTTTGTTTACTGTCTGCCAACCACTTCTCTATCCATGTCAGCACTCTACCCCCAATACCACGTGCCCTAATTTTGTCCACTAATCTCCTATGTGGGACCTTATCAAATGCTTTCTGAAAGTCCAGGTATACTACATCCATAGGCTCTCCCTTGTCCATTTTCATAGTTACATCTTCAAAAAATTCCAGAAGATTAGTCAAGCATGATTTCCCCTTCGTAAATCCATGCTGACTCGGACCGATCCTGTTACTGCTATCCAAATGTTCGGCTATCTCATCTTTTTAATTGATTCCAGCATCTTTCCCACCACCGATGTCAGGCTAACTGGTCTATAATTCCGTTTTCTCTCTCCCGCCTTTCTTAAAAAGTAGGACAACTTTAGCTACCCTCCAATCCGCTGGAACTGATCTTGAGTCTATAGAACATTGGAAAATTATCACCAATGCATCCACGATTTCTAGAGCCACTTCCTTAAGTACCCTGGGATGCAGACCATCAGGCCCTGGGGATTTATCAGCCTTAGTCCCATCAGTCTATCCATTTCCTGCCTAATGTGGATTTCTTTCAGTTCCTCTGTCACCCCAGATCCTGAGTTTCTCCAGTATTTTTGTCTATCCCAGGTTTTTTCAAGGTTGGTCTGATTATGGCAACTGATTATGAATAAGGGTCGGCAATAGATGACCAAGGAAAGGTGGAGCTCACAATGACCCATCGTTGACTGGGAAGTGGTGATAACCATTGATATAGGGATGCAAACAGTGCTCACATGCTCATCTCTTTGGTCATCTGCTGCTGGCCCTTATTTATTCTGGCCTTTTCCTACCTCTGGTTCCCCCCCCACCTACTTTCTGTCTGAAGAAGGATTCCGAACCGAAAAGCCACCCATCCCTTTTCTCCAGAGATGCTGCCTGACACGCTGAGTTACTCCCAACACTTTGTGTTTATCTACAGTATGAAGCAGCATCTACAGTTCCTTCCTACACACAGTACACTTATCTGCATTAAACTCAATTTGCCATTCCTCAGCCCCTTGCCCAGCTGATTAAAAGTTCCCAGCTGCAATTCTTGACAACACCTTCACTGCCTGAGATGTAGAACATTACCAATGGTCGGCCAATGCTTACATTTTCCATTCGCGCGGTGTTCCTCCTGCCACACGTCACCTCGTCGTGCTTGGTGGTAATCTCTTTCCCCTTTCCTGCAAATCCACGTTTTGGATTTGTTGACGGCTTATCTATCGGCAGAGCAAAGGCGTTTGAGGAATTTAGTTTTACAAATACTGAATAGAAAACCTTCAGGGCACATTGAAGGGAAATATAATGTTCTTACTCAGTTTAATAATAAAAAACAAGACTTCTTTGTGGGATCTGACATTTGGGTTGCGTTAGCCGAGGCTTATTCATGGTCCTGAACTCACTCATCCATCCTGTGCCAAACATTCTCACATGGGACCATCAAACATTATCATTCTAATTCTACTTTTCTTGCTCCTTCCTAATCACCATCACTTCCAGACATTTGATTCCTGAACATAGAACTGTTGTAAGTAGCACAGTTGTGTACATGATGTGTACAAAATCATACAAGGGATAAGTGGGGAAAACACACAGTCATTTGCCCAGAGTGGGTGAATCGAGAACCAGAGATAATAGGTTTAAGGTGAGCGAGAAAGATTTAATAGGAACCTGAGGGGGATAACCTTTCTTTTACACAAAAGGTGGTGGGTGATTGGAATGAGTTGCCGGAGGAGGAAGATACTATTGCAACGTTTAAGAAACATTTGGACAGGTAGATGGATAGGACAGGTTTAGAGGAATATGGGCCAAATGCAGGCAGGTGGAACTAGTGTCGATGGGGCATGTTGGTTAGCATGGGCAAGGTACGATTCACCTCTACCCCATTGTGGACTTTATCTCTGGAACTGAAGCACTACAATGCTGAGAACTATATTCTGCACTCTGTATCTTCTTCTTTGCACTATTATACTCATTCGACTCGATTGTATTTATGCCTGGTGTATCTGATCTGTTTGGATAGCATGCAAAACAAACCTTTTCACTGTACCTTGTTACATTTAGTGTAGTTTAGAGGTAAAGCGTCGAAACAGGCCCTTCGGTCGTACACATCCTAAGGACAATTTACAGAAGCCAATTAGCCTGCACATCTTTGGAGTGTGGGAGGAAACTGGAGCACCCGAAGAAAACCCATGCGGTCACATGAAGATCATACAAACTCCGTACAGACAGCACACATAGTCAGGATCGAACCAGGATCTCTGGTGCTGTAAGACAGCAACTCTACTGCAGTGCCATTTTGCACCCCAACATGTGACAATACTAAACGTAAACAAGCCTGACACTGGCATGTCAAGACACTGGCCATTATCAAGCAACTGAACCATCCAACCAACAACTATTGAGCAGTCCTGAAATACTATCTACATCATTGGATGGAGACCATCGGACTATCTATCATCAGACTTTACCATGCACTAAATATTATTCTCTTTATCATGCATCATGACTGGTTAGCACATAACAAAATCTTTTCACTGTATCTCAGTACATGCGATATTAAACTAAACTAAAGTGGGGACGTCTACTACAGTAGCTTTACGATAAAGTCAACTCACAGCAGAAAGCACAAACAGCCAGGAGTTCAGGGACGTGTGTGTGCAGACTCTGCGCGATGCGGGGCTGGGCCAGACGCGTCTGTGCGATGCGGGGCTGGGCCAGACGCGTCTGTGCGATGCGGGGCTGGGCCAGACGCGTCTGTGCGATGCGGGGCTGGGCCAGACGCGTCTGCGCGATGCGGGGCTGGGCCAGACGCGTCTGTGCGAAGCGGGGCTGGGCCAGACGCGTCTGCGCGATGCGGGGCTGGGCCAGACGCGTCTGTGCGATGCGGGGCTGGGCCAGACGTGTCTGCGCGATGCGGGGCTGGGCCAGACGCGTCTTTGCGAAGCGGGGCTGGGCCAGACGCGTCCGCGCGATGCGGGGCTGGGCCAGACGCGTCTGTGCGATGCGGGGCCAGGCGTGTCTGGGCATTACCGGGTTTGTAAGGATCGTGCCGCGTGTCCTGCCAATCCACTTCATCTTCTGAGCTCTCGCTGTCTTCATACGGATGCACCATTCGGTAATTCTCAAAAGAGATGGAAACTGAGTGGAAAAACAGAAGGAAAGAAATTATCTAAATAATTCACAATTAATCAGATTGGAAGAGAGGATTCATGTCAGAACCAACTTCTGTGTGTTGCGGAGCACAGTACTGCAGGTCCAACCTCAATTCCGTGTAATTTAATCCATCACCAGATAAGGATGAAAACACGAGGGTAATAGATAGGGTAAATGCACAGAAGATAGACACAAAATGTCTTAGTGGGTGAAGCAGCTTCTCTGGAAAAAAGGAATAGGTGACGTTTTGGGTCGAGACTCTTCTTCACATTGACTCCGACTTCAGACTCTGTGAAAGCACAGAGTATTTTCCCCAGAGCTGGGAAATAAAGAAGTAGCCATGGGATTAAGGTGAGAGGGGAAAGATTTAATGGGCACGTTTTCAAACAGAGGTTGGTATATGAAATGAGCTGCCAGAAGAGGTAATTACAGCAGGTACCATGATATTTAAGAGCACTTGGATAGGGCTATGGATGGGAAAGGTTAAGAGAGGTATGGGCCAGGATCGGGCATGTGGGACTAGTGTATAGGGAATGCTTTGGCTTTGGACGAGTTGGGCATACGCTGTCAGACTCAGATTGCAATAGATGTGATGGGGCCTTTACTCCTACCTTTGCTGTCACCGTTCAACTTGTTTTCTTCCCGGCGAAGTTGTGCGTCGTACTCCCGGTCAAACTCCATCTGCAACATCTGAGCCAAGAGCAGGTCGCTAGAGGTCTCCGTACCCTCCCCGATGAGAATGGCCGTGTCGATGCTGCACATCACAGGAGCTCATGAGCTTCCCCGTAGACAAACGACCGCACGCAATTGCTGCACCGTGAGCAGACAGTAATACCCCATGCGCCTCAGTGTTACCCGACAAAGATCGACAGTCAGGAAAAAGATTCTCAGGAACAGTTATCTGTTATCATACTGGGGAGATAAGGGGCTGGAGTGTTACATGAAATCAGAGGATTCAATTATCATACTGTTAGATTGTAAGGTACCCAAGCATAATATGAGGAGCTGTTACTTCACTTTGCGTGTGGTCTCACGCTGGCAATGGAGGAGGCCCACGACAGAAAGGTCAATGTGGGAATGGGAACAGGAAGGGGAGTTAAAATGGTTAGCAACCGGAGATTCAGCAGGCCTTTACGGACCGAGGGCTAGTTCGGTGATACGGTCGCCTGGTCCACCCCGCTAGGTCTTGCCGAGGCGTCCACATCAGAGCTGAATGAGAGCGGCTGTGTGAATGCTCCACATCACTGCAAGAGCGACTGAGTTTAGCTTAATTTCGTTTGGAGATACAACACGAAAACAGACCCTTTAGCCGACCGAGTCCATTCCGACCAGCGATCACCCCGTACACTAACACTATCCTATACAACAATTTTTAGCAAAGCCAATTAACCTACAAATCTGTGTCTTTAGAGGGTGGAAGGAAACCAGAGCACCTGGGTAAACCCACGTGGTCAGAGGGAGAACATGCAAATTCTGTACATACAGCAACCGTGGTCAGAATCGAACCCAGGTCCCTGAGGCTGAAAGGCAGCAGGTCTACCTCTGCGCCACTGTGCCACCCCCGAGTTTTCCCGCTGGCAAACAACGACATTTACTTAATGCACCTTAAATAAACAGTGATGTGTCTGTGGAGGATTCAGGGGCAATATCTGTGCTTTCTCTGTAGCATTAATGCTATATTTTTCTCATTTGCACTACCTGATGTACTCATGTATGGTATTTGCAGAAATAAGGAACTGCGGATGCTGGTTTACAAAAACAGACACAAAGTTTTGGAGTAACTCATCCTATCAATGGATTGGTGACATTTCAGATCAGGACTCTTCTTCAGTCTGAAACGTTGTCTATCCATGATCTCCAGAGATGTTGCCTGACCCATTCAGTTACTCTTGGGCGGTGAGCATTTTTTAATGGCATTATTTGATTAGCGACCACATAAAACAGAGCTATATCACTATATTTTACAACATGTGATAATAATAAGCTAATAACTGAAAGTTAACAAATGGGTGCAGCAAGGAGCTACAATGGCAAGTCGTACAATGGCCTTTATCATAAGGAGATTTTAGTAAAGGATGCAGATATCTTACTGCACTTGGAACCCAAGATCCCTCTGTAAGTCAATGCTTTAAGGGTCATACCATTGACCACCCAAAGTGCAACACCTCACACTTGCTCAGGTTAAACTCCATCTGCCATTAATCACAGCTCTTAACTGCAGATTGGCTCTCCCACCCTAGGTGGGAGGTGTGTATAGAACTGACCTGAAATTGGAGAATTCAACGTTCATGCCATTGGGTTGTAAGCTACCCAAGTGAAATACAAGGTGCTGTTCCTCCAGTTAGTGTGTGGTTTCACTCTGGCAATGGAAAGGCCAGGACAGAACGGTCATCTTTTACCGATGTTTCAAAATGCCCTGTGACTCACCCGCTAACATGAGGGAAAACTGCATTCTCTTCCTGTTGCTGCAACTCCTTGGCTAGCTCTTCACTCATCACCTCGGTGAGGGAGCAGGGCGTTTGCACCAGAGGAGATGCTCCCCACGGACACTACAAAAAAAGATCGGAAGTGTCAAAACGAATACCTTGGAAGTTTCAATCAAAAGGGCGGCACGGTGGCGCAGATGGTAGAGTTGCTGCCTTACAATGCCAGAGAACCAGGTTCGATCCTGGCTATGGGTGTTGTCTGTGTGGGGTTTGCACGTTTTTCCTGTAACCGAGTGAGTTTCCTCCAGGTGCTCCAGTTTCCTCTCACATTCCAAAGATGTACAGGTTTGTAGGTTAATTGGCCTCTGTAAACAGGTTTGTAGGTTAACTGGCCTGTGTGGAGGGAGTGGAAGCGAAAGTGGGATAATATACAACTAGTATGAATGGATGATCAATGGTTGGCTTGGACTCCGTGGGATGAAGGGCCTGTTTCTGTGCTGGATCTCTAAAATAAAGCAGGTGAAATAGTATGATTAACACCAGCTCCTTTTTCGGAGCCACACAATGGCCTTGCCTGAACATATCACCACCTTTGCCTTGTATTCCCTGCTGTCTGAACAATGAAAGGGCTCGCCGCAACACAAAGGTTGTTATGGAGACACGTTGTATTTTATTTTGTTTACTTGCATGCCTTTTGCGGAAGATACAAAGACTGCTTGAATCACCCTATGTGTCCAATTTCCAATGCTCGTAACTGGGTAGTATTCAAGGTTAAGACACAAATTGCTGGAGTAACTCAACGGGTCAAGCAACATCTCTGGAGAACATTGAAAGGTGACCCTTCTGCAGACGCAAGCCTGATCGGTCTGAAGGAGGGTCTCAACCTGAAACATCATCTATTCACATTCTCAAGAGATGACCCACTGGGTTACTCCAGTATTTTGTACCTATCCTTGATAAACCAGCACCTGCACAGTACCTGCAAGGTTCTGGGTCAGGACCTTCCTTTAGAATGCAATGACTGCTGTACTCACAAGCCCTTCATCAGAACTTTATCCAGAGCTCTCAAAAATCTTCAGGCAATTTAAAACACTCAGGCAAGAAATGCACAGAAACACAGGAAAGGTGCAGAGCGAGGATGAAATACAAGGAAATCAGTGGGAGGGAAGCAGTGTTCAGAGTTGTTATGCAGCCAAGCAACATTGCGTACAGTCAGAGGTTGGAGAAACACAAAAAAAAGGTTTAGTTTAGAGAAAGAACATGGAAATCAAGTTCATGCCGACCATCGCTCGCCCGTTCACACAAGTACTATGTTATCTCAGTTTCCCATCCACTCTCTACACACTAGGGGAAATTTACTGAGGCCAATTAACCGACAAACCCGCACATCTTTGAGATGTGTGAGTAAACTGGAACACCCGGAGGAAACCCACGCGGTCACAGGGAGAACATGCAAACTCCACAGACAGTACCTGAGGTCAGGATCGAACCTGGGTGTCTGGCGCTTTGAGGCAACAGCACTCACCGCTGCACCACTGAGAGAAATCTCAAACACTAGTTCAAGGGCCAGTCGAGTTCACAAATGGAACAAGGGAATCAGCAAATAGGAACAATGGTAATTATCAAATGAACTCTCAGGTTTTCATTGGGTTGTATAGGCCATGTGGACATGATTTTATACACAAACCCACACCAGCGTGATTAGTTTAGTGAGGCCACGGGCGCTCTGCTGGATTCCACGGCAACAGTTTCAGCACGAGAATCAAGACCAAAGTGGAATAATGAGGTTGAATGTTTTATGTTTTATGGACCCCTGTTGGACAATCCTCAGGGAGAGTAACAGGTGGAGAGTCATCAAGAGTGTTTTATTTAACCCTAATTCTTACTGACAAGCAGCACAACAGAAATGTGGTCATAGTACTCTTGTAAAATACATAATTCCAGGAATATTATACCATAATATCTTTAATAGTAAACCGGGGAAGAAAACATTTGCACTCAGAGGGTTGTGGGTACATGGAACGAGCAGCTGGAGGATGTAATTGATGCATGTACAATAACAACATTTAATAGATACTTGGACAAGTACATGGATAGCAAAAGTTTAGATGGATATGCAGGTGGGACTAGTGCAGATGGGGCATCTTAGTCGGTGTGGACGATTTGGGCCAAAGGGCCTGTTACCGTGCTGCGTGACTATGAATAACATGTTGGCAGATTCAGCAGATTACACTTGGGGCCGTGGCTACAGAGTGAGAGTTGGGGAAATCCCACGCTGCTCCAGGGAGAAATATTTCTCAGACTGTAATCAAATAGCTCGCTGTTGAGCACCACCATCTTTGGGAACATGGCTGATAATTTGCCACGACTGACAACTTTACAAAGGCATTTATTTCCATGGCTGTGCAGATATGCAAGACATCTTGTCACAACAAGTTTAACAATTTTCCTTCTCTGCTCATTCTTCCAGACCAATGCTAAACACTTAAGATACAGTATTACGCTGGAACTCATTAAAATCTGTTTAGGAACAGGAAAACAACTACTTTGTCTAACACTGAAAAACAGAAGATGATCAATTTAATCATTTTGTGGGGATCTGGGCACAATGGCAATGCTAGAATTTACTTAACATTCCTAATCAGCCTTGTACTACATAGAACAGTACAGCAGAGGAACAGGCCCTTCGGCCCACAATGTCTGTGCCGAACATGCTAACTTAAACTGATCATATCTACCTATACATTACCCATATCCCTCCCTATCCATGCACCTATTTAAAAGTCTCTTCAATACCACCATGGTATCTGCCTCCACAACCCCTGGCAGCGCTCTCCGGGCACCCAGTACCACCCCGCATCCAATACCACCCCGCACCCAGTACCACCCCGCTCTCAGTGCGGCGCTCCCTCAATATCGCCACTCCCACAGTGCGGCGCTCCCTCAGTACCTTCTCTATCCATGGCGGTGAAGGCGCCGCCACAGCGGGCTCCATCCTCCACGGCGGGACGGGTGAAACTTAATGCTGCGCTCGGGGCCGAGGAGATGGTCCTGGACCGCGGGCTGGGTCTGGAGTCGGGCCCGGGCTTTGCCGGGACTCGCCTGGGGTTGTGACTGGAGGGGGCGCGGCCTGGGCTCCCGGTCTGCGGCCGGTACTGGGCGGGGGCTGTGATGGGACAGGCCCGGTACTGGGACGGGGGCTGTGATGGGACAGGCCCGGTACTGGGCGGGGGGGTCTGATGGGACAGGCCCGGTACGGGGACGGGGACGGGGTCTGTGATGGGACAGGCCCGGTACGGGGACGGGACAGGCCCGGTACTGGGCGGGGGCTGTGATGGGACAGGCCCAGGACGGGGACGGGACAGGTCCGGGCAAAGCGCCGCGATGCGGTGACGACTAAACACGACCGGCTGCTGGTCCCCGCCCAGGTCACAGGTCACACTCCGCATCGCTCTGCATAGAGGGCTTTCCCGTGACGTCACAGGCGGCCCTGGGAGCCGCCATACACACACACACACACAAAGCTGGTGCAAGTCAGCGGGTCAGGCAGCATCTCTGGGGAAATAAAAATAATCGGTGACGTTTCGGGTCGAGATCCTTCTCTCCAGAGATGCTGCCTGACCCGCTGAGTTACTCCAGCTTTTTGTGTCTGTCTTCGTTTTAAACCAGCTCCTTCCTACACATAAGGAAAGGTAGAATGGTTCATTGTTAGAAACATAGAAAATAGGTGCAGGAGTAGGCCATTCGGCCCTTCGAGCCTGCACCACCATTCAATATGATCATGGCTGATCATCCAACTCAGTATTCTGCACCTGCCTTCTCTCCATACCCCCTGATCCCTTTAGCCACAAGGGCCACATCTAACTCCCTCTTAAATATAGCCAATGAACTGGCGTCAACTACCTTCTGTGGCAGAGAACTCCAGAGATTCACCACTCTCTGTGTGAAAAATGTTTTCCTCATCTCGGTCCTAAAAGATTTCCCCCTTATCCTTAAACTGTGACCCCTTGTTCTGGACTTCCCCAACATCGGAAACAATCTTCCTGCATCTAGCCTGTCCAACCCTTTAAGAATTTTGTAAGTTTCTATAAGATCCCCCCTCAATCTTCTAAATTCTAGCGAGTACAAACCGAGTCTATCCAGTCTTTCTTCATATGAAAGTCCTGACATCCCAGGAATCAGTCTGGTAAACCTTCTCTGTACTCCCTCTATGGCAAGAATGTCTTTCCTCAGATTAGGAGACCAAAACTGTACGCAATACTCCAGGTGTGGTCTCACTAAGACCCTGTACAACTGCAGTAGAACCTCCCTGCTCCTATACTCAAATCCTTTTGCTATGAATGCTAACATACCATTCGCCTTCTTCACTGCCTGCTGCACCTGCATGCCTACTTTTAATGACTGGTGTACCATGACACCCAGGTCTCGTTGCATCTCCCCCTTTCCTAATCGGCCACCATTCAGATAATAGTCTCCTGTTTTTGCCACCATTTATCCACATTATACTGCATCTGCCATGCATTTGCCCACTCACCCAGCCTATCCAAGTCACCTTGCAGCCTCCTAGCATCCTCCTCACAGCTAACACTGCCCCCCAGCTTCGTGTCATCCGCAAACTTGGAGATGTTGCATTCAATTCCCTCGTCCAAATCATTAATATATATCGTAAATAGCTGGGGTCCCATTCTGAAAAGGACTCATTTACTCCTACTCTTTGCTTCCTGTCTGCCAGCCAGTTCTCTATCCACATCAATACTGAACCCCCAATCCCTGTGCTTTAAGTTTGTATACTAATCTCTTATGTGGGACCTTGTCGAAAGCCTTCTGAAAGTCCAGATATAATACATCCACTGGTTCTCCCTTATCCACTCTACTAGTTACATCCTCGAAAAATTCTATAAGATTCGTTAGATATGATTTACCTTTCATAAATCCATGCTGACTTTGTCCAATAATTTCACCACTTTCCAAATGTGCTGCTATCCCATCTTTAATAACTGATTCTAGCAGTTTCCCCACTACCGACGTTAGACTAACTGGTCCGTAATTCCCCGTTTTCTCTCTCCCTCCCTTTTGTAAAAAGTGGGGTTACATTAGCTACCCTCCAATCCTCAGGAACTACTCCAGAATCTAAAGAGTTTTGAAAAATTATCACTAATGCATCCACTATTTCTGGGGCTACATCCTTAAGTACTCTGGGATGAAGCCTTTTTTTTTTTTTTTTTTTTTTTTTGATTGGTTTACTGTATTTTAACATTGTGTTTTTTTTACCTGATTTTAACTATTTATTCTGTTCCATCAGGGACTGGATTGTTTTTTTTTAGTGTTATTATGTGAGAAGTGTTTTAAATTTCATGTGCGAGGCTCCGCTATTCACTGGGAAACGTCTTTTCATTTTGCACTGTACTTGTTGCTTGCAAGATGACAATAAAGGTTGATTGATTGATATCTGGCCCTGGGGATTTATCGGCCTTTAATCCATTCAATTTACCTAACACCACTTCCTGGCTAACCTGGATTTCACTCAGTTCCTCCATCTCATTTGACCCCTGGTCCCCTGCTATTTCCGGCAGATTATTTATGTCTTCCTTGGTAAAGGCAGAACCAAAGTAGTTATTCAATTGGTCTGCCATGTCCTTGTTCCCCATGATCAATTAACCTGTTTCTGACTGCAAGGGACCTACATTTGTTTTAACTAATCTTTTTCTCATCACATATCTATAAAAGCTTTTGCAGTCAGTTTTTATGTTCCCTGCCAGTTTTCTTTCATAATCTATTTTCCCTATCCTAATTAAGCCCTTGGTCCTCCTCTGCTGGACTCTGAATTTCTCCCAGTCCTCTGGTAGGCTGCTCTTTAGCTGTGGGGAAGGTGACAACGAGGCATACAATCAGTAAAATGAATCAAGATGACAGTGAATCTAAGGTACACAAAAATGCTGGAGAAACTCAGCGGGAGCAGCAGCATCTATGGAGCGAAGGAAATAGGCAACGTTTCGGGCCGAAACCCTTCTTCAGACTCCGTAGATGCTGCTGCACCCGCTGAGTTTCTCCAGCATTTTTGTGTACCTTCGATTTTCCAGCATCTGCAGTTCCTTCTTAAACACTTTGACAGTGAATCTAGTTGTGAACTAGATGCTTGTAAGCTGCCAAAGCAAAATATGTGATGCTGTTCCTCCAATTTGTGTTGGGCCTCATTCTTACAATGGAGGAGGCCCAGGACAGAAAGGTCAGTGTAGAAATGGGAGGGAATATAAACCTTTTGCAACCAGGAGATCCCGTAGGCCAAGGCGGACTGAGCGGAGGTGTTCAGCGAAGCAATCACTGATTCTATTCATGGTCTTGCCAATACATAAAAGTCTACACTGGAACAGCGAATACAGTAGATGAGGTTGGAGGAGGTGCAAGTGAACCTCTGCCTCACCTGTAAGGGCTGTCGGGGTCCTTGGACGGAGTCGGGGGAGGAGCTATATGGACAGGTATTGCATCTCCTGCAGTTGCCGGGGAAAGTACCTTGGGATGGAGTGATTTGAATGGGAATGGATGAGTTAACCAGGGAGTTGCGGAGGAAACGGTCTCTGCGGAAAGCGGTGGAGATGGGAAGATGTGTCTAATGGTGGTATCCCGTCGGAGGTGATGAAAATGTTGGAGGATTATGTGCTGTATGCAGTGGCTGATGGGGTGTTGGCTACCATGTTGGGGGTCGACCGTCAGTGGGGACAGGTAGAAACAAACAACTGCAGATGCTGGTTAACAACAGACACAAAATGCTGGAGTAACACATCGGGTCAGGCAACATCTCTGGACCTGAACTCGCACCTACTTCTCACCTCCCCCTCTATTCCTTCCTTGAGCTTAATTTCCAATTCTTCAATCCTTTTGTCTCATACTTTCTGTCTTTTCATGTCTCCTTTATTCAACCATCTGCCTATCAAAATCATTCCTCATTTCTATCATCTATTACCTACCAGGCCTTATCCTGTCCCTCCTCTATTCCAACTTTCTTTGCTGCCCTGCAAATGGTCTGAAGAAGGGATTCGACCGGAAAAGTCATCTATCCATGTTCTCTAGAGATATTTTCTGCCCTGTTGCGTTGCGTTGCCCCTGCACTTTGTGTCTAAACAGCTTGTGGTTTGAGAAACATGGGTTATAAAATAAAGGGTACTTAAAACTAAAAAGGAGGCACTGGCAACCAGAGATGCTGGAATCTTGAGCAAAATAAAGTGCTGAGGAACTCAGCAGGTCAGGGAACATCTGTAAAGGGAATGGAGAGATTGCATTTTGGGTCCAGACTCTTCTTCAGACTGATGGTCGAGGGGGAGAGAACTGCAAAAGTGGGTCAAAATCTGGCAAGTGATGGTTCTATTGATAGGTGCATGGATTAAGCAACAAATACTAGACTTG
Source organism: Leucoraja erinaceus (assembly GCF_028641065.1). Lineage (NCBI taxonomy): Eukaryota > Metazoa > Chordata > Chondrichthyes > Rajiformes > Rajidae > Leucoraja > Leucoraja erinaceus. Next base: position 52,410,747 of record NC_073380.1, on the reverse strand, counting down.
AGAAAGGTCAATAGACAATAGGTGCAGCAGTAGGCCATGCGGCCCTTCGAGCCAGCACCTCCATTTGATGTGATCATGGCTGAAGGTCATAAGTGATAATAGTAGAATTAGGCCGTTCGGCCCATCAAGAAGGGCCGGTTTGGGGTCACTTGAAATTGGGCGGAGGGGAGGCACTTGAAAATCGTGAATTCAATTTTCATATAATTGGGTAGGAAGCTACACAAATACAGGCAACTGGGATCAGCCTAAAATGCTAACTTGGTCACTGTGGACAAGTTGTGGCAAAGGATCTGTTTCTGTGCTCTATAGCTCTATGAATTAAAAAGAATGATTAATTTTTGGCAAAAGGCCCAGATTTCTTTTGGAGCTTATTATAAGTGAGCCATACAAGACCACACAGAGGGCAAGTGTATTTGCTTCAAGATGTACATCACTAATTGGACGGGAAGAGAAAGTACTGCAGTTGTACAATGTACGTTATAGACAACATCAAGAGTAGCTGTGTCTGTTTTGTCTCACATCTTGGGAAAGGAAGATGGGCCTGTTCCTGTCATGTACTGTTCTTTGTCCTATTCCTATTGCATATTTTGCAGGAGTGATCGGGGATGGATTTTTCCTCTGAAAAAGTCAGCAGCCCCGGCTCCCTGTCTCTACATGATATGCACATAGAACATAGAGCAATACAGCGCAGGAACAGGCGCTTCAGCCCACAATTCCTATGCCGAACATGATGCAAGACCAACCTTTATCTGCCTGCACTTGATGCATATCCCTCCAATCTCTGCCTAACCAAGCCTGTTAAACATCACTATCAAATCTGCCCCCACCGCACCCCGGCAGCACATTCCAGTGGCATCCACCATCCTCTCTAAAAAAAACATCTCCTTTAAACACTGCCCCTTTCACCTTAAAGCTATGCCCTCCAGTATTTGACATTTTCACCCTGGGACTGTCTACTGTTCTGATCGTGTTCCCTTTCTATGCCTCTCATAATTTTACGTTGTTGACCTGCTGTGAAAATTGAGCCGTAAATCAGCAACCGATTGCAGCAATCCCAGCGTGAGGAAATAATACTTTGTGCCCTTTGCTTTGTGGGAAGAGACGACACTGGTGAGTGCTAGAGGATTTAATCTTTATTGTGCCAAGGAATTGTGCGCTGGTGGATATCTGCGACAAGTGAAGGCAGCTCGGAGAGTCACTCTGCATGGGACCCAGAGGTTGAATTTAGTTCAATTTTTGTCAGACAGCAAGGTACTGTGAAAAGCTGTTTTGTTGCGTGCTGTCCAGTCAGTGATTACTTTAACAGATATAATATTATCCATTCAATATCCTTCTATACAATTTTAAAATATATATTATTAATTTGAAAGAGCTTACAAGTAAGCTGTCCACAGCGTACTGATGCAGGATAAAAGGATCTGAGAGAAGATTAAGAACACCATAGTTACAGTAAGAAATGCTGCTGTTGGAGTAGAGTTTTAAAAGAGTGCAACAATTGAGTGATTGCAGATCCACTTCTGGGACCAGCACGCAGAGAATATCCTGGCTTGAGCCCCATTGATAGTTTATTTTCACACCTGCATGTTTTAGTTTAACTTGGACATTAGTTTAATTTGGCATCATGTTCAACACGGACATTGTGGGTTGATGGTCCTCTTCCTGTCTTCCTCCCTGTTATCAGGCTTCTGAACAGTCTTTCCATATGCTAGGGTACTGTCCGATTCACCTCTACCCCATTGCGGACATTGGACTTTGTCTCTGGAACTAATGTGCTATAATGCCAACAACTATTTTCTGCACTCTGTACCTTTCCCTTTGCTCTACCTATTTTACATGAGTTTGTATAATATTATCTGATTGATTGGGTAGCATGCAAAACAAAGTTTTTCACTGCACCTTGGTACAGATGACAATAATAATGCTTTTTTACACAGAGGGTGGTGGGTGCCTGGAACGTGCTGCCGGGGGTGGTGGTGGAGGCAAAGTCAATAGTGGTGTGTTTACGAGGCATTTTGATAGGCACATGGATATGAAGGGATAGAGATAGAGCAGGCAGAGGAGGTCAACAACATATTTGGCACAGACATTATGGGGTGAAGGGCCTGCTCTTGTGCTGTACTGTTCTAGACGACTGTAGATATGTTGAATGTGGATTCTGGTGTGTGGGGGCGGAAGGCGAGGACCAGAGGAACTCTGTTCCTGCTTTGGGAGGGTGGTCTGGGGAGAGTGGAAGCAGAGTTGTCGACAGCATTTGAGAAGCATCCAGACCAGCAACTAGAAGCAGTTAGATGTAGAAGGCTACAGGCCAGGTGCTGCACAAGGCCTAATGTGGACAGGTGCCCACTGGTTAGTGTGCATGAGTTGGGCCGAATGGCCTGTTTCCATACTGTGTAATTCTGTGACTAAAGTTTCTCGTGATGCTCAGGGACTGTAGAAACGTGCGTGTTGTGTGTGTTTGGATGTACTTGTAAGAGTGCGCTCATTAGTTTCACTTCTGCCATTGGGAAGAAGGTAGAGAAGCCCGAAAAGTAACATCCAGTTTCAGGAGCAGCTTAAACTACAAGAGGCATAATGATTTTGTCTTTACACTATTATTGTTTGTTTGATATTTTTTGGTGTTTATAGTGTTTCCAGTCTGCAAATAAGAATTTTATTGATGTGTTTTGGGATATGTTACAATTAAACACTCTTGATTTCAGCTGCAAACTGAGGTTTCATCTGAAACGAGTGTTTTTGAAGTCTGAATTTACTGAGGCCTTCTCTCTGCCATACAGATGACCATGGACATACTTGCCCCGCTCCTTCTCCTGCTCCTACAGCTCACACAGCTGCTCGCCGCTTGTCCCGAGCAGTGTTCTTGCTCCTCCACAATCGTTGACTGCCGCGCCACCTCCCTGCCGCACCTTCCAGCTAACATTGACCATTCTGTGGAAACCTTATACCTGGACGACAACCTGTTGATCAGGATCCCCCCACACGGCTTTGACAACTTGAGAAGCCTGAGCTACCTTGGTCTGTCGAAAAATCGCCTTCTCCTGCACAACTACACGTTCAGCCTGCTGCTCGGGCTCCAATCGTTGGACTTGTCCAATAACCATTTATCTGTGTTGCGGGAAGACCTATTGGGAAACCTCCCCAACCTGACCTGGTTAGTGCTGGCCAACAACCAGCTACGGACCCCACCTGTGCTGAGGGCTCACGACAAACTGACCTATCTGGATTTATCCGGCAACCAGCTCGCTGTACTCCAGGGGGCGTTTGACTCCTTACCTCAGTTGGACACGCTCTTCCTCAGCAATAACCGGCTGCAGACACTGCCCGTCACCCTATTTGACAAATTGCCTCACCTGGATACGCTCGACTTGTCCCATAACGAGCTGAGCTCCCTCCCTCGCCGACTCTTCAGGCACCATTGGGAGCTGAGTGATTTACAGCTGGACCACAACAGGTTGAAGCATCTCGCAAGGTCTTTGTTTGCCCACCAGGGGAACCTGCGATACCTGACGCTCTCTGGAAACCTCGTCGCAGCTCTCCCCCTTCGCATCTTCGCCAACTTGACTAAACTATCACTGCTCGATCTGTCCAACAACTCACTGGCCTGTCTGCCCAATGACCTCCTCTCCGGGCTGACGGAACTGCAAACCCTGAAACTCTCCCATAATCTCATCGACGAAATGACGAGGGAGGCCTTCATACTGAATGCAAAGCTGACGTTCCTGCATCTCGACAGCAACCGGCTGAGCGGCCTGCCCATGTTCCAAGGGCTCTCACTGCTGGAGGAGCTGACTTGCTCCTTTAACCGGCTCGTTGGCTTGCCCCGAGGTTTTGCCGACAATCTCCTAATGCTGAAGTGTCTTCAGCTCACCCATAACCTCATTGATCAATGGGACCCCACGCTGTTCCTAAACACCACCTCTGTCCTTCTGAGCAACAATCCAATCTGTTCTACCAAGGCAGGCACGGCAACAGTGCAGTCCACATACATAGACTGCAACAAACAGCAGTGCTCCCCAGTGTCACGTTAAAAGACATTTGGACAGGTATGGGGATAGGAAAAGTGCAGAAGGATATGGGCAAAGTACGGGCAGGCGAGACTAGTGTATAGGGAGCATGTTGGTCAGCATTGGCAAGTTGGACCTGTTTCCACGCTGTATGACCCTATGAAAGAACTTTCCTTTCTTTTGGAGGAGGGAACTGGATATTTTAAGCAAATATGTCATAGGGTAGGTAAAAGCTAGAATAGTACAGCACAGGAACGGTCTGTTCTGCCCACAATGTCTGTGAACATGAAGCCAAACTACATTAATCTCTCCTGCTAGCACATCCCTCCATTGTCATACTGTTTTATGTTATTTATAAAAATGTCACAAGTGCTGGAATAACTCAGCAAGAATCAGCATTTGTGGAGAACATGGATATCCGTGTTCTCCAGAGATGCTGCCTGACCCATCGAGTTACTCCAGTACATTGTGTCATTCTTTGTAAAATAAACAGCATCTGTGGTTCCTTGTATCTCCTGTTCTATGTTATATTGTGTGACTTCTTCACGCTTCCTTTGTGACAAAATCTTGTATTTTGCCGCGGCACATAATGTTGCAGAGAATTAATAAACATCTGTATTCCATCTTACTCTGCCTTGCTCGGTGACTGGGCCATCCCTCACTGATGAATGGTCCTGGCCTAAACCACCACTTGATTCATGTTGTTCACAGATGCTGCCTGACCCACTGATTTACTCCAGCACTTTGTGTTATTTTGTAAACCAGCAACTGCAGTTCCTTGTGTCTACAGGATATATATAAATTAGTTACATAAATTGTAACTGAGTTGGTTAGTAGATTTGTAGGCAACACTAAGATTGCTAGAGCTGTAGGTAGTGAGGAAGGCTGTCAAAGTATACAGTGGGATTTAGATCAACTACAGAATAGGCAGAGAAATGGCAGATGGATCTGAGCAACCGTGAGGTGCTGTGCCTCTGGGATCCTCGCTTATTGATGTTCGACAGACAATGAGTGATCAATGGTCGACATTGCCTCGGTGGGCCAAAGGGCGATTCCATGCTGTATGTCTAAACCAAACATTGTGGGCTGAAGGACTTGATCCTGTGTTGAACAGTTCTATGTTTTGTTTAGTTTGGAGATACAACATGCAAATAGGTCCTTTGGCCCACTGAGTCCACATCGACCATCATCACCCATTTGTAAGTAAGTTTTATTTATATAGCACGTTTTAAATCAACTCGCATTGAAAACAAAGTGCTTTACATAAAATAAATAATTAAGTTTCCATACATCGATAGGAAAAAAAAAATGTTTCCAAGAAAAATGACACAACAGAATCAAAATTTTCCACTGTGGGAAAAGACACCAGAAAGTTTAGTCCTCTTCCTCTGTGACCGACCCGAGGTCGGGGCTCATTTGTGACCTTGCAGTCAGTCCGATGATTTTCAAGCCCTCTTGCCGGGAAGATGGAACTCCGTAGTCGGGTGAACGCTAGTTCTATGTTATCCCACTTTCACATCCACTCCCTACATATTAGGGGCAATTTACAGCGGACAATTAGCCCAGAAAACCCGCATGTCTTTGGAGTGTGGGAGGAAACCTGAGCACCCGAACGAAACCCACGCGGTCACAGGGAGAATGCCTCATAGACAGCATCCGAGGTCAGGATTGAACCTGGGTGTCTGGCATGGTGAGGCAGTGGCTCTTGCCGCTGCACCACTATGGTCTAGTGGGCAGTAGGGAGTGAGCGCCTGGGCCCAGAGTCAGTGCGAGGGGATCATTGTCTCCCGTGGGCTTGGCTAAGGGTGGGCAGGGCAGAGGTGGGCAGGGCATGGTCATTGCCTGTCGGGTCAGGCCCAAACCCGAGCCGGGGGTGCATCCTCACACTGCCCCACTCAGGGAGCAGGAAAACCTCAGCCCACGGACTCGGGGAGGCTCCCCTCATCAATGGTGAGGGTGAATGCGCAGAGTGGCTTAAGATGAGAAGGGAAAGATTTCATAGGAACCCAGGGGCATAATTTTCACACAGAGGTTGGTGAGTGTATAGAACGAGCTGTCAGCATTGGGAGTTGAAGTGGGTAAAATAACTACATTTAAAAGACACTTAAGCCAGTTACATGGATAGGAAAGGTTTGCAGGGATATAGACCAGGCATGTGGAACCAGCTCAGTTAGGCAAGATAAACACAAAAATTTGGAGTAACTCAGTGCGTCAGACAGGATCTCTGAAGAACATAGTTACATGATGTTTCAGGTCGGAACCCTTCTTCAGACCAGCTAGGCAACGTGGTCAGCATGGACGAGTTGGGCTGAATGGCCTGATTGATAGATTAAAGGAGCAGAATTAGGTCATTCAGCCCATCATGTCTACTCCGCCATTCAATTATGGCTGATCTTTCTCTCCTTCACCCCATTCGCCTGCCCTCTCCATCACCCTTGACACCCGTACTAATTAAGAATCGATCTATCTCTGCCATCAAAATAACCATTGACGGTCTCCACAGTCTTCCGTGACAATGAATTCTACAGATTCACCACCCTCTGAAAGAAATTCCTCCTCATCTCCTTCCTAAAGGAACGTCCTTTAATTCAGAGGCTGTGATCCAGACTGAGTCCTAGACTCATCCTCGCCACATCCACTCTATCCAGGCCTTTCACCATTCGGTAGGTTTCAGTGAGGTCCCCCCTCATTCTTCTAAACACCAGCAAGTAGAGGTTGTCAAACGCTCATCATACGTTAACCCATTCTTCCTGGGATCATTCTCGAAAACCTCTTCTGGACCATCTCCAGAGCCAGCACATCCTTCCTCAGATATGGGGCCCAAAATTGCTCACAATACTCCAAATGCAGTCTAATCAGCACGATATAGAGCCTCAGCATTACATCCGTTTCTATGCTGCACAACACCACCGCTACTGGGGAATTGGGCTGAAGGGCTTGTTTCTGCGCCATATGACTTGCTGACACAGCATTGCTCGCAGGTTCAAACCTATCTCAAGGCCACAGCCACTAAACAAACAACATGTCACATGCGTGATTTGTTCCAGAACATTTAATGTAAAGAACAGCTACTTCCAGTTAAAGATTTATTTGCAGAACTCCTGGATAGCCCTTAATGCCCAATTTACGAGGAATACTCTGCAAATTTCCAGTTTTACTTGAATATAGTGCCCAGAACTGATTTAAGAGGCTTTGGTTCAACAACTCACCCAAATGTTGGTAGTGCAGCGCTCCTTCAGTTCTGCCCCTTACACAGTGCAGCGCTCCCTCACCCCCCCTCCCACAGTGCGGTGTTCCCTCACCCCCTCTCCCACAGTGCGGTGTTCCCTCACCCCCCCTCCCACAGTGCGGTGTTCCCTCCCTCCCCTCCCACAGTGCGGTGCTCCCTCACTGCCCCTCCCACAGTGCGGTGCTCCCTCACTGCCCCTCCCTCATTACTGCTGATCTCCCTCGTTACCATATCTGAGAGTTGTCGTGGACCTTGAGCCCAAACCTTTGTGACTGCAATCACAGTGCCATGGCCTCGGGAATGATTGCGAGCATGGAGCGGTGGAGAGCTCCCTCACTGCCTCTCCTCCCCTTTATCACGGGAGCTGCGGGTCCTGGCGTCCAGCTCCTCCATTGCCTCCCGGATGCGCTCAATCAGCCGCTCGTTGCCCTGCGTGTTCGCCTCTTCCAAAGCCTCCTTGTACAGCTGCCTGGCCTCAGTGTAGTTCCCTGTCGGAGGAGCACAGGTGTCGGGTGAAGGGACAGATCCAGCCTTTGGCAGCCCTGAACCCCCTCAAGCACCCCTCCCAACAAACCCATGCCAGGAAGGATGTGAAGGTCTTGGAGTAGGTGCAGGAAGTTTACCAGAATTATGTCTAGATTAGTTGGTATAAGTTACAAGCACAGGTTGGACAAACCCAAAGGATAGTTTAGTTTAGTTATTGCCATGTGTACCGAGGTACAGAGAAAAGCTTTTGTTGCATGCTAACCAGTTAGTGGAAAGACTATACATGATTACAATCAAGTCATCCACACTGTATGGATACAGGATAAAGAGAATAACGTTTAGTGCAAGATAAATCCAGTAATGTTCAAGGGTGAAAATGCGAGGGTCTCCAATGAGGTAGATGGGAGGTCAGGACCGCAGTCTAGTTGGTGATAGGATGGTTAATTTGCCTGATAACTACTGGGAAGAAACTGTCCCTGAATCTGGAGGTGTGCGTTTTCACACTTCTATACCTCTTGCCTGATGGGCGTAGGGAGAAGAGGGAGTGACCGGGGTGAGACTGGTCCTTGGGACACTAAAGTCTTACTAAAGTGACACTAAAGTGGGTGGTTTTGTAGATAGTGAAGATGGTTAGTAAACATTGCAGCAGCTGGGCGCAGGTGGGCTGAGGAATGGTTAATAGAAAAGTGCAAAGTATTGCATTTTGATAAGTATAACCAGGGCAGAACCTTCACAGTGAATGGTAGGGCCCTGGGGAGTGTTGTAGAGAAGAGGGGTCTAGGAGTGCAGGTACATAGTTTCTTGAAAGTGGCATCACAGGTATAGGGTGGTCAAGAAGGCTTTCGATACATTGACCTTCATCAGTCAGGGTATCGAGTTACAGTTAGTTGTACAAGACATTAGTGAGGCTGTTTTTGGAGCACTGTGTTTGGTTTTGGTCACCTTGCTATCAGAAGGAGATTGTTAACCTGGAAAGAGTGTAGAAGAGATTTACGAGGATGTTGCCAGGATTCAAGGGCCTGAGCTACAGGGACAGGTTGAGCGGGCTCCGACTTTAGTGCAGGAGGCCGAGGGAGATAGAGGGGTATCAGATCATTGGGGGGGGTCAAGGAAAGAGTGTTCACATCGCGGCCATGTTTCCACCAATCTTTCCACCACCACGCACAAGAAGCGACAAGACAGACACCATTGTATGCAGATGCCGAGAAGTGTGTTAATTTCTTGTGTGTGGACTTGATAAGAAAAAGATCATCAGGAAATAGATAGTGTGAATGTAGAGTCTACATTATAGGGAGGTTTCACGGCAGTCGGGTCATGACCCATGACCCATGACCCGTACTGTTGCTACGCTACGCCAAGTGGAGCACACGCGATGAACTGCAGGTAGGCACTTACCATAATTTCCAGCGTAGCGGGCCCGTTAAAACACGCCGAAATTGTCAATTTTTGCACTGTAAATAATTATGGAAATCGGGATAAGCGTGAGAGACATTTAGCCTACTTCAGAATTCCAAAAGTGAGGAGAAATGACGGTAGATAGAAGCGAGAGCTGAAGGGACAACAGCCAGAGTGCTTGGCGAACATTGGCCGTTTGCTCACTGCATTTCATCAACTAAGGCATTATTTGTATTTTTTCTTGATTCCTTTGGCATCTAAAAAGTTTCAGAAGTGATAAATCTGGCTGTAAAATTTAAAAATTGCCCATGGTTCTCAAGTGGGTTTTTACATACAAAAAGAAAACGCCTCTGAAGCTAAATTTACAGCCAGATTTATGACTTCTGAGACTTTTTAGATACCAAAGGAATCAAGAAAACCCACAAATAATGCCTTACTGTTGATGAAATGCAGTGAGCAAACGCGATAATTCCCAATATTTTCAATTCCGATATGTTCGCCAAGCACTTTAGCTGCTGTTGTCCCTTCAGTTCTCGCTTCTCTTTACCTTCATTTCGCTTCACTTTTGGAATTCTAAAGTTGGGTACATGTCTCTCACACTTACCCCGACTCACACAATTTTTTACAGCGCAAAAATTCAAAATTTTGGCGTTTTTTAACAGGTAGGAAAGTACGCGTTTCTTACATTAATAACATATACCAGAAGTTACGATGTCCTCCAGATGGATTGAGCGGCTCCGTGCGTCAAGCCCTATGACCAAGTGACCTTATGTGCAACCCCCCTATAACCCCGATCCAACTCTTCCTGGCTGGTTACACCCACCCACCTCTCCCCTCCCATCCCTCCCCACCCCCCCACCCACCTCTCCCCACTGCCCAACCCACCGCACCCCGCTGCCCCAAACACAACTCTCCCCACCCTTGCCGCTGATCTAACCCCACCCCTGCCCCCCTACGCCCCGACCCACTCTCCCTGCCCGATACTCTCTCTGACCCGGACTCAAACCTCCCCATACCCTGACCCAGCTCTCTGTACCCACTACCCTTGATCCAACTCTCCACACCCTCTGCATCTGCTCCTTCTGCCCCAACTCTGCTCCCCCTGCCCTGAACCCCCCCCCCCCCCCCCCCCCGATGCCCGGGTTACCTGTATGGGCGTGGATGGCCGCCTCATTACTGAGGATGGCGGGCAGGTCCGGGTGTGCAATCTCTCTCGCCAGGCTCGATGCCCTCTTGGCGAGCTTGTGGGCTTGCTGGTGATTGTCCCTCCGCTCCAACACCGTGGCCAGGTCATTCATCAGCACTACCGTCTGTGGATGGGGCAAGACAGGGCACAGTGTGGGACGAGACGGGGCTGAAGGTGGTAGTGAGATGGGGCAGAGGGTGGGGGAGGGGGCAGAGGGTAGGGACAAGGGCAGAGGGTGGGGGCAAGACAGGGGGAGAGGGTGGGGCAAGACCAGTGGGCAGAGGGTGAGGACAGGAGCGGCACGGAGAGCCTTCCTGCGTATCAACAGGTAACCACGCTGATGCAGCTCAGGCACCAACACAGCTGCATCTTGTCTGTGCTCACAATCCTAGAACACTGCAGCACATGAACAGGCCCTTCAACCCACAATGTCTGTGCTGAACATGATGCCAATGAAATTAATCTCTGCCTGTACATAATCCATATTCCTGCATTCCCTGACTATCCATGTTCCTATCCAAAAGCCTCTGGTGCGGCACATTGGTGGAGCAGTAGAGTTGCTGCCTTACAGTGACAAGAGACCAGATCCTGACTACAGGTGCCAGCTGTGAAGTTTGTATGTTCTCCCTGTGACTGCATGGGTTTTCTACGGGTGCTCCGGTTTTCTGACACATTCCAAAGGCGTGCAGGTTTGTAGGTTAATTGGCGTCAGTAAAATTGACAATAGTGTGTAGAATAGAACTAGTGTACTGGATGGTCGACATGAAATGGGTGGGCCAACGGGCCTGCTTCTGTGACCAAGAGTGACCATAATATGGTTGAGTTCTTCATTAGGATGGAGAGTGACATAGTTAATTCAGAAACAAGGGTCCTGAACTTAAAGAAAGGTGACTTTGAGGCTATGAGACGTGAATTGGTCAAGATAGACTGGCAATTGATTCTTAAAGGGTTGACGGTGGATATGCAATGGAAGGCATTTAAAGACTGCATGGATGAACTACAACAATTGTTCATCACAGTTTGGCAAAAGAATAAATCAGGGAAGGTAGTGCATCCGTGGATAAGAAGGGAAATCAAGGAAAGTATCAAAACAAAAGATGAAGCATACAAAGCAGCCAGAGAAAGCAGCCTACCGGGGGACTGGGAGAAATTCCAGCAGAGGAGGACAAAGGGCTTAATTAGGAAAGGGAAAATAGATTATGAAAGAAAAATGGCAGGGAACATAAAAACTGACTGCAAAAGCTTTTATAGATATGTGAAGAGAAAAAGATTAGTTAAAACAAAAACAAAACAAAAAAACAAACAAATGTAGGTCCCTTGCAGTCAGAAACAGGCGAATTGTTCATGGGGAACAAGGACATGGCAGACCAATTGAATAACTACTTTGGTTCTGTCTTCACTAAGGAAGACATAAATAATCTGCTGGAAATAGCATGGGACCGGGGGTTAAATGAGATGGAGGAACTGAGAGAAATCCAAGTTAGCTGGGAAGTGGTGTTAGGTAAATTGAATGGATTAAAGGCCAATAAATCCCCAGGGTCAGATAAGTTGCATCCCAGAGTACTTAAGAAGTAGCCGCAGAAATAATGGATGCATTAGTGATAATTTTTCAAAACTCTTTAGATTCTGGAGTAGTTCCTGAGAATTGGAGGGTAGCTAATGTAACCCCACTGTTTAAAAAGGGAGGGAGAGAGAAAACCGGGAATTACAGACCAGTTAGTCTAACATCGGTAGTGGGGCAAATGCTGGAGTCAGTTATTAAAGATGGGATAGCAGCACATTTGGAAAGTGGTGAAATCATTGGACAAAGTCAGCATGGATTTATTAAAGGTAAATCATGTCTGACGAATCCTATAGAATTTTTCGAGGATGTAACTAGTAGAGTGGATAAGAGAGAATCAGTGGATGTGTTATATCTGGACTTTTAGAAGGCTTTCGACAAGGTCCCACATAAGAGATTAGTATGCAAACTTAAAGCACACGGTATTGGGGGTTCAGTATTGATGTGGATAGAGAACTGGCTGGCAGACAGGAAGCAAAGAGTAGGAGTAAACGAGTCCTTTTCAGAATGGCAGGAAGTGACTAGTGGGGTACCGCAAGGTTCAGTGCTGGGACCACAGCTATTTACAATATATATTAATGATCTGGATGAGGGAATTGAATGCAACATCTCCAAGTTAGCGGATGACATGAGGCTGGGGGGCAGTGTTAGCTGTGAGGAGGATGCTAGGAGGCAGCAAGGTGACTTGGATAGGCTGGGTGAGTGGGCAAAGGCATGGCAGATGCAGTATACTGTGGATAAATGTGAGGTTATCCACTTTCGTGGCAAAAACAGGAAAGTAGACTATTATCTGAATGGTGGCCGATTAGGAAAAGGGGAGATGCAATGAGACCTGGGTGTCATGGTACACCAGTCATTGAAAGTAGGCACGCAGGTGCAGCAGGCAGTGAAGAAAGCGAATGGTATGTTAACATTCATAGCAAAAGGATTTGATTATAAGAGCAGGGAGGGTCTACTGCAGTTGTACAGGGTCTTGGTGAGACCACACCTGGAGTATTGCATACAGTTTTGGCCTCATAATCTGAGGAAAGACATTCTTGCCATAGAGGGAGTACAGAGAAGGTTCACCAGACTGATTCCTGGGATGGCAGGACTTTCATGTGAAGAAAGACTGGATAGACTTGGCTTGTACTCGCTAGAATTTAGAAGATTGAGGGGGGATCTTATAGAAACTTACAAAATTCTTAAGGGGTTGGACAGGCTAGATGCAGGAAGATTATTCCCGATGTTGGGTAAGTCCAGAACAAGGGGTCACAGTTTAAGCATAAGAGGGAAGTCTTTTAGGACCGAGATGAGAAAATCATTTTTTACAGAGAGTGTGGATCTGTGGAATTCTCTGCCACAGAAGGTAGTTGAGGCCAGTTAATTGACTATATTTAAGAGGGAGTTAGATGTGGCCCTTGTGGCTAAAGGGATCAGGGGGTATGGAGAGAAGGCAGGTACGGGATACTGAGTTGGATGACCAGCCATGATCATATTGAATGGCGGTGCAGGCTCGAAGGGCCGAATGGCCTACTCCTGCACCTATTTTCTATGTTTCTATGTTTCAAAGTCAGTGGATATATTTAAAGCAGAGATAGATAGATTCTTGATTAGTACAGGTGTCATAGGTTATGGGGAGAAGCAAGGAGAATGGGGTTAGGAGGTAGTGATAGATCAGCCATGATTGAATGGCGGGGTAGACTTGATGGGCCGAATGGTCTAATTCTACTCCTGTCACTTATGATCTTATGACCACATCTGGTTCCAGGCACCGCCATCTGCTGTAAAAAAACTTGCCCTGCACATCTCCATTAAACTGTTCCCACTTCACTTAAAGCTGTGTCCTCTAGAATTTGGCATTTCCAGCATTGGAAGAACAGTCTGACTGTCTACCATATCTATGTCTCTCATTATTTTATATACTTCTATTGGGTCTCCTCTCCTCTGGGAGGTACGGGGAGAGAGGAAGGGGAGCAAGAGCGAGAGAGAATGCTGGGGGGGGGGGGGGGGGGGGGGGGGGGGGGGGGGGGGGGGAAAGAGTGTGGCCCTCACCTGTGGGTGCGTCTCCCCATGTACGTCTTGGGCGATGGCCAGCGCTTTCTCGTACATCCCTGTGGCCAGCAGTAGCTGCCCCCGGATCAGCATGTAACGAGCGCAGGAATCCAGGCTCATCCCCAGCAGCAGCTGCATGTTCTCCATCTCTTCAGCTGGGACACAGAGGAAACACCACCGTCAACGTCGCAAGGTCCGCTACTTGCCCCACCAGCTTCTATAGCTTCCTCTGGCAGCGTTCCAGATACGGACTACCCTCTGTGTGAAAAAGTTTCCCCCGAGGTCCCTCTTAAATCTCTCTCCTCTCACCTTAAGCCCTCTGTTTTAGAATCGCCTACGCTGAGAAAAAGACTGAAGGGCCTCTCCCACGGGCTATTTTTTTTGGCGACTAAAGGCGTCTAGGCTGTCGCCACATGGTCGCCGGGGTGTCGCCTGTATGGTCGTGAGTAGTCACCCAAAGAGTCATAGCGTCTTTCTGTTCGCCACTGGATTTTCAGCGTTCAAAAATTTTTGGCAACAGTGGGTTGACGCCAATGAGCGTAGCTTGATTTCTCCTGACTTAGCTGCTGTCATAGGTTGTCGCCAGGTGACTTAGATTGGCGCCGGTGCTGACTTTGGTGAATTCCTTTGGCGACAACCTACGTCAACAGGTACCGACCGGCGAACAGGGTCGTAGTTTGTCACGGGTGGATGTGGATCGACTTCGGTTATCGTATGTTGTCGCCTGTGTGGTCGTAGGTTGTTTTAGGTGTGGTCGTAGGTGGGCGTCCTAATGGGTCGCCGTTTGTCGGTAGCTTGCCGCAGCTTGCGTCGACTCAGTGGTAGTTTGTTGTAGCTTGTCGTAGACATTGTAGGAGGGTCCAGTCGCCGTTTTTTCGGCAACCTGCTATGACTATGACAGTCGCCGGCAGTCGCCTAAAATATCGCCCAAGTGGGACAGGCCCTTGAGTGTTCACTTTATCTGCGCCCTTCATGATCTTGTTGTACACCTCAATAAGGTCACCCCTCAGCCTCTTACACTCCAAAGGAAAAAAGTTCCAGCTTATCGAGGAGCCTCTCGATAACACTAGCCCAAAAGCCCAGGTAACATCCAGGTGACTGACAGATGAACAGTCCTACCTGACAAACCTTCCTCAGGCGTAGCCTTTTCACGCCGAATTTTCTCCTCCAGTGTCTCAATGCACCACTTGTATCCTTCCACTGCTAAATTGTCCCTGTATCAGGGAGTGAAAGAGTCACAAGGTCAGGCACCATATCAACCACAGAAGACAGAAGGGTTGTCGAATATGCTGAAGGCAGTTGGTGGGCAAGAGAGGTGGGGGTGGGGTAAAGAGCGCTGGACGAAGTGGTCCAATGTAGGAAACTGGGATTAGGACCCTGGTGAGTGTTGGCGAGCAGAGAGATCTAGGAGTACAAGTACATAATTCCCTGAACGTGCCCTCACAATACATAGGGTGATGAAGAAGACTTTTGGCTTGCTGTCCTTCACCTGTCAGGGCACTGAGTATAGAAGACGGGATGTTATGTTACAGTTGTAGAAGATGTTGATGTAGAAGACACAGTACTTGCAGTATTGTGTAGTAAGGAACTGCAGATGCTAGTTTAAACTGAAAATGAACACATAAAGCTGGAGTAACTCAGCAGTTCAGACAACATCTCTGGAGAAAAGGAATTGTTGATGTTTTGGATCGAGACCTTTCTTCAGCCTGAAAGTCAGGGGAAAAATAAACCTGGTGCGACTTAGGTGGGAGAGGGATGGAGAGAGAGGGGGGGTACAAGTTAGAGAAGTTGACGAAGTTAGATAAATCAAAAATCACCACTGGGTTGTAAGCTGCCCAAGCGAAATATGAGATGCTGTTCCTCCAATTTGCGCGTGGGCCTCACTCTGACAATGGAAGAGGCCCAGGACAGAAGGGTCAGTGTGGGAATGGGAAGAGGAATTAAAGTGTTTAAGAAGGAACTGCAGATGCTGGAGAATCGAAGGTACACAAAAAAGCTGGAGAAACTCAGCGGGTGCAGCAGCATCTATGGAGCGAAGGAAATAGGCAACGTTTCGGGCCGAAACCCTTCTTCAGAGGAATTAAAGTGTTTGGCAACCAGGAGATCAGGTAGGTCCAGACGGACTGAACAAAGGTGTTCAGCGATCACTACATACATTCTGTCTTACACGCTAGCGACAACCTGCACTTAACCTGCACGTCTTTGGAATGTGGGAGGAAACCGGAGCATCCGGAAAAAACCCATGCCGTCACAGGGTGAACGTACAAACTCAGCACAGACAGCACCCATAATCGGGATCGAACCCGGGTCGATAGAGCTGCAAGGCAAAAACTCCACCTCTGCGCCACGCTAATAGTATAGCTTTAAGGTGAGTGGTAGAAAGTTTGGTAGAGATGTGCGGGGCGAGTATTTTTGACACAGTGGGTGGTGGGGGCCTGGAACACGCTGCTGGGGGTGGTGGAGGAGGCAGATACGATAATGGTGTTTAAGAGACTCTTGAATCGACACATGGATATGCAGAGATATGGGTCATGCACAGGCAGAGGATATCAGTTTAACTAGGCATCTTTCAGCACATAGTGGGCCAAAGGGCCTGTTCCCGTACTGTGCTGTTCTACGTGAAGTAGACATGCCACTTATTGGTTGATAGGCGAAGGGCTGAAGGGCCATTTACTGAGTCTGCACGAGCAAGTGGCTGCTCCTTGCCCTCCCAAGTCCCCGGACAGCTGCTGAGGCTGTGGGAATGTAGCAGACACGCAGCGCCCTGGCTAGAGGGAGGTGAGTGGGGCACCTCCCCCCCCCCCCCCCCCCCTCAGCCCCCCCAAACTCTCCTCGAATGGACCAAGTGCCCAGGGCTTCATACCACAGGAAGAGTGCCTCTGGGTCACATACCTGGCTGCTGGAGTGGGTGGGGAGGGAGACGGGAGGGGCAATTAATTTTACAAACACACCCAGGGGCCCCTTTTGCTGCTGCCATGGTTACTCACCGCTCAGTGGAGGCATAGATGCTGCATAACTTCAGAGACATCTCGATGAGGGCATTGTCATCCTGAGGAGGCGGGAGAGGGAGAGAGAAGGGAGTGGGATGGAGTGAGAGAGAGAGAGAAAGGGGGAGGGAGGGAGTGATTGAAGGAGGGAAAGAGAGAGGAGGAATAGAGAACGGCAGAGGGATGGAGAGGGGAAAGGAAGATCAAGAGTGTTTAATTGTCATATGAACCGAAAACAGGGCAATGAAAATCAACAATCAAAAAAAAGGGCGATCGTTTCGCCGAACACCTCCGCAGTCCGCAATAACCTACCTGAACTCCTGGTGGCTCAGCACTTCAACTCCCCCTCCCGTTCCCAATCCGACCTCTCTGTCCTGGGTCTCCTCCATTGCCAGAGTGAGCAACACCGGAAATTGGAGGAACAGCACCTCATATTCCGCCTGGGTTGCTTGCGTTCGGTTGGCATGAACATTGAATTCTCCCAATTTTGCTAGCCCTTGCTGTCTCCTCCCCTTCCTTAACCCTCGAGCTGTCTCCTCCCATCCCCCCGCCCTCGGGCTCCTCCCCCTCCATTTTTCCTTCCTTCTCCCCCCCACCCCCCATCAGTCTGAAGAAGGGTTTCGGCCCGAAACGTCACCTATTTCCTTCGCTCCATAGATGCTGCTGCACCAGCTGAGTTTCTCCAGCATTTTTGTATACCAATGAAATTCTTACTTGCTTTAGCCTTAGAAGTCTGTAAACACTCGGAGAACAATAATCCAAAAATAATTCAATAAATTTAAAAAAAGACAATAGAGAGGGGGAGAGGAAGAGAGGGGGGAGGGGACAAGAAAGGGAGATGTCGAGAGACTGGGAGATAGAGGGAAAGAATCAGTACAGGCCACAGGGTGTGAGCAAAGCCCATCATGCACAGAGAGTAGAGTCTAAGCTCCATTCGTGACATACTGTCTACATCAGCCCCTTCTTCCGCTCACAAACTTCGCTCCCTCCACCACTGGCACCACAGTTACCTGCCAGGACACCCAACACCTGCCATCCCCCAACAAGAACAGGGGCACTGGGCACATGGCTACACCATCGCCTGCAGGATCCCCTTCTGCTGGGACCCTCCCCAGCAGCACCGGGGTGGGGTGGGGGTGCGGGGAGTGTACATTCAGCAAGGGTTTACTGTGCAGCTTGTCCCCGCCTCTCGAGGGCTTCGAGGGATATGCAATAAATGTTGGCACCTTCAGTGACACCCCTCCCCCAGCTGTGATCACTGCCTGTCCTCTGGCATTTACCTGCTGCGCTCCTGATCCGAGAAGCTGGCTCATGCTTGCTTTGAAGAGCTTCTCTGCCTGCGAGGGAGACAGAGAGTCACAGTCATACAGCACAGAAACGTATTCATGCCGAGCATGCCCCATCTCAGCTAGTCCCATTTACTTACAACAGTAGAGCACAGGAACAGGGCGTTTGGCCCTAAACACCTGTGCCATGTGTGATGCCGAGCAACTGTATGCACATGATCCACATCCCTCCATTTCCTGCAATTCATGTCCCTGTCTTAAAGTCTCTTAAAATACCACTATTGTATTTGTCTCCACCACCACCCCTGGCAGCACATTTCAGGTCCCCACCACTCTTTGTGTAAACAACTTGTCGCACACATTTCCTTTAAAATGTATCCCTCTCACCTTTAAGCTGTACCCACTAAGGGGTTTGATATTTCCATTTTGGGGGGGAAAAATCTTGACTGTCGACCTTGTATATGCCCCATTTGCCCTCGTTTAGCCCATATCTAATCCATGTACCTATCCAAGTGCCTTTTACATGTTTATTTTCTACCTGCTTCAACTACGTCTGGCAACACGTTCCAAAAAAACCACCACCCTCTGTTGCGCTCAGGTTCTGATTCGATATTTTTTCTCTCATCTTAAACCCATACACACGGCATTTTGATTCCCTTACCCTGGGTAAAAGACTACATTCAGCCAATGTATTTCCCTTCGATGAGTCCTCAAATATGCTGGGTACAGCTATACTTTATGGGAATTAAACTGAGGTCAGGAGGGTCAGAGTTCAACAGCGATAGGTTGTGTGGGGTGGGGAGCATGCTTGGGTATGGGGGTCGGGCCTTGAGGTCAAAGGGCGGGAGGTCAAGCTATTACTGTTGATCTCACTTACACTGAGCAGGTCCCCACGAAGGAAGGCGAGGTTCGCCATCTACAGAGAGATCGGAGGAAGCAGCATCAGGAGGCGCACACACTCAACAGCGGCCGGTCTCCAGGGTCATGGAGAGCAACATCCCCACCTCATCCCCACTCCCCCACCCCCACTCCCCCTCCTCATCCTCACTCCCCCTCCCCCACCTCATCCTCACTCCCCCCCCCCTCATCCCCCCACCCCCACCTCATCCCCACTCCCCCGCCCCCCCCACCTCATCCTCACTCCCCAGCCCCCCACCTCATCCGCACTCCCCCACCTCATCCCCACTCCCCCACCCCCACCCCATCCTCACTCCCCCACCTCATCCCCACTCCCCCGCCCCAACCTCATCCCCACTCCCCCACCCCCACCTCATCCGCACTCCCCCACCTCATCCTCACTCCCCCACCCCCACCTCATCCCCACTTCCCCCCCCCCACCTCATCCCCACTCCCCCACCTCATCCCCACTCCCCACTCCCACCTCATCCCCACTCCCCCGCCCTCACCTCATCCTCACTCCCCCCCCCCCCACCTCATCCTCACTCCCCCACCCCCACCTCATCCCCACTCCCTCACCTCATCCCCACTTCCCCACCCCCACCTCATCCCCACTCCCCCACCCCCACATCATCCCCACTCCCTCACCTCATCCCCACTCCCCCACCCCCACCTCATCCCCACTACCCCAGCCTCTGTCGCTCCTTCCTCCATACTGAGTGACCAAAAAAAACAAGTGTGGGGCTGAGATGCAGCCACGGCTCAACTAAGGTTTTAGACACTTTATGAAACATAATCTTATTGCTGTTGCTGCTGTAAATCAGTGCTTTACCTGACAGTAGATGTAGGTGATGGCCTGGTTGTGCTGTGACTGCTGGGCCAGGTGAAGGGCCTGGTGTAAAAAACGCTCAGCATCCTCGAGTTCCCCCTTGATAGCACTCAGCTGCAGAGTTTAGTTTAGAGTTTAGAGATACAGTGCAAAACAGGCCCTTCGGCCCACCAAGTTCATGCCAACCGGTGATCCAAGCATAATAACACTATGCTACACACCAGGAACAATTTACAATTACAGTGCCATCCATAATGTTTGGGACAAAGAACCATGATTTATTTATTTGCCTCTGTACTCCGCAATTTAACATTTGTAATAGAAAAAAGTCACAAGTGCACATTGTCAGATTTTATTATAGGGGATTTTTATACCTTTTGGTTTCACCATGAAGAAATTACAGCTGTGTTTATACATACGCCCCCCATTTCAGGGCACCATAATGCTCGAGACACATGGCTTCACAGGTGTTTGTAATTGCTCAGGTGTGTTTAAATGCCTCCTTAATGCAGATATAAGAGAGCTCTCAGCACCTAGTCTTGCCTCCAGTCTTTCCATCACCTTTGGAAACTTTTATTGCTGTTTATCAACATGAGGACCAAAGATGTGCCAATGAAAGTCAAAGAAGCCATTATGAGACTGAGAAACAGGAATAAAACTGTTAGAGACATCAGCCAAACATTAGGCTCACCAAAATCCACATAATTAAGAAGAAAGAGAGCACTGGTGAGTTTACTAATTGCAAACAGACTGGGAGGCCAAGACCTCCACAGATAATGACAGAAGAATTCTCTCTATAATAAAGAAAAATCCCCAAACACCTGTCCGACAGATCAGAAACACTCTTCAGGAGTCAGGCACGGATTTGTAAATGACCACTGTCCGCAGAAGACTTCATGAACAGAAATACAGAGGCTACACTGCAAGATGCAAACCACTGGTTAGCCACAAAAGTAGGATAGCTGGATTACAGTTTGCCAAGAAGTACTTAAAAGAGCAACCACAGTTCTGGAAAAAAGGTCTTTTGGACAGACGAGACAAAGATTAACATATCAGAGTGATGGCAAGAGCAACGTATGGAGGAGAGAAGGAACTGCCAAAGATCCAAAGCATACCACCTCATCTGTGAAACACGGTGGTGAGGGTGTTATGGCCTGGGCATGTATGGCTGTTGAACGTACTAGCTCACATCTTCATTGATGATACAACTGCTGATGGTAGTTGCATAATTAATTCTGAAGTGTATAGACACATTATATCTGCTCAAGTTCAAACAAATGCCTTAAAACCCATTGGCCGGCGGTTCATTCTACAGCAAGACAATGATCCCAAACAAACTGCTAAAGCAACAAAGGAGTTTTTCAAAGCTAAAAAATGGTCAATTCTGTAGTGGCCAAGTCAATCACCCAATCTGAACCTAATTGAGCATGCCTTTTATATGCTGAAGAGAAAACTGAAGGGAACTAGCCCCCAAAACAAGCATAAGATAAAGATGGCTGCAATTAAGGCCTGGAAGAGCATCACCAGAGAAGACACCCAGCAACTGGTGATGTCCATGAATCGCAGACTTCAAGCAGTCATTGCATGCAAAGGATATGGAACAAAATACTAAATATGACTACTTTCATTTACATGACAATGCTGTGTCCCAAACATTATGGTGCCCTGAAATGGGAGAACTATGTATAAACACTGCTGTAATTTCTACATGGTGAAGCCAAAATGTATTAAAATGGCCTTTATTAAAATCTGACAATGTGCGCTTTAACCACATGAGATTTTTTTCTATTACAAATCTCAAATTGTGGAGTACAGGGTCAAATAAATAAATGATGGGTCTTTGTCCCAAACATTATGGACGGTACTGTAGACCAAGCCAATTAACCTACAAACCTGTACGTATTTGGAGTGTGTGTGAAAACCCACATAGGTCACAGGGTAAACATACAAACTCCATACAGACAAGCACCCGGAATCAGGATCAAACCCGGTCTATGGCGCTGTAAGGCAGCAATTCAACCGCTGTGCCAACGTGTAAGGTAAGGAGTTAAGAGTGCAGCAAATACCTCCAGGAAACCCACCACACTCCCGCCAGGATCAATGGGCTCCCGGCTTGAACTCAATCGATCCAAGAGTTACCATTTCCACTGGGAATGTCCCACAGTGCGGCGCTCCCTCACCGCCCCTCCCACAGTGCACACTTCAATAACGCCCCTCCCACAGTGCGGCGCCCCTTCAGTACTGCCCCTCCCACAGTGCACACTTCCTCAATAACGCCCCTCCCACAGTGCCACGCTGGTGGAAGGGTGAGGGGGGGGGGATGGATGGGTTGTGTGGGGGTACGGGTGGGGAGGGGTGATTGTGCCCGCGTTCACTGAGCCAGACCTTGGCGTGCTTGATGAGGAGGATGATCTGGTCCTCGGCCTCCGTCGGTTTCTCACCGCGCTGAAAGATGCCAAGGGCAGCAAGCAGAGCTGGAGAGGGGGGCAGAAAGCTGACCATCAGTGGGGAAGGGGCAACACACCAGGAAACAATAGATGGGGCAAATGGGGGAATGGGAGGTGCACAGTCACACAGCACAGATACAGGTCCTTCTGCCCATTGTCCATGCTGACCAAGATGTCCCATCAATACCAGTTTCATTTGTCCATATTTGTCCCATATCCTAAACTTTTCTTAGCCATATACCCATCTAAATGCATTTTAAATGTTGCTATAGTATCTGCCTCAACTAACTCCACTGGCAACTTGTTCAACACACCCACCTGTGTGGAAAATGTTGCCCCTCGGGTTCCTAAAAAATATTTCCCCTCACATCTTAAACCTTTCCCCTCTGGTTCTTGATTCGCCTGCTCTGGGTAAAAACAACTCTGTGCATTCATAGTAATTTAGATTAGTTTATTGTCACGTGTACCGAGGTACAGCGAGGGTATGGTCTGTAGACGGGGATGGGGTCTAGGGGAGGGGAGGGCATGGTCTGTAGACAGGGAGTGGTCTAGGGGAGGGGAGGGCATGGTCTGTAGACGAGGCGGGATCTAGAGGAGGGCATGGTCTGTAGACGAGGAGGGTCTGTAGACGGGGAGTGGTCTAGGGGAGGGGAGGGTCTGTAGACGGGGAGGGTCTGTAGACGGGGAGGGTCTGTAGACGGGGAGGGGTCTAGGGGAGGGGAGGGTCTGTAGACGGGGAGGGTCTGTAGACGGGGAGGGTCTGTAGACGGGGAGGGGTCTAGGGGAGGGGAGGGTCTGTAGACGGGGAGGGTCTGTAGACGGGGAGGGTCTGTAGACGGGGAGGGGTCTAGGGGAGGGGAGGGTCTGTAGACGGGGAGGGTCTGTAGACGGGGAGGGGTCGAGTGGAGGGGAGTACATGGTCTGTAGACGGGGAGGGGTCTAGGGGAGGGGAGGGCATGGTCTGTAGACGGGGAGGGGGTCTAGGGGAGGGGCGGGGAGGGTCTGTAGACGGGGATGGGGTCTAGGGGAGGGGAGTGGAGGGTCTGTAGACGGGGAGGGGGTCTATAGACGGGGAGGGGTCTAGGGGAGGGGAGGGTCTGTAGACGGGGACGGGTCTAGGGGAGGGGAGGGGAGGGTCTGTAGACGGGGAAGGGTCTAGGGGAGGGGAGGGTCTCTGTAGACGGGGAGGGGTCTAGGGGAGGGGAGTGGAGGGTCTGTAGACGGGGGGGGGTCTATAGACGGGGGAGGGGTCTAGGGGAGCGGAGGGTCTGTAGACGGGGCGGGGTCTAGAGGAGGGCATGGTCTGTATACGGGGAGTGGTCTAGGGGAGGGGGAGGGTCTGTAGACGGGGAGGGGTCTAGGGGAGGGTCTGTAGACGGGGAGGGGTCTAGGGGAGGGTCTGTAGACGGGGAGGGGTCTAAGGGAGGGGAGGGTCTGTAGACGGGGAGGGGAGGGGAGGGGAGGGGGGGGGAGTGCAGGGTCTGTAGACGGGGAGGGGTCTAGGGGAGGGGAGGGTCTGTAGACGGGGAGGGGTCTAAGGGAGGGGAGGGTCTGTAGACGGGGAGGGGTGTGAGGGGAGGGGAGGGTCTGTAGACGGGGAGGGGTCTAGGGGAGGGGAGGGTCTGTAGACGGGGAGGGGGTCTAGGGGAGGGGAGGGTCTGTAGACGGGGAGGGGGTCTAGGGGAGGGGAGGGTCTGTAGACAGGGAGGGGTCTAGGGGAGGGGGAGGGTCTGTAGACGGGGGAGGGGTCTAGGGGAGGGGAGGGGAGGACGGGGGAGGGGTTCTAGGGGAGGGGTCTGTAGACGGGGAGGGGTCTAGGGGAGGGGAGTGCATGGTCTGTAGACGGGGGGGGGGGGGGGGGGTGTGAGGGGAGGGGAGGGTCTGTAGACGGGGAGGGGTCTAGGGGAGGGGAGGGTCTGTAGACGGGGAGGGGTCTAGGGGAGGGGAGGGGTCTAGGGGGAGGGGAGGGGTCTAGGGGAGGGTCTAGGGGAGGGGAGGGCATGGTCTGTAGACGGGGAGGGTGTGAGGGGCAGTCTGTCAGCCTGGGGGCGTGTAATGAGGGACGGGATATTCCAGGCCCCTCCTCTCACCGGCAGCGGCCGCTCTCTGGGCCTCAGCGGCTCCGCTCCTCGGACGGACGGTGGGCCGGGTCAGTGCACCGCGCCAGGCGGGGCTGGGTGGCGGGGGGCGGCTGTGCCCGGGGCCGGGGTCGGGGCCGGGACGGCGGAGGGCGGCGCTGATCCATCGGCCGGGGCCCAGGCCGCGGATTCCCGCAACTCGCAGCATCGCGGCACCGCCCGCCTGCTCCACGTGACCCGCCGATTAAAGGGGCGGGAGGGGCCGAATGGCCTCTCATGGAGGCAAACAACACGTTTGAAGAGGGGTCCACACCCGAAACGTTGCCTATCCGTGTTCTCCACTGATGCTGAGTTACTCCAGCAGTTTGTTTTGTTGTAAACTAGCATCTGCAATTGTTTCTACATTTGTATAATAAGAGTCTCGACCAGAAACGCCATCTATCTATTTGCTCCAGAATTGCTGTCTGGCCCGTTGAGTTACTCCAGTTTTTGTGTCTACGGTGTAAACCAACATCTCCCAGTTCCTTCGTACACATTGTGTATAATTGATGTTTATTTATGTTTGTCTAAGTCTATGTGCTTGTGATGCTGCTGCAAGCAACATTCTCATTGTGCCTGTACCTGGCAGCGGTAGAACCACTGCCTCACGTCGCCAGGGAGGGAGGGGGGTGTTCATTGCATTTTGCATTTTTCAACTTGAAATTGTGCAATATGGTGCATACTGTAGCGAGTCTTTTAACTTACACTTGAATGCAATATATATGCTTTAAATTGGATTAGCTGTGAATAAGGTTAGACTAAATTGCATTCCGCGGTAGAGCCCAGGCTCTGATCAACACCTGCAGCACACGAATGATCCTAGTATATTCATGTCTGGATATCAGATTATAATCAAACACTTGGCCCATGTTGACCAACCTGGGCCTCACTGCACACCTGGTACCACTCCTGACCCTGACTCCAGTTGCATACCTTCTCTCATTCCTGACCCTGAGTCCAGCCTTACACCTGGTCCCCTATTCTACCCTGATCATAGCTGCTTACCTGCTTAGGTTCCCAGTGCTGAACACTCCCATTGTCCAGCTTTGGCTGCACACTTCGTGCTATTCCAGGCTGGACTCTGGATGCACACTTGTCCTTGCTCTGCACTGACAATATATCTGTCCCACACATAAAGCCCCATATCTGACCCCCTGGACTTAACCTATTACGTTCAAGTCCACAGGTGCTTATCTAATGCGGTAATCCTTTATGGGACACTTCATGTATAACAAAATTTGCTACACCCATTGGCTTCCTTGTTATCTAACATGCTAGTTACTTTGTCAAAGAAGTCATCAATTGGTTGAACACAATTTGTCATCCATAAAATTATACTCACTCAGCTGTATTAATATTCTGATACCATTTCTTTCATTTTCCTAACAAACTGTCCTGAAGTCATTTCACCCCCAATATTTTCAGTATTTTGCTGTCTTCCTCTCAACTGGGGCTTTTCCGAAATGCAAAGTCCAATAACTATATGTTTAAGCAATAATATTCTATTTAATGTGATCTTGAGTATATAATTTTCTCTGTGGTATTCATAACACAACAATGATAAAAAGATCTTTGTTTTGATTGCCCCTATCAACATGCATACATCATTATATTAAAGTTAATATGTACCAAGGGCAAATTTTTGTCCAATGCTCCCCTTTCCCAATTACTTTTACATTGAAGTGATTCAAATCCAAGTGAAGTTTAAATGGCATCAGAAAAATAAAACCTCCGGAATGGATGATGTTCATTACGTGGTTGGTTAGAGTCAGTATCAGCACAAGTACTGTATTAAACTTAGAATCTTCAGATATCCTGGTTCAAGCTAAAACTAAAGACAAATAATAACCTCCTCACACATTTCCCTGCAGGTATATCTGTCAGTCCTTTAAAATATGCCCCTTCTTTGAACAAGCTCTTAAACATCGCATCTGAATCAGTTTCCATCTGATTACACTCCTTGAGGATGTTCATCTACGTGTTGAATTAATAAAACAATGAGATTGGGGACATTTCTATTCAACCTGTCAAAGGAATTGAGGGGGGGGGGGGGGTTAGAAATTGTCAGTGAGGTAAACAAACAATAGTTGAGTGGCAAATGACAATAGTGCTACCTTCCCAGTGTTCTCCATCTGAACCAGGGGCCACGGAGCGTTTTTGAAAGTGGTGGGCGGCGGATCACTGATCACTGGCCTTGGGGGTACCCAGTGAGGGAGTGGGGAGAGGGTGTGGAAGGGGGGTGTCCCCCTTCCCAGGGTAGGGACTTTTTGAAATTTGATGTATTAAAATCATGTTTTAATGCATTGTAGAAGTATAATTTCAATGTTTTTTGTATGAAGTATTTTTAAGAGCTAACTTTTTAAGGGGTAACTTTTTCCACACAAAGGGTGGTGGCTGTATGGAACAAGCTGCCAGAGGAGGTAATTGAGGCAGGGATTATCCCGCCATTTACGAAACAGTTAGACTGATACATGGATAGGACAGGTTTGGAGGTATCGACCAAAAGCAGGTAGCGTAGCTGGAACATGTTGGCGGGTTTGAGCAATTTCGCTGAAGGGCCTGTTTACACACTGTATCACTATATGAAAACATTACACCTCCACCATGCATGAATGTTTCAAAGCAAGTGATTGCATTTTATTGCCACATACTCAAGCATAGAAACATAGAAAATAGGTGCAGGAATAGGCCATTCGGCCATTTGAGCCAGCATTTCCTTCAATATGATCATGGCTGTTCATTTAAAATCAGTACCTCTTTCCTGGTTTTTTCCCCATATCCCTTGATTTCATTAGCCCCAAGAAGTAAATGTAACTCTCTCTTGAATACATCCAGTGGATTGGCCTGTACTGCCTTCTGTGGCAGAGAATTCCACAGGTTCATAACTCTGCGTGAAGAAGGTTTATCCTCATCTCAATCCTAACTGGCCTACCCTTTATTCTTAAACTGTGACCCCGGTTCTGAACTTCCCCAACATCGGGAACATTTTCTTTCAGTTACAGTAAGTGAAAATCTAGCAGACAAGCAGGATGCTTCATCTAACCACTCCCATTGAAGTCCACTATCGTCCACCGTTTCTACCCAGTGCTTGGTACTTACTTCCAGCAGCCACTGGTTGTCCTCCAGGATGCACCGAGCTGCAGCCTGATCCATGCCGGTCACCTCGGCGAATTTGTCACAGAGACTCACGGCAGCGGCGCAACGCTTCCAACGCCTCCGACAGCCCGGGACTCTTGCACTGAGGCTGCTCCATGGCCGGAGCTGCAGTGAGCGACTTGCCCGCCCGGCAAACACTCGCCAGCCCTGCTCCCCATCTGCATCTGACCCCGTGTGTGACATTTCGGACTTTGGACTCAATTCGAAATGTCATCTATCCATAAGATAAATACAGAATGCTGGAGCAACTCAACGGATCGGGTAGCATCTCTGGAGAAAAAGAACAGGTAACATTTCAGGCGGCCGGTATTCTTCTTTGGGCTCACCTATCCACGTTATCCAGAGATGCTGCCTGACCTGCTGAGTTACCCCAGCACTTTGTGTCCTTTGGTGTGATAACCAAAATCTGCAGTTCTTTGTTTCAAAACAAAGAAATAGGAGTGGTGACTGGGCCACAAATTGTCCTATCATTCAATATGATCATGTTGTCTGATCTTTGGTGAACTCAATTCCTCTTATGTGCCACTCATAGAGTCATATAGCACAGAAACAGACCATTTGGGCTAAATCATCCCCAATCAAGATATCCCATTCCTTCTCTACAAAGATGCTGCCTGTTCTGCTGAGTTACTATAGGAATTTGTATCTATCTTTGGTTTAAACCAGCATCTGCAGTTCCTTCCTGCACATGCCCCTTCCACACTAGTTCAATTTGCCCACGTTTGGCCCATATCCCACTAAATAGAAATAGAAACATAGAAAATAGGTGCAGGAGGAGGCCATTTGGCCCTTCGAGCCAGCACCGCCATTCATTGCGATCATGGCTGATCGTCCCCAATCAACCCGTGCCTGCCTTCTCCCCATATCCCTTCTCCCATCAGCCCCTAGAGCTCTATCTAACTCTCTTAAATCCATCCAGTGATTTGGCCTCCACTGCCCTCTGTGGCAGGGAATTCCACAAATTCACAACTCTCTGGGTGAAAAAGTTTTTTCTCACCTCAGTCTTAAATGGCCTCCCCTTTATTCTAAGACTGTGGCCCCTGGTTCTGGACTCGCTTCTAGCTTGTTCAGTCCTTTTATAATTTTATATGTTTCTATAAGAATCCCCCTCATCCTTCTAAACTACGGTGAATACAAGCCTAGTCTTTTCAATCTTTCCTCATATGACAGTCCGGCCATCCCAGGGATCAATCTCGTGAACATACGCTGCACTGCCTCAATTACAAGGATGTCCTTCCTCAAATTAGGAGACCAAAACTGTACGCAATATTCCAGATGTGGTCTGACCAGAGCCCTATACAACTGCAGAAGAACCTATACTGAAATCCTCTTGTTATGAAGGCCAACATTCTATTAGCTTTCCTCACTGCCTGCTGTACCTGCACGCCAACTTTCAGTGTACAAGGACACCCAGGTCTCGCTGTACCTCCCCCTTACCTAACCTAACCCCATTGAGATAATAATCTGCCTCCTTGTTTTTGCCGCCAAAGTGGATAACCTCACATTTATCTATAGTATACTGCATCTGCCACGCATCTGCCCACTCACTCAACCTGTCCAGGTCACTCTGCAACCTTCTAACATCCTCTTCACAGTTCACACTGCCACCCAGCTTTGTGTCATCCGCAAACTTGCTAGTGTTGCTCCGACTATATAAAATTCTGTACCGATAATGTCACTACCCACAAGGAGATAAAGACCTTCCCTAACCAGAAGCCGTGGATGAGCAGGGAGGTCAGACTCCTACTGAAGGCTCGCGATGCCGCTTTCAGATCTGGCGACGCCGAGGGATACAGCTCATCCAGGACCAATCTGAAAATGGGAATTAGGATTGCTAAACTCAATCATAAACGGCGGATTGAGGAGCATTTCCATAACAACTCTGACCCCAGGCGCATGTGGCAAGGAATCAAATCCCTTGCCGATTACCAGAAAGTTAACACCCCTCCCCCAGACAACGCCACCCTCCCCGACGAGCTAAACCACTTCTATGCTCGCTTTGACCGGAACAACAAAACCCCAGCCATTAAAGTTGCTCCACCCCCGAATGAACACCCTCTCAGCCTCCACCTCTGCTGTACAAGATGCACTGAGCAAGGTGAATGAGTGCAAAGCTGCCGGCCCCGATGGCATCCCTGGTCAGGTGCTTAGGGCATGTGCTGGACAACTATCCCCAGTCTTCGCCGACATTTTCAATCTCTCACTGGCCCAGGGTGTTGTCCCAACTTGCCTCAAGACATCAACCATCGTGCCAGTGCCCAAACAGTCAGCTACAGGGAGTCTCAATAATTTCCGCCCAGTGGCACTCACCCCTGTCATTGCTAAGTGCTTTGAGCGGCTGATCTTGGCTCACCTCAAAGCCTGCCTCCCCCCCACACTGGACCCCCATCAGGTTGCCTACCGGACCAACAGGTCTACAGAGGACGCCATATGTCACTACACAGAGGACGCCATAGGGCCCTACACTCTGCCCTGACCCACGTGGACTACAACAACTCCTACAACAGGCTGCTGTTCATTGTCTTCAGCTCTGCCTTTAACACCGTCATCCCCGCCAGCTTGATCACCAAACTCAGTGGACTTGGCATCTCCACCTCCCTCTGCAACTGGACACTGGACTTCCTCACTAACAGACCACAGTCTGTTAGGGTCAATAATCTCACCTCCTCCACTATAACACTGAACACCGGAGTGCCACAGAGCTGTGTGCTCAGCCCGCTCCTCTACTCCCTCTTCACCCACGACTGCATCCCAAAGTACAGATCCAACGCCATTATTAAGTTTGCTGACGATACTACGGTAGTAGGACTGATCAGCGACAACGATGAGTCAGCCTACAGGGAGGAGATCCAGCACCTGACAACCTGGTGTGCCAACAATAACCTCGTCCCCAACTCCAAGAAGACGAAGGAGATTATTGTTGACTTCAGGCAGATCAGAGGAGGCAGTCATACCCCCATCCATATAAACGGGACTGAGGTGGAGCGCGTCTCCAGCTATAAATTCCTCGGAGTACATATCTCGGAGGACTTGTCCTGGTCCCTCAACACCTCCAAGCTAATCAAAAAGGCACAGCAGTGCCTTTACTTCCTGAGGAGGCTCAAGAAAGCCCACCTGTCCCCCCGGATCCTGACCAACTTTTACCGCTGTACCATAGAGAGTATCCTGACCACCTGCTTCACGGTATGGTACAGCAGCTGCACTGCTGCGGACAGGAAGGCACTACAACGGATGGTGAAAACCGCGCAGCACATCATCGGTGCCCCGCTCCCTGCCATGGATGCCCTCCACCGAAAACGGTGTCTGAGACGGGCTGGGAAGATCATCAAAGACCCCTCACCCCCCAACCATGGACTGTTTGCCCTCCTCCCATCAGGGAGGCGGTACAGGAGCCTCAGGTCACGTACTAGTAGGATGAGGAACAGCTTCTACAACAATACAATCACATTGCTGAACTCGGAGTCCCGCCGATAGATTTCTCTGGTCCCTCCGTCCCCATTGTTTAATTATTCTGTATTTTTTGATTATTCTGTATCTTCTCTCTTTCTATTTTTTTATTTCTTTATGCACAACTACTACGGACTGACGCAAAACTGAATTTCGTTGTACTCACTCACATAAAATAAATACAAAAGGTTTATTTCCCTGTGTGTGAAAGGGGGATTAGCCAATAAATTTATTTATTTATTTATTTGTTTATTTGTTCCGAACAAGTAAAGACATAAATAGGAATAAATAACAACAACAAAATCGAAGTAGTCAAACAATTGGACATTCCAGGCAATATTTGCAAAGCAATGAAAAGCATAAAGCAAAATTTAAATGTCCAACACTTTTTCTTTACAAGCTCGAAAAGGAGTGAGAAGAAGAATAACTTATTTAATCTCACCCCTTCTCCCTAAACCCTTCTTCCATATTTAATAATTAATTAATTAATAATAATAATACCCTAGACAATTTTTAGAGATGCATACAGACATATATATACATACAACTGATATACACATACAAGTAATATGTATGAAGTAACCAAAAAACATAAATAAATAATAAATAAAATAATAAATAAACATTAACCCCTGTTTGTCAACCATCCCCTTCATCCCTGTACCTTGTGAAAAAAAGTTTTTTGTATGTCATTTTGAACTGGTTCATATTTGGACATTGCTTTAACTCCACATTCAAACTGTTCCACAATCCTACTCCACAGACCGAAATACAAAAAGTTAAATATTCTTCTTAAATTATAACCCCCCACTCGCTCATTGAATAATTTTTGTATATTTCCAGGTGAGTAACATTAGATAGAAACAAAAAGCTGGAGTAACTCAGCAGGACAGGTAGCATCTCTGGAGAGAAGGAATGGGTGACGTTTCGGGTCGAAATGCTTCTTCAGACCCAAAACATCACCTATCCATTTTCTCCAGAGATGCTTCCTGACCCGCTGAATTACTCCAGCACATTTAGTCTTTTTTTTAAACCATGATCTGCTGTTCCTTGTCTCCTGTTTCTGTGCTTGATCTCACTGGCTCTAACCTGGACAGGTATGTGTTCAATGGAACTCTGAGTTGTATAGGCATCTTCTGAATAGGCAGACAGAACAACCCTTCTATGTGACTTGACATACCAGGTATTACGCCCTCTCCAGACCAAGCAAAGGGTTCTGCTTGGCTCTTGATGATAAGCAGTTGACATCTTTGTACCATTAGAAACATTCTGTATTGATCCTGTTGCCCTAATCTTTAGGCTGATTACAGGTATATCTTTACTCCCATTGGGTCCAGTCCTACTGCGAACACATTGGATAAATCCCCAGGGCCTGATGAGGTGTATCCCAGGATAGTATGAGAGGCAAGCAGGAGATTGCTGGGACGTTAACATTAAAAAAAAAAATCAAGTAACAGATGAAACCAAAGGTCTTACTTTTTTTCACCCAAACCAAATTATACTTTATAGATGCAGCATGGAAACAGGTCCTTCGGTCCACCGAGTTTGTGCCGATTAACGATCCCTGTACACTCACACACTACACACTAGGGACAATTTTACAATGTTAAAGAAGCCAATTAACCTGCAAACCTGTATGTCTTTGGAATGTGGGAGGAAACTAGAGCACCCAGTTTAACTCTACCGGGAGAACGTCCAGACTACAGATAGCACCTGTAGTAAGAATCGAATCTGGTCTCCAGCACTGTAAGGCAACAGCTCTACTGCTGCGCCACTGTGCCACCTTTACAGAATAATACATCTAACATCAGTGGTGAAGTTATTGAGCAAAATGAATGAAAAATCTGTGCTTGCAAAGGCAGGGGATTACCAGGGATAGTCAACATGACTTTGTTAGAAAAAGCTCAAAAGGGTAATAAGGTACATTCAGTGTAAGGTGATTGATATAGCCTATATGGACTTCAAGGCCTATCCCACATGAGAAATGGGTCCAAGAGCTTGTTGCCCTTGGGATCCAAGGTAAATTTGATTCAAAACTGGCTTGGTAATAGGTTAATGTTCACTGAACATTTTATGCTTTATTTCTCAACTTAATATTGATTAAAAGTAAGTAAGAAGTTTAAAAACATCAAAAGACTTTGAATTTAAAATAACCAGCTTTCACCGATGATGTCACAATGGCTCGGCTAGCAGTGATCAGCTTCACTGAAGATTTCATCCTATCTTTGATATTATTCGCGATTAAAGCTTTAAAAATGCCAACATTCACAAGATTTTTACATATTCCGTTTCACATTTTTCCCCACAGGCAGAGAGCATCTTCACTGAAGATTTTATGCTTTATTTCTCGACATATTACTGATTAAAGTTTTAAAAAATATAAAAATACTTTAAATTTAAAACGTCCAGCTTCAACTGATGACGTCACAATAGCTCGGCTTGCGGTGATCAGCTTAACTGAAGACTTCATCCTGTATTTCACATTATTCACAATTAAAGGTTTACAAAATGCAACTTTCACAATATTTTTATTGTTAAAATCATTCCTGCCAGCTTCCAACACACTTCGATCCAATGTTGCGACACAGGAACACTCTGAACTTTTCACCTCACAGGAGGGGTAGGGCAAATTGCTATTGCAACATGCAGGGCAAGAGCAATTGGTGGCTACGGGTAGGGAATGGGTGCGTTGGAGGAACAGACCCGACAGGTCTGCACTTGGTCTAGTACTTATTAAAACTGATCTTGTTCGTGTGTATATGTGTGTGTATATGTGGTTGTCTTTACATCTTTGCAAAAACACTACGCGGTAAAGATTGCATTTTGACATATTCCAATTGACATTTTTCCCGTCTAACCTGAGACCACCTTATCTGAACGTTTTATGCTTTATTTCTCGACTTATTACTGATTAAAAGTAAGAAGTATAAAAATATCAAAAGACTTTAAATTTAAAACGACCAGCTTTCACTGATGACGTCACAATGCCTCGGCTAGCAGTGATCAGCTTCACTGAAGATTTCATCCTATATTTGACATTATTCGCAATTAAAGGTTTTAAAAATGCCAACTAACAAGATTTTTACATATTCTGATTCCCATTTCCCCCTCTAGGCAGAGATCACTTTCACTGAACATCTTATGCTTTATTTCACGACTTATTACTGATTAAATTAAAAAAAAATCAAAAGCCTTTGAATTTAAAACGACCAGCTTCAACTGATGACGTCACAAGGGGTCGGCTAACCGATGACACAGGAACACTGAACTTTTCACTTCACAGGAGGGGGAGGGCGAATTGCTATTGCAACACGCAGGGGAAGTGCAATTGCAATTTTTTAAAAAGCCCACTGCTCAGGGAGGCAAGGGAGTGCCGGAATCTTATGTTCGGGAATGGCTTGAGTTGGAGAACCACGCCTCCCGTGGGGGCTGCGGGTAGGGAACGGATGTGTTGGCGGACCAGTCCCAATGGGTCTGCGCTTGGTCTAGTAACCATTACAAATCAAAAAACTATAGATGCTAAATACCTGACATACAATCTGATAATGCTCAGCAGGTGGGGAAGCCTCTGTGGGAAACAAAATAGTTCATGTATCAGGTCCAGGACCCTTCATCAGAGAGAAAACAAGGTGCTGAGAAGGTGGGTGGGTGGAACAAAGGGATTTAATTTTATTCATTTTCATCATACTGTACCTGTACCTCGTTGTACTTGCACTGGACAATAAACTCAACCTGATTTGAAAGGGAAGATCCCAGGGTAAGACCAGGTGACCTAATGTGGTGTAGATGTGGTCAGACTAAGCTGGCATCTGTGTACTGGTGAGGCTGTGGGAAATCCCTAAAGGGCCCCACCGGACAGAAAAGAAACTCAATGATGTTGGGTAGAAATCCTTACATTAACACAGATTGTGAGCTATTACCTCAAGTCAGAGAACCTGATCTTATAGTTCCACACACTGCCACGTGCCCGAACAAAAGTGTTATTCCATCAGCTTGCATAGTACCAGTGCAGGGGCAATTGATCAAAGCGAGTTAGAAGATAGAAACATACACAGAGAAACGGGCGCATCGGCCCCCAATGTCCGTTCAGAACATGATGCCAAGTTAAACTGATCTCCTCTACCTGCAGGTGATCCATGTCCCTCCATTCCCCGCATATCCAAATGACCACCTAAAAGCCTCTTAAAAGGGATTAAAGAGTATGTTCCAGGCACCTACCACCCTGTGTGTCATTTTAAAAAGGAACATGTCTGGCACATCTTTACACACTGCCCCTTTCACCTTAAAGCCATACCCTCTAGTCTTTGATATTTCCATGCTGGGTAAAAGGTTCTGACTGTCAACACTATCTAGTCCAGTTGGTGAATGAAATGGGGATGGTCACTGAGTTTGGCTTCTCACGTCTAGAGGTCATATTGTGAACATTGAATGGACTGTGCCTGACTGCAGGAAGTGTTTCACTGTTTCACCTTGAGAGAATGTTTAGGTAAAAGCATGTGGAGGCTTTGGAAAGAGCAGAGGAGGTTTACCAGAATTATGCCTGGATTACAGGATCTTAGCTACAAGGAGGGATTGGGCATGCAGGACAGACTTGGATCGTTTTCTCTGAGATTGAGGGGAGACCTGATGGAAGTAAATAAAATTATGAGAGGCATAATTAGGATAGACTGTCAGAAGGATATGGATCATGTGCAGGCAGCTAAGGGTTTGCCTTGGCAACATGTTCGTCACAGACATGTTGGGCCGAAAAGCCTGTTGCTTGCTGTACTGAATCGCATCTAGAGCCCTGACCTCATCAAAACACTATTGTAATGGCAATTTCTTAACTTTCCAATGTCCAACATTTGATTGCCATTACTACTCGGGGATGTAGAAGAGACATAGTTTACACACTAGCCCATAGTAAGAACTAATCTTCCAGTCGTTGTTTCTTGATTAATTGGTCTTTTATTGAAGTAGTACAAACAAAGAAGTGATTCATATCAAGTATTTCTTATTCCAATACAAATTGTAACTTTTCATTCTTACTAACTGTTTCATCCGTATTGTGTGAGAGGGAGAGTGGTAAAAATTGTGGTCTCAAACATCCCTCGAGTCTAAAATGACTCCCAATCTCTGTGGTTACGCTAGCTTCCTCAGATATAGACACAATCATCTATGTATTTAATCCCACCCACAAACATACCAAAAAAGACAAAACTAGAAATATCTAGACATGGCTATAATATACTGACAAGCTTAAATGGCTCTTACAACTACCTTTTCAAAGAATTCAATCAGATTGGTCAGACAGGATTTGACCTTGACAAAGCCTTGCTAACTGTCTTTGATTCGTCTGTGTCTTTCTAAGTGATCATTAATCCTCTCCCTCGAAATCATTCCTGCATCCTCACTGCCACTGATTGTTGGGCTCAAAGGACTACAGTTACCAGGCTTTTCCCTGCTGCTTTCATTTTGTGAGGGGTAGACCACATCTGCTGTCCTCCAATCATCGTATACTTCACTTGTATCGAACAAAGATTTAAAAGTCCCAGCCAAAGTCCCAGCAATTACTTCCCTTGCCTTCCACAAAAGCCTGGCATAAATTCCATCCAGTCCTGGGGATTATCTAATTTTAAACCCGCCACGGCATCAAATATCACTGTTTTGTTTAAGGAGAGTGCCTATATCTTTTTGAATTCTCCAACTACAAAATCTATTTCCATTTTGAATACTGGTGCAAAGTGGTCATTCAGGACTTCTCGTAAGTCTGACGAAGAGCCCCGACCTAAAAGGTCACCTATCCATGTGCTCCAGAGAAGC
This sequence comes from Leucoraja erinaceus, assembly GCF_028641065.1. Taxonomy (NCBI): domain Eukaryota; kingdom Metazoa; phylum Chordata; class Chondrichthyes; order Rajiformes; family Rajidae; genus Leucoraja; species Leucoraja erinaceus. The sequence continues at coordinate 52,373,887 of NC_073380.1, read as the reverse complement.
TGCCTGATCCAGGAAAAAGGTAAAAGGACACAAAGCGCTGTGTAACTCAGCGGGTCAGGCAGCATCTCTGGACAACATGGATACGTGACGTTTCAGGTCATCGGCAGGCCCTGTTTAAATCCCAACCCGAAATGTCCACTACCCATGTTGAGTCTGAAGAAGGGAAATGTCACCTATTCATGTTCTGCAGAGATGCTGTCTGACCCGCTGTGTTACTTCAACACTTTGTGTTCTTTTGTGTTAAACCAGCATCTCTTGTTCCTTGATTCTACGAGAATGTTTGGGTCTCTGGATGGTGGGAGGTGTCGCTTGAAGCTGTAGGAAAAGATGTCATAGGATGGGGAATGGACAGGGGAGTGTTGTAAAGGTAGTGGTGGGCTGGAGGGTGGATGGAGAGGACTGGAGGGTGGATGCAAAGGACTGGGGAACTGTTCATCCTCTGTCCAGGAGATGGGGTGAGAGCAGACGTAGAGGAAACAGATGAACTGTGAACTGTCGGCCGCTGCACAGAGGGGCTGCACATTTTTCATAAAAAGCAGGACAATTCACCATGCACAATGTCTCATATAAATGTGTACAGCATACAAATGGGTGGTTCTGGTCCATCTTGTTCATGCCAACCATGATATCCATCTGTCTGTATTCCCTCAACCTTCCAAAAGCAACCAAAAGCATCCTAGCGGCGTGCATCACAGCTTGGGACATCAACAGCTCTGGTCAAGATAAAGGAAATTGCAGAGAGTTGTCGATGTAGCCTGGCCTATCACACAGACCACATTCCTCACCATTGACTCATTTCCCACTTCACACTGCCTCAGCATAGCAGCCAACATAATCAAGGGCCATTCTCTCTTCTCTCTCCCGTCAGGCCGAAGTTACAAAAGCTTGATACCGTATATCTGCAGATTCAGGAACAGCTTCCTCCCCACTGTTATCAGACTATTGAATGGAACTCACACAAACCATTGAATGATTCTCAATCTACCTTGTTGTAGCCCTTGCACTTTTAAAATCTGCACTTTCTCTGAAGCTGTAATACTATATCGGACATCATGTTTCCTTTCTCTTTATGCATTATTTGGTGTACTTGTGTATCGCATGGTTCCCCTGGATAGCATGCAAAACATTTTTCCCCTGTATCTCACTCAGTACATGCAACAATAAACCGGAAATACCAATAAATGTTAGAAATGTTGATGAACAGAGACACCTTGAGGTTCAAGTGCAGGGTGCATTGAAAGTAGCAGCTTCTGATAGACCGGACATAGAATACAAGAAGTGGGACATTATGTTGCCGTTTTACAGAACACTAGTAATGGGCCTGTCCCACTTAGGCGATTTTTCAGGTGACTGTTAAGTCGCCGCAGTCGCCTGAAAAAACAGCGGCTGGAACGGCGACTGTCAGAGTGGAACACACATACACGCACACACATATTGCTTCCTTCACCAGCCCATTATGCAGGCAGGAGATCAGATTCAGATTCAGATTCAGATTCAATTTTAATTGTCATTGTCAGTGTACAGTACAGAGACAACGAAATGCATTTAGCATCTCCCTGGAAGAGCGACATAGCAAACGATTTGAATAAATAATAATAAGTGTCCGGGGGGGGGGGGGGGTGGGGGGATTGGCTGTCACCGAGGTACGTTGTTGAGTAGAGTGACAGCCGCCGGAAAGAAGCTGTTCCTCGACCTGCTGGTTCAGCAACGGAGAGACCTGTAGTGCCTCCCGGATGGTAGGAGGGTAAACAGTCCATGGTTGGGGTGAGAGCAGTCCTTGGCGATGCTGAGCGCCCTCCGCAGACAGCGCTTGCTTTAGACAGACTCAATGGAGGGGAGCGAGGAACCGGTGATGCATTGGGCAATTTTCACCACCCTCTGCAATGCCTTCCGGTCGGAGACAGAGCAGTTGCCATACCATACTGTGATGCAGTTGGTAAGGATGCTCTCGATAGTGCAGCGGTCTGAGGAGACAGATGGACCTTCTTCAGTCTCCTCAGGAAGAAGAGACGCTGATGAGCCTTCTTGATCAGAGTAGAGGTATTGTGGGTCCAAGAGAGGTCATCGGAGATGTTGACTCCCAGGAACCTGAAGCTAGAAACACGTTCCACCTCCGTTCCGTTAATGTGGATGGGGGTGTGCGTGCCGCCTCTGGACTTCCTGAAGTCTACAATGAGCTCCTTGGTCTTCTTGGAGTTAAGGGCCAGGTTGTTGTCAGCGCACCATGCTGCTAAGTGCTGGACCTCCTCCCTGTAGGCCAGCTCATCGTTGTTGCTGATGAGGCCAATCACCGTTGTATCATCTGCATACTTGATGATGGTGTTAGTACCATGTACAGGTGTGCAGTCATAGGTGAAGAGGGAGTAGAGGAGGGGGCTCAGCACACAGCCCTGTGGAATGCCGGTGTTCAGGGTGAGGGTTGAAGAGGTGTGCTTGTCTAACCTCACAGACTGGGGTCTGTTGGTTAGAAAGTCCAGTATCCAGTTGCAGAGGGAGGGGTCGATGCCCAGGTTACCGAGTTTGGTGATCAGTTTTGATGGTATAATGGTGTTGAATGCTGAGCTGTAATCGATGAACAGCATTCTTATGTAAGTGTCTCTGTTGTCGAGGTGGGAGAGGGCGGAGTGAAGTGCCGTTGAGATGGCATCCTCCGTACTCCTGTTCTTGCGGTAGGCAAACTGATAGGGATCCAGTGTGGGGGGTAGGCAGCTTTTGAGGTGTGCCAGGACCAGCCTCTCGAAGCACTTGGTGATGATGGGGGTAAGTGCAACTGGGCGGAAGTCGTTGAGGCTTGCCGCAGTGGAGTGTTTTGGCACTGGCACAATAGAGGTGGTTTTAAGGCAAGTGGGGACAACTGCTTGGGCAAGTGACAGGTTGAAGATGTCAGTCCAGACGTCTGTCAGCTGCGCAGCACAGGCCCTGAGCACGCGCCCGGGGATGCCGTCAGGGCCTGCAGCCTTACGTGCATTAGTCCTACTCAGTGCCACGTACACGTCGTAGGGGGTGAGTGTGAGGGGTTGGTGATCGGCAGGTAGCACAGCCTTGATGGCTGTCTCTAGACAGGGATCTAGACAGGGCACGCAGGGGGAGCGCTGTCTGAGTGAAATTCATAGTGCAAAGCCAATGTGATACAGACACACACCGCGATGAACAGGAAGGTTGGCGCTGTAATTAAGACAGTGAAAGCACAGTGTACGGGAAGGGTCACATAAGTCCTTTAATGGAGTGGGGGAGAGGGGAGGGAGAAGGAGTGGAGACAACTTTTAAGAAGCCAGAGATACACGGCTGTGAAGCTCGGCAGACATTAACATTACTGGTAGGCCTTGGTTCTGAAAACTACGTTTTTTTTCCCAATGTGCCAATAAAATTCACCGGTCAGCACCGGCTACAACCTACGAGAACCTACGACAACCTTCGACCTCCTGGCAACCCACTACCACTGCACCTACAGCACGGGAATTGTCGCTACTCTCCATGGCGGCTTCATTCTGGTTGCCGCTAATTTTTCAACATGTTGCTTCAAAATTCTGTTCTGGGTCAGCAGTATGGTTTGGAGGGGAACTTTCAGCTAGAGAGCAATTGGAGTTGGGAATACACTGAAGCTCCAAAGGAGGAAGAGACTGAACATGTTAGAATCCTGAGAAGTACAGAATAATCAGTGCATAGAAGACTATAGATGGGATGAACTGGGTTGTATAGATGTGGACTAGATGTTTGGCATGGACACGGTTCCCTGGCAGGCCTGATTCTGTGTTGTACACCTCTAATTCTATGGCCCGTTGACAGCAAGGTGTGGTTGTTGACTTGGCAAGGTTGGTGTGAAAATATCCCCAGGAGATGCTGCATCAGTAATAAGTGAATTTCTATTGTTCCAAACGTCCAGAGTTTTAAGTGATCATTTTAACCTAATCTAATTCATCTTTTGTCCAATTTCTCAATTCCAGGGTGTGATGGTGGGAATGGGTCAGAAAGACAGCTACGCTGGGGATGAAGCCCAGAGCAAGAGGGGCATCCTGACCCTGAAATACCCAATTGAACACGGGATTGTGACCAACTGGGATGACATGGAGAAGATCTGGCATCACACCTTCTCTTTTAATATTTTTTATTATTTTATACAATTTTTTAACAAAACAGAACAAAACAAACTAAAAATAAAAATAAAAACTGAAAAAGACAACAGGAAAAAAAAGGAAGGAAAAAAAAATAATTAAAAAAAAAAAATATGCCTCTGGCCGCACCACTGGCATTGTGATGGACTCTGGGGATGGTGTGAGTCACACTGTACCCATCTACGAAGGCTACGCCTTGCCACATGCCATCCTGCGTCTGGACCTGGCTGGCCGGGATCTCACTGACTACCTGATGAAGATCCTGACCGAGCGTGGGTACTCCTTCACAACCACGGCCGAGAGGGAGATTGTCCGTGACATCAAGGAGAAGCTCTCCTATGTGGCCCTAGATTTTGAATCTGAGATGCAGATGGCCAGCTCCTCCTCATCCTTGGAGAAAAGCTACGAGCTCCATGATGGTCAAGTCATCACCATCGGCAATGAGTGTTTCAGGTGTCCAGAAACCCTCTTCCAACCCTCCTTCATTGGGATGGAATCTGATGTTATAACAGCATCATGAAGTGTGATGTGGACATCAGGAAGGATCTGTACGCCAACACTGTCCTGTCTGGTGTAACCACCATGTTCCCATGGATCGGTGAATGGATGCAGAAGGAAATCACAGCCTTGGCTCCAAGCACCATGAAGATTAAGGTCATTGCTCCACCAGAGAGGAAGTATTCAGTGTGGACCGGAGGTTCCATCCTGGCTTCTCTCTCCACCTTCCAGCAGATGTGGATCAGTAAGCAGGAGTATGATGAGTCTGGTCCCTCCATTGTCCATCGCAAGTGCTTCTAATGGCCCTGCGTCATGTGCAGTCTTCACTCACCTGTCACTTCTTCCAACCCTGCCTTTGATCTATTGCACATTCCATAACTTCCCCAACCTCTGATGCCACTGGAAATTGTGACACCATGTTGAAACAATTGTCTATGAGTGTGTTTAAAGTATTATTCCTGTAATGGGTAAATATGCCTTCTTGGTTGAATTATCAATGTCTTGGAGGGGAGGTGGGGCAACAGATCCTAAAGCTTCAATTGAGCAGTATGTTTATACTTTGTGGTTCTCAGATTATATAAATTTTGAATAAAAGTTCTCTGCTAATAATTCTCCCCTGTGCCATATTTGAGTTTCTATATTGAAGCTGGAAGTCTGATCCTATATATAGGATCTTCACCATGGATGCAATTGCCAACTCCGGCTGTGAAACAATGGGAGTGGATAGTTCCCACGTGTCCAACATTCCAGTTGCTGTGCCCACGGTATAGCCATTGAGCCTGGCTTCTATCTACACTTTTAGCTGCACATGGGTGAGCCTTGGGGTATTTCTGCTGTTGCTCCATGGATAGGAAGGTTTAACTGCTGCTGCTGCGGCCACACGGGGACTTAGAGGGAAATACATCAAGGGATGTCAACAGACGTGAGAGTAATTTTAGTTTAGAGATACAGCGCAGAAACAGGCCCTTCGGCCCATCGTGTCTGCCCCGACCAGCAATTCCCGCACATCCCCTGATCTTTATTTATCTAAGTCTAATCTCCTACTTCCGCTAGTGACAATTTTTACATTTACCTAGCCAATTAATCTACAAACATGTACATCTTTAGAGTGTGGGAGGAAACCAAAGATCTCGGAGAAAATCCACACGGGTCACGGGGAGAGCGTACAAACTCCGTACGGACAACAACCGTAGTTGAGATCGAACCCGGGTCTCCGTCGCTGCCTTCGCTGTAAGGCAGCAACTCTACCGCTGCGCCACCATGAGTGCCCTATTGGGCCAATTGGTCTCTGAATGTTACGGCATGCAGGTTACCTCTGTACAAGATTGATTTGGTTTATCCATCCAGTCCTGTGCATGCATCAGTATTAATATTAGAAAGGAAACATTGGTCACAATTCACTATTCACGAGGAACCCAGTGAATTGGCAAATGGTTAGGAGATGCTAGTTCTGAATGCACTCAAAGGTCCTGAGTGATGGCTTGTTCAACTGGGGCATCTCACCAAAGCACTCCTCCAAACTTTTTAACATCTTCCACCACCACACCCGGCAACGTTTTCCAGGCACCCGTCGCTCTCACTGCATTAAAAAAAAACTTGCCACACACATCTCCTTTAAACTTTCCCTCTCTCACCTTAAAGCTCTCTAGTCTGACTTTTCTACCCTGCGGAGAAGGTTCTGAATGTCTACCAGATCTATGCCTTTCATTATTTATCTACTTCTAAACGGGTCTCCTCTCAACCTCTGAGCTGAGAGAGGAAACAATCCAAGTTTGTCCAACCTCCTTATAGCTAATATTCTCTAATCCAAATATCCTTTCAGTATTTAGTATTTACTTTAATGTCATTTTAACTGAGTACTTACATACAAAGATGAAATGAAAACATTGTTTCTCAATCAGTTCCCATCAGTGCGGTTAATAAAAACAGAATAAATACATATAGCTTTAAAAATTAAAATTACCATATCTAAAATAGGCCTAAAAATTGAAATAAAAACCGACATTCAGACCGAACAGTGGCTTTGCTTTGACAGGTGCCTAGCTGTCAAAGTATGGGCGAGGTTCAATGTGTTGGTGTATGATGTATGGGGAGGGGACACAGTCCATTAACCAGTCTTATTGCCTGTGGAAAAAATCCTGCTCTGCACCTTCCAGTCTCCACTTCCTTCCTCTAATGGGGTGACCAGAATTGCACATAACACTCCAAATAGGGCCTAACCAAAGCTCTGCAAAGCTGCAACATTATTTCCTGACCCTTATATTCAAGGCCCCGAACTATGAAAGCAAGCATACCACCTGCCTTCTTTAGCACTCCATTCACTTGTTTTGCTGCAAGGAGCTGTGGACTTTAATCATGATCCCCCTCTGTACTTCAATGCTGTAAAGGCTCCTGCCATTAATTATATACTTTTCCCTTACTTTTGACCTCCCAAAGTGCAACACCACACAATTACCTGGATTAAATGTCACCGGCCATTTCCCACCCATTTCTGTAACTGATCTGTATCCTTTAACAGCCTCCTTCATTGTCCACAACTTTTTTGCCTTTTTTTGTGTCATCTGCAAGCTTACTAACCAACCCATCTACATTTTCATCCAAGTTATTTAAATATAACCCAAAACAAGAGATCCCAGCGCTGATCCTATGAAACTCTGGTCCTCCAGACAGAATAACATCCTTCCAACACAAGCTTGTGCCTTCTATGGGTAAGCCAGTTCTGATTCCAAATGACACATGACCGTGGATCTCCTGTTTCCGATCTGATGAATCAGCATTTCATCAGGGACCTTGTCGAACGCCTTAAATTCCCAGTAGGCTACATCCACTGTCCTAACCTTAATCACCTCCTCAAAACAGCTCTCATAGAAACATAGAAAATAGGTGCAGGAGTAGGCCATTCGGCCCCTCGAGCCTGCACGGCCATACAATATGATCATGGCTGATCATCCAACTCAGTATCCTGTACCTGCCTTCTCTCCATACCCCCTGATCCCTTTAGCCACAAGGGCCACATCTAACTCCCTCTTAAATATAGCCAATGAACTGGCTTCAACTACCTTCTGTGGCAGAGAATTCCAGAGATTCACTACTCTCTGTGTGAAAAATGTTTTCCTCATCTCGGTCCTAAAAGATTTCCCCCTTATCCTTAAACTGTGACCCCTTGTTCTGGACTTCCCCAACATCGGGAACAATCTTCCTGCATCTAGCCTATCCAACCCTTTAAGAATTTTGTAAGTTTCTATAAAATCCCCCTCAATCTTCTAAATTCGAGCGAGTACTTTCTTCATATGAAAGTCCTGACATCCCAGGAATCAGTCTGGTGAACTTTCTCTGTACTCCCTCTATGGCAAGAATGTCTTTCCTCAGATTAGGAGACCAAAACTGTACACAATACTCCAGGTGTGGTCTCACCAAGACCCTGTACAACTGCAGTAGAACCTCCCTGCTCCTATACTCAAATCCTTTTGCTACGACATGGTCAGGTTTGCATGACATGATCTACCACAGAAAAAGCCATGCTGATTGTCCCTAATTAGCTCATTCATTTCTGAATGTAAATCCTATTCCCAAAAATCCTCTCCAAGAGCTTCAACACTTCTTATCACTTGCCAGGCTTTATCCTGCCCTCCTCCTCCTCCAGCTTTCCCCCCCCCCCCCCCCCCCCCCACTACCTCAATCAGTCTGAAGAAGGGTCCCTATCAGAAATGTTGCCTATCCATGATCACCAGAGATGTTACCTGATCCACTGAGTTACTCTAGCACTTTATATGTTTTTGTAAACTAGCATCTGCAGTTCCTTGTTTCTACATTTCCCTACCATTGATGTGAGGCTTACCATCTTCATCCAGGCCCCTGCAATCTCCTCCCTTGCCCCTCTAAATGATCCGGGATGGATCCTATTGGGCTCTATGGGTTTATCCACCTTAATGCTCTTCAGTAAATCCGACACCCAGATCCCATACTGCCCTCGTAAATGAGTATACCCCACACTAATCTCATCATGCTCAATGTCCTCCTCCTTGATGCACATCAATGCAAAGTAATCATTAAGAACATTGCCTGCATCCTCTGAATCTAAGCTTAAATTTCCTCTCTTATTCTTGAATGGTTCTATCTTTTCCCTAGTTACTGTATTCATTTCAATGGACATTTCAAAAGCCTTGGGATTCCCTATAATCTAACATTTCATGGCACCTTCTGGTCCTACTAACTCCCTGCTTGAGTTCTTTCCTGTTTTTTTTCCATATGTATTCCTCAAATGCCCTGTCTGATTTCACCTTCCCAAACCTTATATATGCTTCCTTATGTCTTTTTTTTAACAAACCTCTCTCTGCATTCAAGTGTTATGTGTAACGCAGTACAGAGAAAGACTTTCTACCAAATTTGTCCAGTTTCTCCTCCCTCTTCCCCAAAGTTCTGCAGATTACTCTTTTAACTAGGGGGAAATGGAATAAATGTTTAATGAACCCACTTCCGCTGTGCTTCAGTTTGCAGTGAGGTGCTGAAAAATGAAACCTACTGATTGGTTGCTTTTAGTCTCCTGTCAGTCTGCTGAAACCGTAGCCTGCAAAGCTTAACGTCACAGAGCCTAAACTTACAGAAACCACAGTAACCAAAGGCAGCTCTGGCCTGCGGAAATAATAATTTACACTTCCTGAGGGGGAGGTGAGAGCAAGCACTCCCACATCAGTGGATGAGCATTTGAAACCCCCCAGTATAGGAAGAATATAGACTGAGCATTGGTAAATGGGATTAATGTGGATGGCTTCACGATGACCAGCATGGATGAGATGGGCTGAACGACCTGCTTTTCAGCTGCACGATTCTAGTGTATAGTTATTTCTCAAAGAATCATTGATGATGAAGATTTTAAGTCTAGCGTCAGGACAGCATCTAACAGAGAATCCAAGTGGTACCTCCATCCCACATCCCACAGTGCAGTTTTTGTGTAAAACATTGCCATTAATATTTGATCTAGATATTGTGGGCCTTAGCGCCTGTTCCTGTGCTGTACTGTTCTATATTAATTGTAGGATGTAGATTAAGATCAAGAGTGTCTATGCACCGGATATTAACCAGAACAATGAAATTCTTACTTGCTGCAGCTTTACAGGCACATGTAGGATGCTAAGTGGGGAGTTTAACACATTTTCTCATCCTTTAAACCAATATTATGGATCAAGGAACAACAGGGACAACTAAGAGCTGCAGCAAGTAGAACTGCTGTCTCATAGCTCTGGCAATCCTGGATCATCCTGATCCCTGATGCTGACTGTGAGGACTTTGCAGGTTCCCAAAGGCAGGTCACAAAACCTTTCTAAACCTTCCCAATCCATCTACCTGTCTTGTTAATAAATAAAACACAAAAAGCACACCCTCCATCAGTTGTGCGGCCCTACAACTGTACTAAATGGGATAGTGTCAAGACAGATCAGGCAGTCAAACCTGGGCACCCAAGAGGAAGTGCGGGCCATCGGCAGTAGCAGATATGTTCACCCTTACAGTCTGTAACCTCATGGCTCAGTATATCCTCACTCCACCATTACTATTGGATCATAGACTGAGCCTGGTTTAATGAGGAGTGCGGACGGGCATGCTGGGAGTGTCAACCTGATGGAGCAGAAATGAAGGACAGTGTGCATGAGAAACAACAAATGACAGAAGGTAACAAAGATAATCTGAGTCTATGGTATTATGTTTGACTTGAATGTATTTATGTGCAATATTATCTGACCTGATTGGATAGCATGCAAAACAAAGCTTTTCACTGTACCTCGGTACATGTGACAATAATAATCTAAAACCAAGCGATTTAAGTGGTGGATGAGATCAGCCACTGTGAGTGGAGACAAACAATGAAAGAGCTAGAAGGGAGAGGTGGCTCCAGGAGCAATCCTGTCCTCAGTGGATTTGCGGTCTCGATATGAAACGTCATCCAATCCTTCTATCCAGAGATCCAGGGATGCTGCCTGTCTCACTGAGTTCCTCCAGTATTTTGTGTTTATCTATGAATTTGCAGCCAAGTTTGGCCAGTATTGTTGGGAACATCTCCACTTCCTCCCACCATTCCCAATCTCCAGCTGATTCACCATCATCATCATCGTTGAAAACATCAACGGGCCTTACAATGCTACGTCCGACAGTGATCGCAACTTCTACTGAAGTGTGGATGGTCGTTGGCTCGCTAGGAGCTCATCTGCCCTTTGACAGGTCTTGTTTTTGGTCCTGCTGGGAGTCCACAGCCCCCATCTCACCTGGCACACCATCAAACCGCCGACTATCAGACCATGGAGCAGGTAGCACGGGATTACACGGTACCTGTGGCGGGGGGAACCATGTAGACCGATTCACGTTGCAGGCCAATACCTTCTTTTTTGTCATTCATATCTGATCTAAGACATCACACCTCCCATGCCTCAATTCTTCAACTTCCATAACCTTCTCCTCAGTAAAATAAAGGGGGCTGTCCCACTGTACGAGCTAATTCAAGAGCTCTCCCGAGTTTAAAAAAAAATCAAACTCGTGGAAGCACGTAGAATGTACATAACGGGTACATCAGAGCTCGGGACGTCTCTTAGCGGCTTGTAACACTAACGGCAGGTACTCGGGAAACGCGGTAAGCTCGGGAAGACTCGTGGAGATTTTTCAACATGTTGAAAAATGTCCACGAGAGCCCCGAGGACCTACGAGCGGCTATTACCGTAATTCTCCGAGTTTGAATCAGGGAAAACTCTGGAGAAACTCTTGAATTAGCTCGTACAGTGGGACAGCCCCATTAGATGAGAGGTATTTATTTAATATCTCCCCCGTCTCTTGTTTTAAATAAAGACAGCAATGCTGATCTTTAAAGGGACCTATTCTTTCCCAAGCCACCCAATTGCTCATAATGTATCTATCAAATATCGCAGGATTTTCCTTTACATTGCCTGCCAGCTCCATTTCATTCATATTTTGACCCTCCTGATTGCTTTTTTAACCCATCGGCTGAAGATTGGCAAAAGTGAGAGGAAATTTAGAAGATGTGGATTGCATTATAGACCATGGTTTAATGAGGTTAGGCACAAAAATCTGGAGTAACTCAGCGGGACAGGCCAGCATCTCTGGAGAGAATGAATGGGCGACGTTTTGCTTCGAGACCCTTCTTCCTGAGTCTGAAGAAGGGTCTCGACCCGAAACGTCACCCATTCCTTCTCTTCAGAGATGCTGGCCTGTTCCGCTGAGTGACTCCAGCATTTTGTGTCTCCCTTCGATTTAAACCAGCGTCCGCAGTTCTTTCCTACACATGGATTTATGAGGAATGTGGACAGGCATGCCCAACCTGATGGAGCTGAAATGAAGGACAGTGTGCATGAGAAACAGAAGGTAACAAAGATAATCAGAGGCGCAAGCGGTGAATGAGATGGGGTTGGGAGGGGGAAAAGGGGGCATTACTATTTAGTGGTAGGAGAGGAGAAAGCAGGAAAAAAGGAGGAGGCAACCCCCCTCCCCCCCTTCCTCTTCCACCTATATTCCTCCCTCTGGCTTCACATTTCAAGGGTCTCGACCCAAAACATCACCCATCCTTTCTATCCAGAGATGCTGCCTGTCCTGCTGAGTTACTCCATCATTTTGTGCCTATCTTTGGTGTAAACCAGCATCTGCAGTTCCCTCCTTTACATTTCACTACTACTTTTTTCCTTCCTTGACACCCTGTGGTGTGAGTAGTGTCAGATAAAAACTAGGAGCATTTCATTTACAAACGTCGCTGAAAGCAGAGTGTGCGTGCTATCAGTGTGTGCCGGCAGTGAGGAGGAAGCATTACGAATCTGCAATGAGCAGTGTGTGTGTGTGTGTGTGTGTGTGTGTGTGTGTGTGTGTGTGTGTGTGTGTGTGTGTGTGTGTGTGTGTGTGTGTGTGTGTGTGTGTGTGTGTGTGTGTGTGTGTGTGTGTGTGTGTGTGTGTGTGTGTGTGTGTGATGGAATGTAAATGCTGTGTTCAGACTGGTGGCTTTGTCAAATCCCACCTGGAGAGTGGGCAGAAGTTGAAGTCTGAGGAATGGCAGCAATGCCTAGGACAGGGGCCTGAGGTGGAGAGAAACACAGTTGGAGGGAAGAAAACCTGAAAACTGCAATCTGCAGGTTTAACGGCTTCTTCCCAGCAACCAACAGGCTCTTGAACACCGCACAACACTAACCACAGCAACGTTCTATGAACTTATATGGGCAGGTCCTAGTTGCCTTACAGACTTCTGTTTTTTTTTTTTGCAACAGTACTATTTTTACTAATTTATTGAATTTTCTTTGATTATTCTACTTAACTGTGTTAGTATGTTGTCTGCTAAGCTGCTGCAAATTAAAAAATAATTGTTCCGTTGTCAGTAGATATGACAATTAAATACTCTTGATTCTCGTCTCTTGGTGTGTGAAGGAGAGGGAGGTTAATAATGAGAGACATGCATTTTCATTGTGAAATTGGTCATTGAAAACTGAAAAGTGGAAAAAGCATTTGTCAGAAAGTCACTTCTTCCTGCATATGGCGTGCACAGCCTCAAGTTGAAGGTCAACTTGTTCTATTTGATCTATATGTTTGTGCATGTCGGGGTGATTGTATTAGTTGAAACAGGGTTGACCATGTGAAGGTTGCAATCTCCCACCCCTGAAAGTCATCGGTGGAGAAATGAATCAATAAATGATCAACATTATCAGCTCTAACCCTGAAAGATAATTGGTTGTTCTTTCACCCCCGCCCCCCCCATCTTCTTTTGATTCTCATTGGCTGTCAATCCTATGGTGGGTTAGAGAAGGGTTGGGCACTATATAAAGAAAGTCGGAATAGGCAGTTGTGCTGCAGAGTTCCTCTTTTGCAGAAGGAGTGAGATTAAGTCAGCTCTCTGTGACAGGCAGGCAGTGAGTGTGGGCTACTTAATGGTTCTGGGTTAACTCTGGGGAAGCAGCTTTAGTGGGATTCTGTAACTGGCAGTTTACGCCAGGAAATTAGACTGGCTTTAGTTTTCTGTGCGATGATGTGGTTTGGGTTTGTGCTCTGAGTTTGTGTCTTGGTGTTAACGGGTTTTCTTTCCGTTTCAGTCACTCCCCACTCACTATAAACCATGGCAGAAGATGATGTTGCAGCGCTGGTGGTGGACAATGGCTCCGGGATGTGCAAGGCTGGCTTTGCAGGGGATGATGCCCCAAGAGCAGTGTTCCCCTCCATCGTGGGACGGCCTCGACACCAGGTGAGTCCTCCAGCTGTTGTCTGCTTGACATCCTTCACTGTACTTGTGTCCCGAGTATGAATTTAGCTCGCTCTCCTGACTGAACTGCTCTTTTGATCAATTTGAGCTGCATCCTGTCTCTGTGGGGTTTGTGCGGCATGGGTGTTCAACAGTGTGTGCTATCATCTGATTCAACCTCCTTGTTGGTTCCTCTCCCTGGTTTGTAAGCATGCCTTTGGATGTCTGGGACACTTGGGCTAATGGAGGGATCCAGTGAAACTTAGTATGTCCTTCTCTATTCTTGCCTTTCTTAAGTGGAGCTTTGGGCTTAGTGTTAAGGTTTTTGCTTCTGATGGGGTCTCTAACTTGTGCTCAAATGTGTTCCCTTGTCCAGTCTGCTCTTGGCTGATTGATGTGTTGATCCTCTTGCTTTTAAGATGTCAATTGATGTTGAGCGCAAACACATTTTTGAGCTGGGCTTGGTTCTTTCTGAAGACCAAGTTGCACTAAAGTTACTTAAAGTATTAAGGAGTGTGTAGGAAGGTACTGCAGTTGCTGGTTTAAACCAAAGATAGACACAAAATGCTGGTCTCCAGTCTGAAGAAGGGTCTCGATCCGAAACATCACCCATTCATCCACAGACACCCATTCCTTCTATCCAGAGATGCTGCCTGTTCCGCTGAGTTTCCAACACTTTATGCTTATCTAAAGTATTAAGGAGATTAATTGATGACTTTTTAACTTGCTCTTCTTGCTTGATGCTCTTTGCAAGAAATCCTGCCACTTGTGGCTCAATTCTGGGTGCTGAGCGGGAGGTGTACTGGCTGTGCCTGTAATCTGGTGCTGAACTAGGCACTCCTGCAATGGTGGGTCCTGCCTTGTGGTTGCCCATGTGCTCAGTTTCCTCTTTGGGCTTTCTCTTGCTCATTTCGAACGTACAGGCCCCTTGCATCTCGAGCAAGCCAATCAGAGGGCGAAGACACAGTTACTTCCATATATGGAATAGTTCTGCCGACTTGCCAGGCGGTTTTCTTGCATTTCCCTTATCTCGTGCTGACTTGCAGAGTCACTATCTCGCTATGACTGCCTTCCTCTCTCTCAAGCTGTGGATGCACAAAGTGGCCCTCATCAATGGCTGGAGACCCAGTACATTCAGAATCTTTTGAGATTTATTTAAGAGTAATTTTCACAACATTTCTCAAAGTAGGAATTTTCATTCTTCTGTTCCCTGTACATTTGACAATTAGACTTTCTTGACCAATGGAGACATACTCCATTGTCTCATTTGAGCTTAATTTAATCCCAATTTTTGTGACCACAACTTGCACGGCACTTAAACATTCAACGCAAACTAGAGGAACAGAACCTCGTATTTTGCTTGGGTAACTTACAACTCAACATTATCTACATTGAATTCTCCAATTTTAGTTAACTAACCTACAAACACACCCTGCCCCTTTATCCACTGCCTCTTTTCCCTGTACCTTATCTGGATGCGCACCCATTTCTCCCCATCCCCTTCCTCCTATATTCCTTCCTTTACCTTCACATTTCACGTGTCTTCTCCCCACATCTAACCACTCTTTTGTCTTTTCATCTCTGGCCTTTGTTCAACCATCAATACCCTGCTCATATGCACCCACATATATAACTTGCCAGACTTAGTCTCATCCCCACCTCTCTTCCAGCTTTCTCCCCCTACTATAATCAGTCTGAAGAAGGATCCCAACCGGAAACGTTACCTTTCCATGTTCTCCAGAGCAGAGATACTACTTGACCCACTGAGTTAGTCTAGCAATTTGACTTCTTTGTGTCTACACAACACTGGCATTCTTCTGTTAAATCAATCATCCAATTGCACTTAATTTTCACTGTAAAATATTCCCATTTTGCTTCGTGGACATTTAACGACAGCCACATGGCTCGCGTTTTTATCCCATTCACTTTCCTTGGTTGTGTAACCCATCAACAACACGTTACCTGATTAAAACTGATTGCAGCCTCTCAGCTTTTTACAGAACATCCGAATTTGTACCCAAGAGATTTTCTAATCTTTTCCCTACACAGCCTGGCCCCAGGTTTTGTGGTGGTGCCTCTTATTTTCCGGATTTCATCCCCTTCTCCATTTCTCATCACTTTTGAAAATCTGGTGGAGTCCAAAAGTTCACAAATTCCAAGAACCTGAAACGCTCTCTAAATTTTGAGAGTTTCAAGAATGAATCCTTTTGTTAAAAAAAAACAAAGTGGTGGAGGAACTAAGCAAGTCAGGCAGTATCTATGGAGGAAATGGAGAGACAACGTTTCATGCCAGGACCCTTGTTCAGACTGATGGAGTCAACAGCCTGTCCCACTTACGCGACTTTTTCGGCGACTACCGAAAATTTTCGGCGACCTATGATGGGGTATCATAGGTCGCCGAATATTTTCAACATGTTGATAATTTAGTGACAACCAGAAAGACGCTACGACTCTTTGGGTGACTAGACTACTCAATACCATACAGGCGACACCTGGCGACATGTCGCGGGGTGAAGCCTGTATGGTCATGAGTAGTCGCCCAAAGAGTCGTATCTTGTTCTGGTCTCTGCTGGTTTTTCAACATTTTTGGCGACCTGTAATGACCTATGACGGGTGCCGGCAGTCGCATAAGAGGGACAGGCCCTTCAGGAAGAGACGTCTGCAAAAAAAGAGGGGGTGCAGCAAAGCCAGGCAAGTGATAGGTGGATACTTGTGAGGGAGGGAGGAGGGTGACTGGCAGATGGATGGAGTAAGTGACCAAGACTATAGGGGAAAGGGTGGGTGATATGAAGAGGAGTGAAATGTAAAATCAGAAGAGATATGGGTGAAAGGGATCAGGGTGGAGGGGAAAGAAGGAGGATAAATGGGAAATGTGGGATGCAGGATGGGAGATGAGCGTACAGAGGAGGGAAAAGGAACAAGGTGAGCAGAGTGTTGGGAGAAATGCACCGGTGTGAGGGGGGCAGGGGAAAGGGAGGAGGATTGGGAATATTTCTTGAAATTGGTGAATTCAGTGTTCATACCATTAGGTTGTATGCAACCAAAGCAGAATCTGAGGTGCTCTCCCTGCAGTGTGCATGTGGTTGTACTTGTGTTATCATCTTCTGCTGTGCAGGTGGTGCTGCTGCCCTGATGCCTACAGGGAGCCAGGTGTAAGTCTAACTTGGGTGTGAACATTCTTCCCATGAATTACTGGGCTCCCTCGGCTCCTTTGCTTTCCTCCACCATACCAGTGGATCTGGATACCCCTTGGTGTGGAAACAATTAACTGCAAGGTACACAAAAATGCTGGAGAAACTCAGCGGGTGCAGCAGCATCTATGGAGCGAAGGAGATAGGCAAAGTTTTGGGCCAAAACCCTTCTATAAAGGAAAGTGTTGGAGTAATTCAGCAGGTCAGGCAGCATTGTTGATTTCTCTAATGTCAAGTAACTACTGCATTCCTTTCATCCCCTCTATACTCCCCACACCCCACCCCAGTTCCACTGTTCGCATCCTTGTATCCCTGACGTCAGCACATCGTCCTCAGCCAACAATGGGCTCCACCCTTCCTGAGCGTATTTTGTTCTGACCTGCTCCATTGTTTAGTCTGAAGAAGGATTCCATCCCCAATTGTCACCTACTCCCTTTCTCCAGAGATGCTGGCTGAACCGCTGAGTTACTCCGGAATTTTGTATCTATTTTTGGTACAAACCAGGGTCTGCAGTTCATTTCCCCTGAAATGTAGGGATGGGGGGTGTATAATGGAAATGTATAAAATCATGAGTGCCATGGATAAGGTAAGCAGTAATAGTCTTTTCCCTGGGACAGGAGTGTCTACAATTAAAGGTAATAGGTTTAAGATGAGAGGCGATTCATAGGGACATGAAGGGCAATTTTGTTTCACACTGAATAAGCTGCCGGAGGAAGTGGTTGTAGTAGTAATAACAAGTTCTACTTTTCAACTATTTTCCCCCTCTGACTCACTTCTAACTCTCCTCCCACTCGGGCAAGAGCCAATCAGAGCCAATATTACCCACAATTAAACGTATGTTACATGGATAGGAAAGGTTTGGAGGTCTGTGGACCAGGACAGTGTACTAGCTTGGCTGGGCACTCGGTCAGCAAGGATGAGTTGGGCAAAGGAGCCTGTTTCCATGCAGTATGTTACATGGATAGGAAAGGTTTGGAGGTCTGTGGACCAGGACAGTGTACTAGCTTGGCTGGGCACTCGGTCAGCAAGGATGAGTTGGGCAAAGGAGCCTGTTTCCATGCAGTATAATCTACAGCTATTGAGGAGCAATCCCAACGGTCTCATTTCTGTTTTTACTTCACTCTACCACTACAACCCGTTCTCTCTCGCATGTCTATCAACTCCCTTTTGATTCCTTCCCCATTAATCTACACTGAGGAAATTTAACAATTATTGGTATTGGTTTATTCTTATTATGTGCACCGAGATGCGGTGAAATGTTTTTATTCGAGTACTAACCAGTCAAATTATACTGCACACGAGTACAAACAAGCTGTACACAAATACACCAGGTAGTGCAGTTAGAACAATACCAGAGTGCAGAATTTAGTGTTATACAGTTAGAGTTACGGAGAAAAGGACCAAGCTCCACATGAGGTGGATTTGAAGATCGAGACTACACCCATTAACTGATGGGATGACTGTTATTATCTGCCTCACAGGAGAGGGGGGAAGAGGGAATTACCAGGGTGTGAGTGGTCCCTTATTATGTTGGCTGCTCTCCCGAGGCAGCGTAAAGTGTAGATGGAGTCGATGGTGGGGAGTTTGGCTTGTGTGATAGACTGGGGTACATCTGCAACTTCTTACAAATAAACCAGCAGCACAGCTCCAGGATATAAGGGGTCAGAAATTCTACCTAGCACTCATTGAGGGGGAGGGGGGGGGGGGGTGTGGACAGTGGGGCAACATGCTAACACACTACAGACAGCACTGCAAGTCAGGATTGAACTGGTATCCTGGAGTTGTGAAACAGAAACATACAAACAAGGAAAATAGGTGCAGGAGTAGGCCATTCGGCCCTTCGAGCCGGTGAAGCAACAGTACCATCTACTACACCAGGGAACCAACCGCCTGTGCCTCATATGGAATCAGAGGTAATGATGTGGGTTCAGTTGGAGAATGGGTACGAATAAACAAAATAGAACATGCCGGGAACTCAGCAGGTCTGATGACAAATGTAGCAAGAGAGGCAGAGTTAATGATTCAGAAACTGACCATTTGTCAGAAGTGAGAGAAAACCCTTCCTTCTTCCATCCCCCCCCCCCCCCCCCCACCATTCTGGTGAAGGTTCGTGAATCTGAAACATCAGCTCCAGTCTCTCCCCCCACAGACGCTGAACACTTGCAGCATTCTATTCGACAAAACACAAAGTGGGCAGGCTGCATCCGTGGAGGGAACGAACAGGCTCGAGTCGGGACCCTGCTTCAGAGGAGGAGTAAGGGGGATCCCTCCCTTCATCTCCCTCTGACTTTAACTTTTCATTTCTCTTCTTTCCTTATCTGACATTGTGTTGTCTCTTTTTCACCTCGAGCCTTTATCATTCAACGGCCAATCAACCTATTCCCACCCCTCCCTTTGCCTGTATCTACACCAACACTAGCCAGGCTTTGCCCCACCTCTATCTCTTTTCCAACATTCTCTCCCACTCTATCAGACTGAAGAAGGGTCTCAACCTGAAATATCATCTATCTATTCCCTCCACAGATTCTGCTTGATCCGCTGAGTTCCTCCAGCACTTTGTGTTTTCATCAAGATTCCAGTATCTGCAGTTCCTTGTGTCTCCTTTTTTTTAAATTTTGGATTTCCATTAGCTGCAGTTTTTAGCTTTCATTGTTGGGGAAGAAACAGTTCTGCCTTTAGATAGAAAGCTGTGACTTCTTTAATGCTGCAGGGATTGGTGCTTATTTATGTTATTCACTAACAACTTGGTGGGAAAAACAAATGTACCACTTCTGGGCCGAAGGACCAGAGGTGCTGCCTGACCCGCTGAGTTCCTCCAGCACTTTGTGTTTTGCTCACGATTCCAGTATATGCAGTTACTTGTGCATTCCCTTCATTACTCGCCACAGATTGCCTCTGTTGCTGTGCCATTGTGACTGGCCTTCACAGAAAATCAACTCTGATAGCCATTGTGGTACAGCACAGATATGGGCAATTCAGCCCAACTCATCCATGCCAACCAAGAAGCTTCCTGAACTTATCCCATTTGCCCCATATCACTGAACCTTTCCCAGCCAAGAATTGGTCCAAATGTCTTTTAAATATTGTAAGTGTACCTGCCTCCACAACACCCTTTGGCAGATTGAGGCATGTACCTTCTATCCTCCGTGGCAGAAAAAAAACTGTCCCTCACACCCCTCTCAAAGATTCTTCCACTTGAATCTATGCCCTCTAGATTTTAGACCCCCCCCCCCCCCCCCCACCTACTCTGGAAGAGAGGCCATCAACATCCAACTTTATCTATGTCCCTCATTGTATTATAAACCTCTCAAAGCACTCCTGAGCTCTCTTTCCTTCAGCCTCTCCTCATGACTCAAGTTTTCCAGTCCAAGTAACATTCATGTTAATCTTTTCTGCATCCTCTAGCTTGATCACATCTTATAACATGGTGACCGGAACTAAACACAATTCTCCGGGTGTGGTGTTGCCAATGTTTTATACACAGTAATGTGACATCCCAACTCCTACACTCCTGACCCCGAGTCTCGAAGACAAGCGTACCAAATGCCACCTTTACTAACTTTTATACCTGTATCTTCAATTTTAGGGTTCTGTGCACTTGCACTCCAAGGTCTCTCTGTTCATTTGGTAATTACATTAGTTTAATATTATCCCATGTACCAGTGAAAAACGTTTTGAGTGCTACCCTATCAAATCCTACTATACACGAGTACTGCATAACCGTACACAAGTAAAAGTGCAAAGAGAAAAATACCAGAGTACAGAATAAAGCATTACAAAATTATAGCATTACAGATGCAGTAAAAAAATCCAAGGTTTGCAATGAGGGAGGTTGGAAGATCGTTACTACGCCCTAACTTGTTGGAGGACTGTTCAGTAGTCTGGTAACAGCAGGGAAGAATCTGTTCGTGTATCTGATGGTTCCACAACACTCCCCTGGGCATTTTCAATTACTAAGTCCTGTGCAGGTTTAACTTTCCAAAATGCAACTCCTCACACTTGTCTGAATTTTTGATAGTGAATATTTTTGGAATGTGTATTTTGGAATGATACAGGGGCTTCGTATACAATATCAAACACTCCAACACATCATTGATGCAAACTTAAGGGAAATGGACATCCTGTTTGTTCTTGGTTCTATGTTCAAAGGTCTGTTGGAGATGACATACAAAGTTATCTCAAGATGAGATACAAACATCTTTACTATGTTTTAAATTTTTACTTTATCTACTGTCCAATTTCTCCACTCCAGGGTGTGATGGTGGGAATGGGTCAGAAAGACAGCTACGTTGGGGATGAAGCCCAGAGCAAGAGGGGCATCCTGACCCTGAAATACCCAATTGAACACGGGATTGTGACCAACTGGGATGACATGGAGAAGATCTGGCATCACACCTTCTACAACGAGCTGCGAGTGGCCCCAGAGGAGCACCCTGTCCTCCTCACAGAGGCTCCACTCAATCCCAAAGCCAACCGGGAGAAGATGACCCAGATCATGTTTGAGACCTTCAACACCCCAGCCATGTACGTTGCCATTCAAGCTGTGCTGTCCTTGTATGCCTCTGGTCGCACCACTGGCATTGTGATGGACTCTGGGGATGGTGTGAGTCACACTGTGCCCATCTACGAAGGCTACGCCTTGCCACACGCGCCATCCTGCGTCTGGACCTGGCTGGCCGGGATCTCACTGACTACCTGATGAAGATCCTGACCGAGCGTGGGTACTCCTTCACAACCACGGCCGAGAGGGAGATTGTCCGTGACATCAAGGAGAAGCTCTCCTATGTGGCCCTAGATTTTGAATCTGAGATGCAGACGGCCAACTCCTCCTCATCCTTGGAGAAAAGCTACGAGCTCCCTGATGGTCAAGTCATCACCATTGGCAATGAGCGTTTCAGGTGTCCAGAAACCCTCTTCCAACCATCCTTCATTGGGATGGAATCTTCTGGGATCCATGAGACCTGTTATAACAGCATCATGAAGTGTGATGTGGACATCAGGAAGGATCTGTACGCCAACGTAGTCCTGTCTGGTGGAACCACCATGTTCCCAGGGATCGCTGACCGGATGCAGAAGGAAATCACAGCCTTGGCTCCAAGCACCATGAAGATTAAGATCATTGCTCCACCAGAGAGGAAGTATTCAGTGTGGATCGGAGGTTCCATCCTGGCTTCTCTCTCCACCTTCCAGCAAATGTGGATCAGTAAGCAGGAGTATGATGAGTCTGGTCCCTCCATTGTCCATCGCAAGTGCTTCTAATGGCCCTGGGTCATGTGCACTCGTTGTGACCATCAGTCTTCACCCATTTGCAGCTCCTGCCAAACCTGCCTTTTGATTTATTGCACATTCCGTAACTTCTCCAACCCCTGATGCCACAGGACACTGAACCACATTTAAGAAAAAATCCCTGGGAGTGTTTAGAGCATCACTCCTGAAATGAGTAAATGGGCATTGTTGTTTGAGCTGTCAATGTCTGTCAAAATCTAGCTGCATCTTACCTTGCAATTGTCAAATTGACTAACATTTTGAATAAAAGTGCTTTCCAATGTTTATCTGGTGTACTATTTGAGTTTCTATGCGTGGCACAAAATGCTTTCTCTCCCCCCCCCCCCCTCTCTCCCCCCCCCCCCCCCTCCCCCCCCCCCCCCCCCTCCCCTCCTCCCCCCCCCCTCCCCCTCCCCCCCCCCCCCCCCCCCCCCCCCCCCCCCTCTCCCTCCCCCCCCCCCTCTCTCTCCCCCCCTCTCTCTCTTTCTCTCCCTCCCCCCCACCCTCCCCCCCTCTCCTCCCCCCTCTCTCTCCACCCCCGCTCTCTCTCCCCCCCCCCACCCCCCCACCCCCTCAGTCCCTCTCTCTCCATTTCTTAGTTTAGTTTACAGATACAGTACGGAAACAGGTGCTTCAACCCACCGAGTCCGCACTGACCAGCAATCCCCGCACTTCATAATAATACTTTATTAGCCAAGTATGTTTTGCAACATGCGAGGAATTTGATTTGCCATATAGTCATATCAATAAAAAGCAACAGAACACACAAAATGCATTTTAATATGAACATCCACCACTGTGACTCCAGTGTATTCCTCACTGTGATGGAAGGCGATGATGACATGGGTTGGAAGCTGCATACTAAATCTCGTTGCGCTTATGTGCAATGACAATAAAATATATTATTATTATGATTATTATTATTTAAAAAGTTCAATCTCTCCCTTCTTTGTCCAGTGGTCGGGGGCCTCCAACGTTGACGGGACGATTATCACTTTCCGACACACACTATCCGACACACACTAGGACAATTTTTAATTTACACTAGCCAATTAACCTACAAACATGTACGTCTTTGGAGTGTGGGTGGTAACTGAAGATCTCGGAGAAAACCCACACAGGTCACGGGGAGAACGTACAAACTCCATACAGACATCATCCGTAGTCAGGATCGAACCCATTTCCCCGGCGTTGTAAGGCAGTAACTACCGCTGTGCCACAGTGCCCCTTTCCCTCTGACATTTGACATGTAGGGTCTTCACCACAGATCCGATTTGCCAAATCCGCCTGTGAAGCGATGGGAACAGCCACTTCCCATGTGTCCAAACTTCCAGTTGCTGCGTTGGAAGCCAGCTATAGACCATCCTGTCTACAGGTACGGCCATTGAACCCGACTCCTGTCAGCACTTTCAGCTGGAGATGGATTTGCCGTGAGTATTTCTGGTATCGTAGCAGAATCTTTTTACTGAACACTAGACCTGGCAGCTCAGGGAGGACAGCACCTTGTATTCCACTGGGTAGCTTGCAACCCAACTGCATGTACATTGAATTCTCTGATTTTAAGGAACATCCCCTCTACATTTCCTTTGCCCCTCCCCCCCCCCCCCCCCCCCCCCCCTGCTGCTCACTCATTTCTCCCCTCTACCTTGCCACTCCTTACCCCCCTGCCCTCAGTTTTCTAGCGTTCTCTCTCCTCTCCCTTACTATAATCAATCTGAAGAAGAGTCTCAAACCAAAACTTTGCCTATCCATTCCCTCCGCAAATGCTACCTGACCCCTTAGTTACTCAACATTTTGTGTTTTGATCAAGATTCCAGCTTCTGGGTTCACTTGGGTCTCCAGTGTTTTAATCCATCTGACAATGACACAGCTCTGGTTTGGAATGAAGGATACAATATCTACCAGAGCACTGTGGCCTTGTGAGCAAAGGGGATATCTGATTAACCTTTCGGCACCGTTTTAACTTTCCTTTCCTTCTAAACCTCTCTTGGTGCTGAAGTAATGCCATTGCAGACTCTGACACCAAGTTAGAACAATTGCCTGAGAGTTTTCAAAGCATCACACTTGTGTGGAGTTATGATCGCTCAGCTATAGGACTAATAGGCACAGCTACCTAGATTTTCAGTCCAAAAAAAAGATAGAAACTAAGGTAAATTAAAGAGGGAGCTGAAGGTGCCAATCCAGCGGAAGTGAACAGCGGACATTTGCCGTGGAGATTTAAAGGTCCAAAATTTCGGGAATTATCGCGTTTGCTCGCTGCATTTCATCAATAAAGATAAAAAAGTCAATAATGCCTTACTTTTGATGAAATGCAGCGAGCAAACGCGATAATTCCCGATATTCTGGATCTTTAAATCTCCACGGCAAATGTACGATAAGCATTTCCGCTGGATTGGCACCTTCAGCTCCCTCTTGAATTTACCTTAGTTTCTATCTTTTTTTTGGACTGTAAATTTAGGTAGCTGTGCCTCACGGTCACCCCGACTGGCACAGTAAATTGCAGCTCAAAAACTGTCCGTTTTCGATGTTTTTAACGGGTGTGAAAGTGCGTGTTTTCCCATTCACTAACATGTACCGGATGTATAGCATGTCCTCCACTTGAGATTTTCGGTCACGTGGGTGCGGACCTACGCTCCAGTGACCTTTCGTGAAATCACCCTATAACTTGGTACTCTGACATCTTCTTATATTCTACTCTGACTAATGAAGGTAAGTAGAATATTCTTCATCACGATATCTACATGAACTGTCACCAGAATCTTAGATTTGTAATGAGGTCCCTCCATTTTTCCTACTGTTCATTATTTATGTTCTACCCTTGTTAGTCTTTCCAAACTGAAATACCTTGCACTTATCAGGATACATTTTTATAACCATATAACCATATAACCATATAACAATTACAGCACGGAAACAGGCCATCTCGACCCTTCTAGTCCGTGCCGAACACATAATCTCCCCTAGTCCCATATACCTGCGCTCAGACCATAACCCTCCATTCCCTTCCCATCCATATAACTATCCAATTTATTTTTAAATGATAAAAACGAACCTGCCTCCACCACCTTCACCGGAAGCTCATTCCACACAGCTACCACTCTCTGAGTAAAGAAGTTCCCCCTCATGTTACCCCTAAACTTCAGTCCCTTAATTCTCATGTAATGTCCCCTTGTTTGAATCTTCCCTACTCTCAGTGGGAAAAGCTTTTCCACGTCAACTCTGTCTATCCCTCTCATCATTTTAAAAACCTCTATCAAGTCCCCACTTAACCTTCTGCGCTCCAAAGAATAAAGCCCTAACTTGTTCAACCTTTCTCTGTAACTTAGTTGCTGAAACCCAGGCAACATTCTAGTAAATCTCCTCTGTACCCTCTCTATTTTGTTGACATCCTTCCTATAATTAGGCGACCAAAATTGTACACCATACTCCAGAATTGGCCTCACCAATGCCTTGTACAATTTTAACATTACATCCCAACTTCTATACTCAATGCTCTGATTTATAAAGGCCAGCACACCAAAAGCTTTCTTTACCACCCTATCTACATGAGATTCCACTTTCAGGGAACTGTGCACAGTTATTCCCAGATCCCTCTGTTCACCTACATTCTTCAATTCCCTACCATTTACCATGTACGTCCTATTTTGATTTGTCCTGCCAAGATGTAGCACCTCACACTTATCAGCATTAAACTCCATCTGCCATCTTTCAGCCCACTCTTCCAACTGGCATAAATCTCTCTGTAGACTTTGAAACTCTACTTCATTACCCGCAACCCCACCTATCTTAGTATCATCTGCATACTTACTAATCCAATTTACCACACCATCATCCAGATCATTGATGTACATGACAAACAACAGTGGACCCAACACAGATCCCTGTGGCACCCCACTCGTCACTGGCCTCCAACCTGACAAACAACCATCCACCATTACTCTCTGGCATCTCCCATTCAGCCACTGTTGAATCCATCTTGCTACTCCACCATTAATACCCAACCATTGAACCTTCTTAACCAACCTTCCATGAGGAACCTTGTCAAAGGCCTTACTGAAGTCCATATACACAACATCCACTGCATTACCCTCATCAATTTCCCGTGTAACATCTTCAAAAAATTCAAGAAGATTAGTTAAACAAGACCTTCCAGGCACAAATCCATGTTGACTGTTCCTAATCAGACCCTGTTTATCCAGGTGCTTATATATATTATCTCTAAGTATTCTTTCCATTAATTTGCCCACCACTGACGTCAAACTAACAGGTCTATAATTGCTAGGTTTACTCTTAGACCCCTTTTTAAACAATGGAACAACATGCGCAGTACGCCAATCCTCCGGCACTATTCCCGTTTCTAATGACATTTGAAATATTTCTGCCATAGCCCCTGCTATTTCTACACTAACTTCCCTCAATGTCCTAGGGAATATCCTGTCCGGACCTGGAGACTTATCCACTTTTATATTTCTCAAAAGTGTCAGTACTTCCTCTTCTTTGATCCTCATGGTTTCCATAGCTACTCTACGTGTTTCCCTTACCTCACATAATTCAATATCCTTCTCCTTGGTGAATACCGAAGAAAATAAACTGTTCAATATCTCCCCCATCTCTTTTGGCTCTGCAGATAGTTGTCCACTCTGACTCTCTAATGGACCAATTTTATCCCTCGTTATCCTTTTGCTATTAATATAGCGGTAGAAACCCTTCGGATTTACTTTTACCTTACTTGCCAAAGCAACCTCATATCTTCTTTTAGCTTTTCTAATTTCTTTCTTAAGATTCTTTTTGCATTCTTTATACTCTTCAAGCACCTCATTTACTCCATTCTGCCTATAATTATTGTAGATCTCCCTCTTTTTCCGAACCAAGTGTCCAATTTCCCTTGAAAACCATGGCTCTTTACAATTTTTACGATTTCCTTTCAACCGAACAGGGACATAAAGATTCTGTACTCTTAAAATTTCACCTTTAAATGTACTCCATTTCTCTTCCACATCTTTCCCATAAAACAAACTGTCCCAATTTACTCCTTTTAAATCCTTTCGCATCTCCTCAAAGTTAGCCTTTCTCCAATCAAAAATCTCAACCCTAGGTCCAGTTTCGTCCCTCTCCATAATTATATTGAAACTAATGGTATTGTGATCACTGGACCCGAACTGTTCCCCAACGCATACCTCTGCCACCTGACCCATCTCATTTCCTAACAGGAGGTCCAGTACCGCCCCTTCTCTAGTAGGTACTTCTATGTATTGTTGCAAAAAACTATCCTGCACACATTTTACAAACTCCAAACCATCCAGCCCATTTACAGAATGTGTTTCCCAGTCTATGTGTGGAAAATTGAAATCTCCCACCATCACTACCTTGTGCTTACTACTAATATCTGCAATCTCCTTACATATTTGTTCTTCCAATTCTCGCTCCCCATTTGGCGGTCTATAATACACCCCTATAAGTGTTGCTACCCCTTTCCCATTTCTCAGTTCCACCCAAATAGCCTCCCTAGACGAGCCCTCTAATCTATCCTGCCAAAGCACTGCTGTAATATCTTCCCTGATAAGCAATGCAACACCTCCACCTCTTGCCCCTCCAATTCTATCACACGTAAAGCAACAAAATCCTGGAATATTTAATTTCCAATCGCAGCCCTCCTGCAACCATGTTTCACTGATCGCCACAACATCATACTTCCAGGTGTCAATCCAGGCTCTAAGTTCATCCACTTTTCTTACAATGCTCCTAGCATTAAAATATACACATTTAAGAAACCCCCCCTCTCTTATTCTCTGATTATTTTCTTTTTCTTCTCTCTCCCCTACATTTTGGGTCAGAGTGCTACCATTCTCTGCCCCCTGCTTCACACACTGACTGCTAGCTTTCCCAATTTGAGTCCCTCCCCCCAACCATACTAGTTTAAAGTCTCCCCAGTAGCCTTTGCAAATCTCCCCGCCAGGATATTGGTCCCCCTTGAGTTCAAGTGCAACCCGTCCTTTCTGTACAGGTCGCACCTTCCCCAAAAGAGGTCCCAATGATCCAGAAACTAGAATCCATACCCACTGCACCAGTCCCTCATCCACGCATTTATCCTCCACCTCACTCCATTCCTACTCTCACTGTCGCGTGGCACAGGCAGTAATCCTGAGATTGTTACCTTTCCAGTCCTTCTCCTTAACTCTCTACCTAACTCCCTAAATTCTTCTTTCAGGACCTCTTCTCTTTTTTTACCTATGTCGTTGGTACCTATATGTACCACAACCTCAGGCACCTCTCCCTCCCATTTCAGGATTTCTTGGACACATTCAGACACATCCCT
This sequence comes from Leucoraja erinaceus, assembly GCF_028641065.1. Classification (NCBI taxonomy): domain Eukaryota; kingdom Metazoa; phylum Chordata; class Chondrichthyes; order Rajiformes; family Rajidae; genus Leucoraja; species Leucoraja erinaceus. Next base: position 52,345,291 of record NC_073380.1, on the reverse strand, counting down.
GACCCTGGCACCAGGGAGGCAAACTACCATCCGGGACTCCTGTCTGCGTCCACAGAATCGCCTATCCGACCCCCTGACTATAGAGTCCCCTATTACAATTGCCCTCCCCTTCTTTTCCTTACCCTTCTGAGCAACCGGACCGGTCTTTGTGCCAGAGACCCGGTCGCTGTCGCTGCCCCCAGGTAGGCTGTTATCTGCCATTGCAGTGCTCATCTTAGCAACTGACTAATATCATCCATGGCTATTGTCCACACTGTAAAGTACACCCACATGTTAACGATTTAGTCTGAAAATGGGTCTCGACCTGAAACGTCACCTATTCCTTAGCTCCATAGATGCTGCCTCACCCGCTAAGTTTCTCCAGCATTTTTGTTTACCTAGCATTTGCATCCAAATCATTAAATCCCAGCAACAGTACTGATCACAAGTTTCCAATCCCCAAAACCGTCTGAAGAAGGATCTCGACCCGGTGACATTGAAACAGGAGATGTGGTCAGTATGGATAGAACTAAGGAATTGTAAGGGTAAAAATACCCTAATGGGACTAATCTACAGGCCCCCAAACAGTAGCCTGGACATAGGGCGCAAGTTGAATCGGGAGTTAGAAATTGGCATGTAGCAAAAGTAATGCTGTGGTTGTTATAGGAGATTTCAGCATGCAGATAGACTGGGAAAATCAGGTTGGTACTGGACCACAAGAAAGGGACTTTGTAGAGTGCCTTTGTGATGGATTCTTTGAACAGCTTGTATTGGAGCCTACCAGGGAGAAGGCAATTCTGGATTTAGTGTTGTGTAATGAACCGGATTTGATAACGGACCTCGAGGTTAATGAGCCATTAGGAGGCAGTGACCATAACATGGTCAGGTTTAATCTACAATTGGAGAGGGAGAAGAGTAGATGTTGCAGTTGAATAAAGGGGACTATGGGACCATGAGGGAGGAGCTGGCCAAAGTTGACTGGAAAGATACACTAGCAGGGATGACAGTAGAACAAAAATGGCAGGTGTTTCTAGGAATAATACAGAAGGTGCTGGATCAGTTCATTCCTAGCAGGAAGAAAGATTCCAAGGGGAGAAAGGGACGACCATGGCTGTCAAGGGACGTCAAGGACAGTATAAAAATTAAAGCGAAGAAGTACAACGTAGCAAAGATGAGCGGGAAGCACGAGGATTGGGTAATGTTTAAAGAAAAACAGAAGATAACCAAAAAGGCAATACGGGGAGAGAAGATGAGGTACGAAGGTAAGCTAGCCAAGAATATAAAGCAGGATAGTAAAAGCTTCTTTGGGTATGTGAAGAGGAAAAAATTAGTTGGACCCTTGAAGACCGAAAAAGGTGAATTTATTATGGGGAACAAGGAAATGGCAGATGAGCTGAACAGGTACTTTGGATCTGTCTTCACTAAGGAGGACACAAACAATCTTCCTGATATAGTAGTGGCCAGAGGATCTGGGGTGACAGAGGAACTGAAGGAAATCCACATTAGGCAGGAAATGGTGTTGGATAGACTGATGGGACTGAAAGCTGATAAATCCCCAGAGCCTGATGGTCTGTATCCCAGGGTACTTAAGGAAGTGGCTCTAGAAATCGTGGATGCATTGGTGATAATTTTCCAATGTTCTATAGATTCAGGATCAGTTCCTGTGGATTGGAGGGTAGCTAATGTTATCCCACTTTTTAAGAAAGGCGGGAGAGAGAAAACAGGGAATTATAGACCAGTTAGCCTGACATCGGTGGTGTGGAAGATGCTGGAGTTAATTACAAAAGATGAGATAACAAACATTTGGATAGCAGTAACAGGATCAGTCCGAGTCAGCATAGATTTACGAAGGGGAAATCATGCTTGACTAATCTTCTGGAATATTTTGAAGATATAACTAGGAAAATAGACAAGGGAGAGCCAGTGGATGTAGTGTACCTGGACTTTCAGAAAGCATTTGATAAGGTCCCACATAGGAGATTAGTGAGCAAAGTTAGGGCCCATGGTATTGGGGGTAGAGTGCTGACATGGATAGAGACATGGTTGGCAGACAGGAAACAAAGAGTAGGGATTAACGGGTTCCTTTTAGAATGGCAAGTAGTGACTAGTGGGGTACCGCAAGGCTCGGTGCTGGGAACACAGCTATTTACAATATACATTAATGATTTAGATGAAGGGATTAAAAGTAACATTAGCAAATTTGCAGATTACACAAAGCTGGGTGGCAATGTGAGGAGGATGCTATGAGAATGCTGGGTGACTTGGACAGGTTGACTGAGTGGGCAGATGCATGGCAGATGCAGTTTAATGTGGATAAATGTGAGGTTATCCACTTCGGAGGCAAGAATCGGAAGGCAGAATGATGAATGGTGTCAAGTTCGGAAAAGGGGAAGTACAACGAGATCTGTGAGATAGTGTCCCGTTGTTTTGTGTTTTTTATGTTGTTTATTTTGTTTTGGTTAGTCTAGTTTTTTGGTTTTAGTTTGTGTTTTTAGGGGGGGGGGTTGAAACGGGGTTTGCAGTCTCTCCCTGCGGGGGAATATGACCTTTTTGTCGTATTCCCCATCTCTGCCTGCCTCTTTCTGCGCTGAGGCCTAATGGAGCTGACGACCTCGAGGCTCCGGAGGCAGAGCACCGTCAGGACTCGCCCTGAGCTCGCTCCCGCGAGGGTGGTCCGGCCCAGGGCTGGAACAGGTTGGGACGCTCCCGTGAGGGCGTGAGGGCGACCAGCCGGAGGGTGGAACGAGGCTCCCGTCGGAGCGGCCGAGCTCGGGGAGGTGCGGCGCTGGCAGCCCGAGGGAGGTTCGGCGCCCAAGTCGGGGCAGCCCAGCCCGGGGGAGAAGCGACGCCCATGTCGGGGCGGCCCGGTCCGGAGGAGAAGCAACGCCCAAGTCGGGGCGGCCCGGTCCGGGGGAGAAGTGACGCCCAAGTCGGGGCGGCCCGGTCCGGGGGAGAAGTGACGCCCAAGTCGGGGCGGCCCGGTCCAGGGGAGGTTCGGAACCCAAGTCGGGCGGCCCAGCCCGAGGCTGAAGACGGCGCAGTACTCACGTGAGGGTGGCTGGGACGGTGTTCTGGCGGTGGTGGCCTGAGCCCGGGGTTCGGCCGTGGGCCAGCGGCCGTGTCTGCAGAACTGGTGGGCGGCAGCTTCAACCACTCCGGACCGCGGTGTTTGAGCCGCGGGACTGTTTTTAACATCGCCCAGGGGGGTATCGCCCCAGCGCAGAGGGAGAAGAGGAGGGAAGAGACTGCAGACTAAAGACTTTTGCCTCCATCACTGTGAGGAGATGCTGGGTGGACTCAGTGGTGGATGTTAATATGTGTTTATTGTTGTTTTATTGTATTGTATTATATGTATGACTGCTGCAATTTCGTTCAGACTTCGGTCTGAATGACAATAAAAGGCTATCTATTTATCTATCTATCTATCCATCAGTCACTGAGAGTAAACACGCAGTTACAGCAGGCAGTGAAGAAAGCTAATGGTATGTTGACCTTCATAACAAGAGGAGTTGTGTATAGGAGCAAAGAAGTCCTTCTGCAGTTGTTCAGGGCCCTAGTGCGACCACACCTGGAGTATTGTGTGCAGTTTTGGTCTCCAAAGTTGTGGAAGGAGAATCTTGTTATTGAGGAAGTGCAGCGTAGGTTCACAAAGTTAATTCTCGGGATGATCAAAGATGGACCAATGGGGCTTGTATACACTGGAATTAAAAGGATGAGAGGGAATCGTATTGAAAAATATAAGATTATTAAGGGATTGGACACACTAGAGGCAGGAAACATGTTCCTGATGTTGGGGAGTCCAGAACCAGGGGCCACAATTTAAGAATAAGGGGCATTCCATTTAGAATGGAGATGAGGAAAAACGTTTTCACCCAGAGTTGTGAATCTGTGGAATTCTCTGCCTCAGCAGGCAGTGGAGGCCAATTCTCTGGATGCTTTCAAGAGAGAGTTAGATAGAGCTCTTAAAGATAGCGGAGTCAAGGGATATGATGAGAAGGCAGGAACGGGGTACTGATTGTGGATTCTGAAAACCCCCTTTTCCTCATGTCATGCCATGATCACAGTGAATGGCGGTGCTGGCTCAAAGGGTTGAATGGCCTACTCCTGCACCTATTGTCTATTGATCACAAGTAATTGTTATCACACATAGCAGCCTTACCCGTGAAGAGCATTTTCATGCTGTTTCTTATCCTCTTCTCCCCCTCTCCGGTTGAGCAGAAGATTCAAAAACTTGAAAGCACGTACCACCATATTCGAGTATAGTTTTTCCTTGCTGTTGTCAGACTACTGAATGGTCCTCCCATAAACTTGAGTGTAGTGCCGATCTCCCAATCTACCTCATTGTGGACATTAGACTTTTTCTCTGTAACTATAATGGTGTAACTTTGTAACTCTACATTGTGTACTCAGATATTTTTCTCAGTGTGTGTGTGCTGTCAGTGTGTGTAGCATGTGGGAAGTGAGGAGGCAGCAGTCAGTATCTGCAATAAGCAGTGTGTGTGTGTCTGGCTGTGCCTACAGTGGAATGTGAACCGTACTTTGTCAAATTGCACCTGGGTAACAGGAAGAAATTGGAGTCAGAGGAATGGTGGCGACGCCTGGGACAGGGGTTTCAAGTGGAGGCAATTAGAGGGAGAGAGATAAAACGAGAGGGATAATGAGATGCACATACTTCCATTGTTAAATTGAATAATAATTTTGAATCATGCATTATCATTAAAATACACTATAGAGTGGAAAATTGTCAGAAAGTTATCTTTGGAAAAAGGAACTTATAAATGACCGACTTCTCAGATGCAGCCCCGGATGTTCGCAGTCCCGCCTGCTGATCCTCAATGACTGGCAATCCTAAAACGGTACAGAGCAAAGATCATAGAGCGGAGCTGATCTTTGGTACAGGGAAGGGTTGGGCACCATATAAAGGAAGTCGGAGGTTGAGCTGCTGAGTTTCTCTTTTGAAGAAGGAGTGAGACAGACTTCATCGGCAGTGAGTGGGGCATAATGGGCAAGGAATGGTTCTGGATTAATTTGTGAGCAGCAGCTTTAGTGGGATTCTGTAACTAGGAAATGAGAATTTAGTTTTCTGTGCACTGGTGTGGTTCGGGTTTGTGCTCTGAGTTTGTGTCTTGGTGTTGACGGATTTTCTTTCCATTTCAGTCACTCCCCACTCGCTGTAAACCATGGCTGATGATGAGATTGCCGCGCTGGTGGTGGACAATGGTTCCGGGATGTGCAAGGCTGGCTTTGCAGGGGATGATGCCCCGAGAGCTGTGTTCCCCTCCATCGTGGGACGGCCTCGACACCAGGTGAGTCCTCCAGCTGTTGTCTGTTGCAAACCCCCCTTTCCTCATGTCCTGGTTTATTCTGTTGAGTTGCAGCCGATCTCTTGATGTTCGTGTCGTGTAGGTGTCAATCAGTGTATGTTGTCATCTGAGTCGGATTCCCCTTTCTCTCCCCCTTGTAGAAGTGGGAGATCAGCTCAGAGCCGCTGCAGAGCTGAGCTAGACATGTTCTGGGAGGCTGGAGGGAAGCCTGGCTTTCCTGCTTTCTCTTGCCGTGACCTTTGTGTTAACTCATCTCTGCTTCCATAGATTACCATGCTCACCCGCCCCTCCCTTAAAATCAGTTCTGAACTGATTGATATCTTAATCCCATTCACCCTGCTGTATATAAATCTTGCTTGGCCTGGTTGCGTAATTTGCGGCAGGCAATTCTCCTTTCTAGCTAATTGGCAAAAACAATTAAATTGTACTTGATGTGCATGGAAGAGAATCAATTGCTGGGATTTGGGGAATAAAAGGGCGAATGGGACTAATAGGATTACTTCCTGGGAGCTAACATTGCCTGGATGCAGGGTTGCCCGATTGAGATTTAAAGGCAAGCAATACTAGAAAAACACCAGAAAAAAAGCCAAACACGTTTTAATATGATTTTCATACATCATCACATGAAAAGCTCCCGATCCAGGTCATTACTATCCTCCCCACTGGAATGAATGGTACATACGGCATAATAAACCTTGTCTGATGTGAAGTTTTTCAGCATTACTGGAGATGCAGTGAATTCTTTGCAACATTTGTTTGAAAGCAATATTCCTGCCCTGGTTCTCAGAATAGCATCAAAAAGATGCAGCTGCATTCTGTTTCTTGACTTCGTTTTAACGGAGGATACAAGAGAAAATATCCTCTCAACTCCAGCATTGCTGACAGGGTTTATTAGGCAAGTAAGGGCAAAGGTGGACACACCCAAGGAATTACATACGCTTTTATACCCCTTAACGGAGGCGGGACACTTATGTCACAAGAGGCCACTCCCTGTATGCCAATCACTTACATAATTTACTTACAGATAAGATTCACATTAAGAGTCACAAGAAATTATATTAAGAGGCACTTACTTTGCTTACTTACAAACAATGTACACAAAACCCTTTTAACAGCCATATATTAAGTATAAACACAAAATCCTCTATCCAATCACAGGCTTAGGCTCTGCAGCTGTTTCGACTTGATGTCTTCAGAGTCGCTACAAACATAGAATTCTTGCAGAAACCTAGTCTCCATGCCACCAAGGTGTCACAAAAAGCAGAAGTTACTTCGAGCTTCTCTCGAAATCCAAACTCTAAGGCACCAGCTAGGAAACTTGGGTCTCTTCAACCTGGTGTGATCTCATATTGTCACCTCAGCAAAGCAGCTTGACCTCCACACAGACACTGTCATCTTTTTTTAAAGCACCACCAGATATTTCCCAAAGCACTAGGCTCTTAAAGGTTTAAGAGGGAACTGCAGATGCTGGAAAATCAAAGGTAGACAAAAAAGCTGGAGAAACTCAGCAGGTGAGGCAGCATCTATGGAGCAAAGGAAATAGGCGACGTTTCGGGTCGAGACCCTTCTTCAGACTGATTTGGGAGTGGGGGGGGGGGGGGGGGGGGGGGGAAGAAGAAAGGAAGAGGCGGAGAGTGGGCTGTGGGAGAGCTGGGAAGGGGAGGAGAAAGCAGGGACTTCCTAAAATTGGAGAAGTCAATGTTCATACCGCTGGGGTGTAAACTACCTGTAGATTGGTTATTTCCTACTAACCAATTGTAGTGCTTGTTAGTAGTTGCTCCACCTATATGCAATTGGCCAGCGCACCTACCCTCGCCTATTTAGCTTTGGAGTTACCAGTAACACTCACATGGCATGCGTCCCAGTACGGACTTGGTGCTGCTTGCCTGCAGACCGCTGACGATGGCGACTGCAAGCCTGTTTCTTATGCCTCTCGCACACTAACTGATACTGAACAACGTTACACCCAGATTGGAAAATAATTACTTGCAGTGGTTTTCGCCTGCACAAAATTATTTTTGGAAAGTCTGTGATTATAGAAACCGACCACCATCTTGGTCACCATCTTGAATAAACTCATTCACACTGCCTGCAATGGATGATGATGCAGCTGCAGCGATTTGATTTCAACTTTGTCTATAAAAAAGGCAAGGACAAACACATAGCTGACACGCTATCAAGGGCCCCATGCAAAACCAGCGAACAACAACTCCCTGAACAGGACCAGTTCTCAGTAATGAAGGTATCGTATGTCCCCACTGCCTAAGAAGCCTGGCAGAACACATGGCTGCTGACGAGACTTTACAATTGCTGTCCAACGTGCCTGGCAGGATAAACAACACAACACCCCGCTCGCAATCCGCCCATACTTCCTGGTTCATGACGAACTGGTGTTACAGGATGGGATTATAGTCAAGGGCCACAAGGCTGTTGTCCCAGCTGTCCTCCGGGACAAGTACTTCGACGCTGTCCACAGGGGCTACCCCGGTGTGGAGGCAAACTTACAAGGGGCGCAGAGCATGTTTACTGGCCTGGTATGACCAAGTACATACGTTACAAAACGGAAGTCTGCGGCATCTGCAAAAGCCTGATGCCACACCAGCAGAATCAGCCCTTACTGCCGCTGTCTGGTTCCTCCTCTACCATGGTCCACGGTAGCCACTGACATATTCAAATGGCATGGGAAACACTATCTGGTTCTTGTCGACTCTTATTCGGGCTGGTTTGACATCGATCTACTCCAAACCATCACATCTGAAGCAGTTATCCAGAAGTTGCAATTTCTCCATGCACGGCTACCCTGCACGCCTTCTATCCGACAACGGCAGACAGTTCACCAGCCTGCTTTTCAAAAACTTTGCACAACGATGGGACTTTCGACATATCACTACAGCCCTGAGTTCTCGCAGTCCAACTGCGCAATTTAAGGAACATTGCTAGGGATCCCATACTGGGTTCCCCAGCCCTGCGACTGATGCCTCACCAAACCCGTGCTTCCCTGCCTGTGTCCCAGCAGCTTTTGCAGCCACAGGTTCGTTCTCCGCCTGTGGTCCAGAAACAACAACAATTCAAGTGCGACGCACAAAAACATTTCTTTGACAAGTCCAGTAAGCCACTTAAACCTCTCTCCAGTGAGCAGGTTGTTCGTCTCCAGAGCCCTGCCAAAGAACCACGCTCCTACCTGGTCAGCGTAGACGGGGCCATTTACAGACGCAATCGTCAACATCTCCTTCCAGTGAAGGAACCGCGTCCTGCGACTCCGCATACATCCTCCAAAAGCCAAATAAATTTTCTGACACCAATCAAATTGGGAAAAAGCCAGATTTCTGGAATTTGGCGTTCAAAAAGTAAATCTAGCAACCCTTTCTGGATGAATGAAATGGCCTTCCCATTTATAGGAGGGTTACATTTTGTGGAGGAAATTAGTAGAACTCAGTAGATAAACCTGAAATATTAACAGGTGGCGCTGAACATTTTTAAAAACAGCGTGAGGATTGCCACCAACAGAAACATAACATTCCAAGGCGACAACATTCGTATTTTCAGAGATTATCCTGCTGAGGTTGTTAAGAGAAGAGCACTTTTCAATGACACAAGAGCAATTCTCAGGAAGATCCCAAACCTAAGATTTGCACTGCTGTACCCAGCCAAGTTGCGAGTCACCTACAAGAACACAGAAACCTTCGTTACTGATCACAAAAAAGCACTCGAATTCGCTCGGAAGACTCAAGAATCCTTGGGGCGTGAATATCATCCTATGGCTTTAATAGCCGGCGGAGAATAGATTGGACTTTAACCTGTTATAACCTAAGATTTATCTTGGCTGAACTAGTCAATTTGCTATTAATTATTACTAATCATTACTAACTATTACTAGTAAAAAATTATCATAAATTACTATAAATAAGAAATTTAAGCATTAGATTTATGTTTATCTTTAACATTTAACTAACATTTTTTAGGGGAGATAAAAATGTCCTATTGTTGGATTAATTTCCCTTGGTCCTGTTTGCCTCCCTTTTATTAATATCATTTTATATTAGGAATTTTTTATGTTTTTTTAATCCGGAGCTAGTGCTATTTTTTTACAAAAGCTACGGAAGTCATTAGATTTTTTGTCACATTAGTGTGGCTCACACTAACTACACCAACGGTAGATGTAGCTTTACTTGTTTTTTTCTTTTCCTGCACCCTTTTAATTCTGTACTCGCTTTTCTTATTTCTAAACTCTACAATACTATTTAGAATTTATTTTTTTTAAGGATACACTCTCGGGAGAAAGATCAAATAGATCCAAAACCCATCCATCCTACAGTCAGGTGGAACACTGTGTTTAATGTGTTAAACCATTCACTTTCCTACAGACTATTTAATCCATTAGATGCAAGAAACTACTATGAAAATTGGGGGTAAAGGAATTATATTCTGTAGTTGGAATGTTAACGAACCAATTAAAAGAGGTAAAGTACTTACACATTTAAAACTACTTAAGGCTGATATAATGTTTCTTCAGGAAACCCATCTTAAAAACGAGGCACATAATAGATTGAAAGCCAAATGGATTGACAAATCATACCATTCATTATTCCCTTATAAGTCAAGAGGGGTAGCTATTTTAATTCGTAATGGTTTACCATTCAAACATATCTCATCTATCATGGATACCGAAGGTAGATATATATTAGTGGGTGAATTGCACTCAACAAGATTAATATTGGTTAATATCTATGCACCAAACTTTGATAACCCCTAATTTTTTAAGAAAATATTTAATACTATCCCAGAATTCGGACAGTATAATTTGATAATTGGCGGAGATTTAAACTGCACATTAGATCCCTATTTGGATAGATCGTCAAATCAAAATAAAATAAAATCCAAGACGTGTGAATTATTAAATTCATACATAAACACTGTCAATATTAAAGATGTTTGGAGAATTGAAAATCCCTCAGGGCGAGAGTATTTATTTTATTCTCCAGTGCACAAAACTTACTCAAGAATTGATTATTTCTTAGTGGATTCCAAACTTATTCCCTATTCATATAATTCAAGATATCACAACATTATTATTTCAGATCACTCTCCCTTAACTGTTATGGTAAAAGTACAAGGAATATCAGAGAAGCAGACACCCTGGAAATTCAATCCACAAATGTTAAATGACAGGGCATGTTATTACTACCTCAACACGCAGATTAAAATGTCTTTTCAGATGAACGACCTTCCAGAAACATCTGCTTCCCTTTTATGGGAAGCTTTTAAAGCATTTGTCAGAGGGTGTCTTTTTTCATTTCAAGCTTCTCAAAACAAGAAGAATCGCACTAAACAACATGAACTAGAAAGAGAGATAAGGCAGTTAGATGAGAAAATGCGATCACTCCTTCTATGATGAAACATAACAAAATTGCTGCGCTCAAATATAGGTTAAACCATGTACTTTCAGCTCAAATTCTAAGGCTATTCCAACATACGAAACAAATACACTTTGAATTTGGCGATAAACCACAGAAATTGTTAGCTCGTTAACTCCGTAAATTAGAGGACGAACGAACAATCTACAAAATCAGATCAATAAGGGAGATTTGCTCACACCACCCAAGGACATTAGTGATAGATTCCTGCAATATTACCAGACACTATACTCAGCAAAAACAACAGATAGCTCAGTGAACATGCAAATATTTTTGCAGAAATGCAACCTCTCAGGTTTAAATGAGAGAGAGACTTACTGGACGCAGAAATAACACTAACAGATATTGAAGGAACTATCATCATTTCTCTGAAAAATGGGAAGACCCCTGGCTCCGATGGTTTGAACAATGAATTTTAATAAAAAAATTAGTGACCTGGTCTCCCCACGTTTACAGACTCTATATAGTTACGCTTTTAAGCAACAGATATTGCCACAAACTTTGACTGAATCAACAATATCACTAATTCCAAAAAAAATAAGGATCGTGAAGACTCAGGCTCATATAGAGCCATAGCCCTTATAGACACTGATCAGAAGATACTAGCCAAAATTTTAGCTCACAAATTAAGTTTGGTGATCTACAAGTTAATACATCCCGATCAATCAGGTTTTATCCCAAAACGATATTCATTCTATAATCTAAGACTTTTGTTTAATATAATTTATTCAAATAGAATATTAAATGAAGATTTATCAATCATTTCGTTAGACGCTGAAAAAGCATTTGATCAGGTGGAACGGCCTTACCTCTTTTCTGTGATGGAAACATTTCATCTCGGTGAAAACTTCTGCTCATGCGTGAAACTCCTATATACAAACCCAACAGCTAGAATATTGACCAACCAAATGTTGTCACCTAAATTTAACTTATACAGAGGGTGTAGACAAAGATGTCCACTTTCCCCGCTTTTATTTGCCCTTGTTATAGAACCATTCACAGAGAATATTACATCCCACTCAGAAATACATGGGTATAATACTAAAGATACAGTTAATAAAATTTCTTTATATGCAGACGATGTATTATTATACATCACAAACCCAGAAATTAGCATTCCGAGTTTATTTAATCTCATAACTCAATTTGGTTCATTCTCAGGATATAGAATTGATTGGAATCAAAGCAAAATTATGCCAATAATGGAACAAAACCCGCTTGTACTTCAACAGTATCCTTTTAAAATTGCCTATGAAAAGTTAAAATACCTTGGAATCTATGTGACCAAGAAATATACTTCTTTATTCAATTCAAATTTTCCTATTCTTTATATTAGGATTTTCAGAGCATAGCACAAACTACGATAAGTCAGAGACAATTTCTTGATTACTGTCTAATAACTGCGAAAAATTTAATGCTAGTTTTGGAAAAAACCATCAGCCCCCACAATTAAAATGTGGATTATGGAAATGACTGAGACCTGGCATTTGGAAAAAATAAGATTTGTCTTAATTGACAAACCAGAATTTTTTGTTAGAATATGGTCTCAATTTATTGAATTTTTGAAAATGTGAATTGGTTTAACACAAAATCAGGGTTGAAACCGGAGTTTGGGATTGGATGAATAGTTATACTCAACATTTCCTGGATCTATCTCCATAATCTTGTTATTGGTAGTTTCCTTTTGCGTCTCCTTTTTTTCTCTATTACTTTCTCTCATCTTTTTCTCCCTTTATCTTTATTCTTTAAAACAAAACCTGAAGCTATGTCAGAAATCTGTAATTAAATTGTTGCTTACTATTATTTGTATACATGCTTCTAATAAAAATAATTATTTTTAAAAAAAACAGCGTGAGGATGAGCAATTTTGATGGACCTGAGAGTCCTTGTCTTATTCAGGGAAATCTCGTCTGCACGCGCAGCAGGTAAATGAGAAATGCCGCTGGCATGTTGCTGCTACTTCAAGAAGGTTTTTAGAGGTTTAATGCAAGGGGAATGGATATAGTTAATAACAAAACACTTAACAGCATTGATGTGCAAATGTATCTTGAGGTCCAATGGGTCCAATCCAGTTCCCTGAAAGTGGCAACACAAGTAGATTGTATGTTCAAGTAGGCATATGGTACGCTTGCCTTCATCAGTTGGAGCACCGAGTATAAGAGTCAGGAAATCATGATACAGCTTTGTGGGACTGATTAGGCTGTATCTGGAATATTGTGTGCAATTCTGGTTGCTCCATTACAGGAAAGCTGTGGGGACTCTGGAGAGCGTGCAGAAGAGGTTTAACATGTTACTGAACATGTCTGAAGAAGGGTTTCGGCCCGAAACGTTACCTATCTCCTTCGCTCCATAGATGCTGCTGCACCCGCTGAGTTTCTCCAGCATTTTTGTGTACCTTTAACATGTTACTGCCTGAATAAGGGTATTAGCTGTAAGGGGAAGTTGAAAAAACTTGGATAGTTTTCTCCGGAGCATTGGAGATTGAGGGGAGACCTGATAGAAGTATATAACATTCTGAGAGGCATAAATTGGGTAGATAGTCAGCACTTTTTTCCCCCAGGGTAGAAATGTCAAGAGGACCTAGCTTTAAAGTGAGAGTGGCCATGTTTGAAGATCTGGGACAAACGATTTACACAGACTGGATACCGGTAATACGCTGCCATGGGTGGTGCTGGAGGCATTGTATTCTTTGGATGAAATTAGTGCTGAACATTTTAAAAAATGGTGTGAGAGTGGGCAATGTTGATGTTCAAATGGACCTGGGAGTCCTGGTCTTGTTCACTCGAAGCTCGTCTGATCGTGATGTTTAAGAAGCTTTTGGATGGGCACATGGACATGTAAGGAATGGAAGAATATTGATCATGTTCTATATGCCTCTTCTCACAATCTCCAAAGCCTCCACATCATATTGAGTGATCCTGCAAGATGTGAGGAAAGTGTAACCCCTTCATCAAAGCCTTCATCATTGGTGGCTGGGTGATGCCAATCCACTTTGACAGAGAAGATCTTACACTATGATCCATATTACATTATTGATGTTAGTCACACTTGAAGGAGTTGAATATAACATCTAAGTTATTGCGACTGGTGTAAACTGGAGTGGTTTAGATGACAATTAGAATGTGATTCCTAATAATGGCAATTGGCAGAAATTTAACTGCGATTCAGCAATGGCTAAGTCATCTGGCACTTGGACTTTATGGGAAGGGAGTGGGAATAAAAGGGGTTGGATAGTGGTATCATGGATTGGCAATGATTGTATGTAATGTTGTAGGTTTAACCTCTTCACTGTTGTTGTCCAAGAGCATTAGTTGAACCATTGGTCATCTGGCTTTTAGAACATCTATGTCCTGTTTTAATAGTAACCATCCAATTTCTCCACTCCAGGGTGTGATGGTGGGAATGGGTCAGAAAGACAGCTACGTTGGGGATGAAGCCCAGAGCAAGAGGGGCATCCTGACCCTGAAATACCCAATTGAACACGGGATTGTGACCAACTGGGATGACATGGAGAAGATCTGGCATCACACCTTCTACAACGAGCTGCGAGTGGCCCCAGAGGAGCACCCTGTCCTCCTCACAGAGGCTCCACTCAATCCCAAAGCCAACCGGGAGAAGATGACCCAGATCATGTTTGAGACCTTCAACACCCCAGCCATGTACGTTGCCATTCAAGCTGTGCTGTCCTTGTATGCCTCTGGCCGCACCACTGGCATTGTGATGGACTCTGGGGACGGTGTGAGTCACACTGTGCCCATCTACGAAGGCTACGCCTTGCCACACGCCATCCAGCGTCTGGACCTGGCTGGCCGGGATCTCACTGACTACCTGATGAAGATCATGACCGAGCGTGGGTTCTCCTTCACAACCACGGCCGAGAGGGAGATTGTCCGTGACGTCAAGGAGAAGCTCTCCTATGTGGCCCTAGATTTTGAATCTGAGATGCAGATGGCCAGCTCCTCCTCATCCTTGGAGAAAAGCTACGAGCTCCCTGATGGTCAAGTCATCACCATCGGCAATGAGCGTTTCAGGTGTCCAGAAACCCTCTTCCAACCCTCCTTCATTGGGATGGAATCTGCTGGGATCCATGAGACCTGCTTCAACAGCATCATGAAGTGTGATGTGGACATCAGGAAGGATCTGTACGCCAACATAGTCCTGTCTGGTGGATCCACCATGTTCCCAGGTATCGCTGACCGGATGCAGAAGGAAATCACAGCCTTGGCACCGCCTACCATGAAGATTAAGATCATTGCTCCACCAGAGAGGAAGTATTCAGTGTGGATCGGTGGTTCCATCCTGGCTTCTCTCTCCACCTTCCAGCAAATGTGGATCAGTAAGCAGGAGTATGATGAGTCTGGTCCCTCCATTGTCCATCGCAAGTGCTTCTAATGGCCCTTCATCAGTGTGACCATCAGTCTTCACCCATTTGTCCTTCTTGCCAACTCTGCCTGTTTGATTTATTGCAAATCCATAACTTTCTTAGTCACTGATGCTCCTGAAGGCTGTGAACCATGTTATAACACATGCCTGAAGTTATTTCGAGCATTACTCCTCAAATGGGTAAATGGGCATTGTTGATTGAGCTGTCAATGTCTCTGGCCAAATCTCAGCTGTAGTTGACCAGTTACTTTGAACCTTGCCATTGTCAAGTTGATTAACATTTTAAATAAAAGTGCTTTCCAATCATTACCTCTCTGTGCTATTTGTTTCTATGCTATGACAGAAGTTGGTTACCTCTCCTTTTCTCTTTCTCTCAAAAAAGGTTTATCTTGCAGGGTCAGGACCACAGGTCCCATTGCTAAACCTGGTTGTGAAGTAATGGGAGCAGACACTTCCCGTGTGTCAAACCTTCCAGTTGCTGCAATGGAACAGCTTGACCAAAGCTAACTTTAAGGTCCAAGAAAGAAAGTTTATAAAAGTTTATGTGCAGGGCACGTTTTTTACACAGAGTGTGGTGGGTGCCTGGAACATATTCCTGGGGTGGTGGTGGAAGTAGATACGATAATGACATTTAAGAGCATTTTGGATAGGCATGTGAATATGCAGGGTATGGCCGAATATGATCCCGTGCATGCAGACGAGATTAGTTTAACTTGGTATTAACTGGAATGAATTGAATGAATTAATTAAAATGTTTATTGGCCCAGTATTCACATACAAGGAATTTGCCCTGGTGCTCCGCCCGCAAGTGACAACATGACATGCAGTGACAGTTAGGAATGATACATAAAACATTAAACATTAATAATAAAACATTATTGGTTAAACATGTGCATTAAATAAAATACCAGAGCAAAAGGAGGCTATAGATTTTTGGTTATTGAATAGAGCTATTACTCGTGGAAAAAAATGTTTTTATGTCTGGCTGTGGCAGCTTTGACAGTCCAGAGACGCCTTCCAGAGAGAAGTGATTCAAAGAGTTTGTGGCCAGGGTGAGAGGGGTCAGAGATGATCTTACCCGCTCGCTTCCTGGCACTTGCAGTGTACAGTTCATCAATGGAGGGAGAATTGCAGCCAATAACCTTCTCAGCTGATCGGACGATTCGCTGCAGCCTCCGGATGTCGTGCTTGGTGGCTGAGCCAAACCAGACCATGATGGAGAAGGTGAGGACAGACTCTACGATGGCCGTATAGAATTGGACCATCATTGCCTGTGGTAGATTGTGCTTCCTGAGCTGCCGCAAGAAGTACATGCTCTAATATGCCTTTTTGACTGTGGAGTCTATGGTAGCCCCCCACTTAAGGACCTTGGAGATGATGGGTCCCAGGAACTTAGAAGACTCCACAGGTGTGACTGTGGTGTTGTTGGTGGTGGGTGGGGTCAGGGGAGGGGGAGCTCTCCTAAAGTCTACTATCAATTCCACCGTCTTAAGAGCATTGAGCTTCAGATTGTTGCAAGGCAAGGCAAGGCAAGTTTATTTGTATAGCACCATTCGTGCAAACAGCAATTTAAGGTGCTTTACAGGAAAGAAAGAATAAAATAGTCAATAATTAAAAATTGCAAAATAAGCAATACGACAAATGTATGAATAATAAAACAACGTCAATGAAACAATAAAATGATTTTAAAAAGCACATAAAAGGGTTATGGACAAGCTATAGTAAACAACAGTGTTTTTAGACCTATTTAAATGCGCTTACAGTCTGTGCACACCTCAGGTGTTCAGGGAGCTTGTTCCACAGGTGTGGAGCATAAAAACCGAATGCTGCTTCAGCCTTTTTAGTTCTGACCCTGGGAACACAGAGCAAACCTGTCCCTGAAGACCTGAGGAGTCTAGGCGCCTCATATACAACAAGTAGGTCAGAGATGTATTTTGGACCTAGATCATTCAGTACCTTGTAGGTCATTAACAGAATTTTAAAATCTATCCTCTTACACACAGGGAGCCAGTGCAAAGATTTAAGGGCAGGTGTAATGTGGTCCATTTTCTTGGTGTTGGTCAAGACTCTGGCAGCGGCATTTTGGATAAGCTGCAGTTGTTTAATTGATTTTTTATTGAGACCTGTAAAGATGCCATTACAATAATCTAACCTACTAAAAATATATGCATGAACAAGTTTTTCAGTGTCTTCTTTGGACAGAAATCCCTTGATTCTTGCAATATTTTTTAGATGGTAATAGGCAGATCTGGTAATGGTCTTTATATGGCTGTTAAAATTCAAATCCGAGTCCATAACTACACCAAGGTTTCTGGCTTTGTGGCTTTCAGTGCAATTGAGTCAAGTTGAGCACTCACCTCTAGCCTTGTTTTTTTGGGACCATAATTTCTGTCTTATTTGCATTGAGCTGGAGGAAGTTCTGGTTCATCCACTCATTGATATGTTTGACACACTGGCTCAGTGAGTGTAGGGGACTATGGTCATGTGGTGACACTGCGATATATAGTTGTGTGTCATCGGCATAAGTGTGGTAGGATATGTTAAAATGCTCTATGATCTGAGCTAGGGGGAGCATATAAATGTTGAACAAAATGGGTCCAAGAATGGAGCCCTGAGGAACCCCGCATGTGAGTTTTGTACGTTCTGATTCAAAATTACCAAGGGAAACAAAATAATCCCGATCTTTCAAGTAAGATTTGAACCAGTCCAGCACAGAACCAGAGAGTCCCACCCACTTCTCCAGTCTGTCAAGCAGTATGTTGTGGTCCACCGTATCAAAAGCAGCACTGAGATCTAGAAGTACCAAAACTGAAGCTTTTGATGCATCACTGTTTAGATGTATGTCGTTTAGGACCTTAGTGAGTGCAGTCTCGGCGCTGTGATGTGGCCGAAATCCCGACTGGAAAACATTAAAAATATTGTTTTGGGTCATGAAGCAGTAAATTTGTTGGTAAACTACCCTTTCAATAATCTTTGCCAAAAATGCTAAATTAGATATGGGCCTGTAGTTGCTCATAGCTGAGGCATCCAATTTAGGCTTCTTCAATAGGGGCTTGATCACTGCTGTTTTTAAGGTTTCGGGAAAATGCCCCGATTGATGGGAAGTGTATACTATGTTCAGTACTTCTGGTGCAACACTGTTAAAAATATTTTTAAAGAAGCTTGTGGGCAGCAGATCCCGCAGGCTATAAGACTGATAAACGGACTTAGCCCCCTGCCAAAGTATCGCGCACCAACCACCAACCTGGACACACTGCAGCAGCTGTCGATCGGAACGCCTGTTGATGTTTAGTAGAGAGCAGAGTGTTTAATTTAATTTGTTCATGATATATGTATTTTTATTTCTATTTACTTGTTGTTATTTGTACTGCACACTGAATGGACACTGGTTGAGCAATGTTTTTTTGTTTCCTCTGGGTATGTGAGTACTCAGGAAATAGCAATAAAGATATACTGATACTGATACTGATACTGAGACAGCAGGTAGTGGACTTTAGCTGTTGAACAGTTTCAGTCGGAGTTGCACAATCTAAAAGTTTAAAATGTTGTAGATTCATTAGTGAATCTGGAGGCATAGGTGACAAAGCCATGTTCCCTGAGGTGGAGCTAGACATTGTTTGTCTTATCTTCAGAATTTTATCAGTGAAGAAATCTGCAAAGTCATTGCACGACTTGCTGGACAGGAGCTCAGGAGGGACTGATGATGAGTGGTTTGTCAGTCTATCGACAACAGCAAACAGGGTGTGGGAATTATTATTTTTGTTAATAACCTCTGAGAAAAAGGACCGCCTTGCCCCTTTCAATTCCTGATTATAGATACGGAGGTTGTCTTTGTAGATGTCGTAGTGGACCTGTAGTTTGGTTATTCCCTACCTACGTTCGGCCTGTCTACACTTTGTTCTTTGGGATCTCACTGCTGTGGCATTTCTCCATGGTGACTTTTTCCTTCCAGATAAAACCTTGGTCTTTAGTGGTGCAATAGCATCCATAAGAGTCATAACATTGGAACTAAAACCATCCACAAGGTCATCGACAGAGGCCGAGGGCAGAGTTGGTGGTGGTGTATAGGCCTGAGTAAACAATGCGCCGGTGTTTTCATTGATACAGCGCCTTTCGATCACCTCTGGTTCTTTTCTGATACTGCTAGCAGAGATGGTCGTTTTAAAAAATACACAGTGGTGATCGGAAAGAGCAACATCAGTCACCATAACATCAGAAATGTCGAGACCCTTGGAAATAATCAGATCCAATATATGCCCCCTATTGTGAGTTGGCTCTGTTACGTGCTGATTAAGTCCAAAGTTGTCCAAAATGTTCAGGAGCTCTTTTGTACCTCCATCCTCTGCATTATCTGTGTGAATATTAAAATCACCCACTAAGACAACACAATCGAAATCAATGCATACAATGGACAGTAATTTGGCAATCTCATCAAAAAACGGCATCATATTTTGGTGGCCTGTAAATAGTTAAAAGTATTGTTCGCTGGGGAGTACTCAGCTGAGCAGCGACATATTCGAAGGAGTTGAAATTTCCACAGGACATTTTCTTGCATTATAAAGTCTCTTTATATAAAATGTCGACTCCACCTCCTTTTCTGTGTATTCTGGCTTCATTTATAAAAATAAAACCGGGAGGTGCTGATTCAATCAAAACTGTGTCACTATTATTTACACTTAACCATGTTTCTGTTAAAAAGATAAAGTCAAGATTGTGCTTAATAATAAAATCATTGATTAAAAATGACTTGCCTACTAGTGATCTAATGTTCAATAATGCCATACTTGTATTAAAAGCATGATTTGCAACAGTTGGTAGAGTTGGTAGAGGTGTGTAGTCCACCGACGGCAGATTGTCCACACATACTCTAACGCCCCTGTTCCTCCTCTCTCGGGCATAGTGCAGCTGGAACGCCGGGCAAACTCGGTCAGGGACGGCTAGTTGACGCGACAGGTCTGGGAAGAGTAGGTGTGAGGTGCCCCGGGGAGCCAGCCGGAGGAATGACAGCCCCACATCGGGAGTAGCCGGCAGCCAGAGTGGAGGTGAAGGGTCTGGGTAAACCAACCGGAGGCACGACGGTCTCGCAGCGGGACCAGGAAGCGCTAACAGCCATGGTGCAGGAGATGTGCATGCCGAGATCGAGCCGGAGTGAGAGCGGGCGAGTCTTCTCGTCCTCACCGAGCCACCTCCCCGTTTTCCCCGTCTCCTGGTTCGCCTGCGCCTGTGGGGACAGCCGCAGCACGCATTCATGGCTCCCTCAGGAAATCTCCGATGCACGGCACGATGGAAAGTCCTCGCCCCGGGGCCTCGAGAGCACGCCACCGAGGCACCAATGTCCAGAAGTGCCTGGCTTCTTCCACCAATGTCCAGCATTGTCTGACAGTCGTAGGAAATAAATGACTGTGCACTATGCACACACAGCGACACGAACAGAGACAGAGACAGAACAAACACAAGTGGCAGTGAGCAGAGACGGCGAGCAGCCGGGAACAGGTGAGGCGCGGCCATAACGCCTGGGTGATCTTGTTGGGATGGCAGCAGGACGCCAGCTGTGACACTTTCTATCCATAGGCAGATTCCTCCCAATCCTGGATCAGTCCAATCAGCGTTGTGATAATCCGCAAACTTGAGAAGCTTCACAGTGGAGTCACTGGAGGTGCAGTCATTGGTGTAGAGAGGGGAGAGTACACAGCCTTGCGGTGCTCATATGCTAAGGGTTTGCGGGTCCGAGATGTACTTTCCCAGCCTCACATGCTGCTTTCTGTCTGTCAGGTAGCTGGTGATCCACCGACAGAGGGGTTCAGGCACAGTCAACTCAGAAAGTTTGGAGTGTAATAGCTCTGGCAAAATGGTATTGAATGCAGAACTAAAATCAACAAACAAAATCCTCGCATAGGTCCCCTGGCGGACTAGGTGCTGGGGGTTGAAGTGAAGGCCCAGGTTGAATGCGTCATCTATTGGCCCACTATGCAAACTGCAGAAGTTTGTGATATTTTTCAGCTTGGCCAGCAAGTCTTTCAAGGGTCTTCATGACTACAGAGGTCAGTGCGACAGGCCTGTAGTCATTAAGACCATTAATCCTTCCCTTTTTGGGTAAAGGGACAATAGTGGAGACTTTGAAACAGGCAGAGACAGTACAGGTTTGCAGGGACTGGTTGAAAATGTGTGTAGTTATTCAGCACAGTGTAGTGCCAGTTATTCGGCACAGAGCATGAGTGTAGAGGGGGAAACAATGTCCAGTCCTGGAGATTTCTGGCTTTTCTGTCTTCTGAACAGCCTCTCTGATGGAGAAGTGATGTTGTGCAGCACGGTGGGGATGGGTAATTGGGTGTAAAGTGGTAATTGGAGAGGGGTGGTGTAAAATGACTTACTGCACACACAAGTCTTTTACTGTAACTGTTTATTAAACTAACTCTTTTGCACTATGCTGTAGCTGTCCGTGGTCATCACTGGAGCTAGAGAGCGAGCTAGAGGTGGGGACACTACAGTTATACTGGAGACAATGGGGAGTGGTTAGTAATACGGGAGGTCACTATGGTTAAAGGAACATGCACTGATCTACATCCTTCCTCTTAGAAACAAAAGCATGGCAGGTACTATACAGAGTGACCACGGCTCATACGCTACGAACACCAACCGCACCGGCAACAGTACAACACTATGCGAGCTCCCCGTAGCGGACAGGCGGCTTGACCAGCCGGCCAGAGCGGGTGCGTAAGCCGCCCTCCTCCTCATCGGCGGGAACAGAAGGGACAGCAGCTGGGGGATCGGCAGGAGAGGCGGGCGGAGGAGAACGCGGGGCTCCGGATGGAGAAACAGGCTTGGCAGGCGAGGTAGGTTTGACGGGCGATGCCGGCTTGACAGGCGAGGCAGGGGAGCGGGCGGACAGTTGTGAGGGTAGGGTGCGCGGCATGCGAGGTGTTGTCGGGGCGTGAGGGGCAACGGGAGTTCGAGAAGAAATGGGGGGGTGGGAAGGATCCGCAGGAGGCGGAGCGGGCTCATTCACAAGCAGAAGGTGCTGGCGGGAGCGACGGTAGATAGCCCCCTCATAGTCGACGAAGTAGGAGCGCGGAGAACCGGCGTCGCCGACTACGACGGCCAGGCGGTAGTGGCCAGAGGGGGACTGCATTCGGACAACCTGCCCCGGGAACAGACGTGGAAGGGGCCGGGCGGATCTGTCGAAGGAGCGCTTCTGGATCACCTGTTTTTTGACAATGCGCTCAGTGACAGTGGCAGGATTTTGTACAGGGGGCTTGAGGGACTGCTGGGAGACTGGCAGGGGAGGTCTGGTGGTGCGTGACATAAGGCGCTGGGCAGGGGAACCGAGCGCGGGGTCGCGGGAAATGTTGCGGAGGTTAAGCAGGGCAAGGTGGAAATCAGCACGGAACAGGCGGCAGTGTTCCAGCAGCTCCTTGGCGCTACGTACGGCCCGCTCAGCAAGTCCGTTGCTTTGAGGATACTCGGGGCTGCTGGTAATGTGGTGAAAGTTCCAACGGGCAGCAAAGGTTTTAAACTCGTCGCTGGAGAATTGGCTGCCGTTGTCGGACCGGAGGGTCACCGGGGAGCCGAAGGTGGAGAAGTGGCGGCGAAGCTTCCCGATGACAGCGGCAGAGGTGATGGAGGTCAGCTGGTCGACTTCGAACCAGCTGGAATAGAAGTCCACCAGGACCAGGAAGTGCTTTCCGCGCCACTCAAAGAGGTCGGTGGCAACGGCCATCCATGGGAGCTCGGGAGCCGGCGGCTGCAGGAGAGGCTGGCGCTGCTGATGGGGGTGCAGGGTGTTGCAGGCAGCGCAGGCGGAGACCCTGTCACGGATGTCCTGAGCCATACCTGGCCAGTAGAATTGGCTCTGTGCATGGGATAAAGTAGCTTCCACCCCAGGGTGGCCGCTGTGAGCAGTCTGGAAGTAATGATCCCGCAGTACGGCAGGCACCACGACTTTGTGACCCTTTACCACCACGCCGGCATGCAGCACCAGTTCATCTCGAACCAGGAAATAAGGTGCAGCGCCAGCAGGCAGTTCGGAGCGACGGTCAGGCCAACCATGGCGGATAACGTCCGCAAGTTGTTGCAGGGCAGGATCATCAGCAGTGTGTTGCACCAGGGACTGCATCTGCTGTGAAGGAACAATGTTGACGTTTAGTACCAGAAGGTCGGAGGATTCGTACGGGTGGCGGACAACGGAAGGCAGCGGAGCACGAGACAGGGTGTCAGCTACAAACATGTCTTTGCCCTTACGGTAGACGATCTGGAACGTGAAACGCTGGAGCTGCAGCATCATGCGCTGCAACCGGGAAGAAGCAACATGGATAGGTTTATTCAGGATTGTCACCAACGGCTGGTGGTCAGTCTCGATGGTGAAAGAGTTGCCGAGGATGTAGTCTTTAAACTTGGAGCAAGCGAAGACCACGGCAAGCAGTTCTTTTTCAATCTGGGCGTAGCGCTGCTCGGCAGGGGTCATGGTGCGAGAAGCGTAGGAGACGGGCAGCTGAAGGCCGTCGTAGAGCTGCAGACAAGCGGCACCGAGACCAAACTTGGAGGCATCGCAAGTGAGGATAATGGGTCGGTGCAGGTCGAAAAATTTCAAAGTCGGGGTAGCGGCAAGCTTCAACTTCAGAGTCACGAAAGCCGACTGATGGTGCGGGAGCCAGACCCACGCGGAGTCCTTTTTGATTAGTTCCCGCAGGGGGGCACTCAGTTCACTGAGGTCGGGTATGAACTTACCCAGGTAATTGACCATGCCCAGGAAGCGCTGCAGGCCAGGGACGTCGGTAGGAGCGGGCATATCTGT
Source organism: Leucoraja erinaceus (assembly GCF_028641065.1). Lineage (NCBI taxonomy): Eukaryota > Metazoa > Chordata > Chondrichthyes > Rajiformes > Rajidae > Leucoraja > Leucoraja erinaceus. The sequence continues at coordinate 52,321,400 of NC_073380.1, read as the reverse complement.
GACCGCTGACGTTTTCTGGGGGTCGGGCTTGAGACCCCCTGCCGTGAAGACATGGCCAACGTAAGTGACTTCCGGGACCCGGAATCGACATTTCTTCGGGTTAAGCTTGAGGTTTATCACCCGCGCCCTGTCCAGGACTTTGCGGAGGTTCAGGTCGTGCTCAGCAACGTCCCTCCCGTACACCAGAATGTCATCCACGATGATGGCGCACGGTAAACCGGCAAACAGCTGCTCCATGGTGCGCTGGAAAACCTCGCTGGCAGAGTTGATCCCAAACGGCATGCGGAGGAAACGGAACCGGCTGAAGGGAGTGCTGAAGGTAGTGAGGAATGAGGAGCGTTCGTCCAGAGGAATCGGCCAGAAGGAGCTCTTGGCATCTAGGACTGAAAAGACAGTTGCAGGGCCGACCTGTGCAGCAACGTCCTCCACCGTCCGCATGGGGTAGTGGGGGCGCTTGATGGCAAGGTTGAGGTCCTTGGGGTTGATGCAGATCCGGATCTCGCTTTTGTCCTTCTTGGCGGCGACGACCATGGTGGAGACCCACCTGGTGGGAGCGCTCACCTCCTTGAGGATGCCCATGGTCACCATATCGCGCAAAGTAGACTCCACGCGGCCCTTCATGGCAAAGGAGACGCGGTGTGCCGGCCGAATCACCGGGTCGACGTTCGGGTCGACAACAATGTTATAGTCGCAGGGCAGCTTGCCCAGAACGTCATCAAAGCGGTCGGGGTACTCGGTCAGTGGGTCCATGGGGGCCTGCACCAGGTGAATGCTGTGGTGGAATGAGACTAGCCCCAGGTCCTGACACGCACGGGCGCCCAGCAGGGTGACGTTGTCAGAGTCCAGCAGGTGGAAAGTGAGGGGCCGAGAGGCCTCTAGAACTGTACAGATAAGAGTTGCCTTTCCCACGGGAACCAGGACTCCCCCCCCCCGTAGGCATGGAGGCAGGTGTCGCCAGGAAGAACTTTCTCACCAGATCTGATCTGCTTGAAAAGGCTTATTGACATAACATTGGCGAAAGCGCCAGTATCGACCTTGGCTGAAAAGGAATGGCCATTCACAGTAACATGCACAGAGGGATCCATAATCAGAGCAGGTGCACCCAAGAGTGAAAAAATTGTTGGATCTTCATGTGAGGGGAGTGCATCAGAGTCTGGGAGCTCCTCCAGCTCGTACTGAGGAAGCAGAGCGCTATCAGGGAGTGCAAGGTTGTTTAGATCGGCGAGGTTGTTTAGACTCCTTCTCGGAGCAGGGACGGGCTTCCCACGGGAACGGCAGGCGGCAGAAAAGTGGTTGAGTTTGCCACAGGAAAGACAGGTCTTGCCCTGTGCGGGGCAAACGTTGGAGGGATGTGCTGTAAAATAACAGTTAGGGCAGCATCGCGGGACAGTCGAGGTGGCGACCTTTATGGGGAGAGCCGCGGGGTTTCGTCGTGTAGTCAGGCGACCGGCTTGACCGGTGAAGTTAATGTCCTGGGGAGCCTGTCTGGACACGGAACCAACGACTTCGGACATGCGGGCAGCATACATAGCATCCCGCAGAGTCAGATCGGGTTTCACTAGGAGCTGCTCACGCAGTCTATCGTTGCGGAGACCATTAACCAGGACGTCCCTAATTAATTCGTCAGGGGTGATTGTGTCAAGGCGGCAGTGCTGAGCCAGGTGATGCAAGGCGGCAATATAAGTGCCGACAGGCTCGCCTGGCTCAGCGCTGCCGCCTTGACAGCAGGAGTGGCATCAGGATGGGCAATGGCAATGTAGTGTTCGAAATCGCGCTGGTACACGGTCCAGCGATGGACAATGTCCGTGTCGAAAACCAACGTGTCTGGTCGACGACAGGAGTGGGACATGATAAAACGAACGGAGGGAAGGACTAGGAGAAAGAAATGATAAAACAAAAACCGATAAACAGGAGACGCAGGTCTCCCACTTCTGACACCATGTAAAATGACTTACTGCACACACAAGTCTTTTACTGTAACTGTTTATTAAACTAACTCTTTTGCACTATGCTGTAGCTGTCCGTGGTCATCACTGGAGCTAGGGAGCGAGCTAGAGGTGGGGACACTACAATTATACTGGAGACAATGGGGAGTGGTTAGTAATACGGGAGGTCACTATGGTTAAAGAAACATGCACTGATCTTTTCAGACTGGAGTTTTGCTTTAAATATGTGTGAAGTGGTGAATTGGGAGGAGTGGATGTAGAAGGGTCCAGTCTTTGCAGACTGAGGTCCGGCTGTGAGTGGGTGTGAAGTGTTGGTTGGGGTGTTAAGGTGTCCAGTCTTTTCAGACTGGAGTCTTGCTTTTAGGTGTGAAGTGGTGATTGGGGAGGAGTGGGTGTAGAAGGGTCCAGTCTTTGCAGACTGGGATCAGGCTGTGTTTGTTGGGGAGGGGGGGAGGGGCTACCAGGGTTACGTTTCTAATTGTCAAACCTGCAGTAGAACTCATTCAGACAGCCAGTAGGATCATTGGTGCTCCACTCCCTTTCCTGTTGGAGATCTATCAGAAGCGGAGCATCCGCAGAGCCATCTCCATTATTAAGGACCCCATATGACCCATCACACCACATCTTCTCCATTCTGCCATCTGGGAAGAGGTACAGGAGCATCAGCGGCAGAACCAGCAGGATGCTACACAGCTTCTTTCCACAGGCAATAAAACTGGTTAACGGACAGTGTCCCCTCCCCATACATCATACACCAACACATCTAACCTCGCCCCTACTTTGACAACAGGTATTCGCCCACACCTGTCAAAGCAAAGCCACTGTTCGGTCTGAATGTCTGTTTTTAGTTGTTCGGCACGGACTTGTAGGGCCGAGATGGCCTGTTTCCGTGCTGTAATTGTTATATGGTTATATGGTTGTAGTTCAATTTTTAGGCCTATTTTAGATATGTTAATTTAAATTTTAAAGCTGTATGTATTTATTCTGTTTTTATTAACTGCACTGACGGGAACTGATTGAGAAACAATTTTTCGTTTCTTCTGTGTATGTAAGTACTCAGTTAAAATGACATTAAAGTAAATACTGAATACTGAATTCAGGTCGTTGGTCAGCTGACGATTGTCCAACGAGCGGGGGGCTTTCCTCTTGTAGCTGGTGATTTCTTGCATGCCCTTCCAAACTGAAGAAGAGTCACTAGCTGAGAACCTGCTCCTCAATTGATTCCATCTACATTTCGTACTGCCTTGGAAAAACAGCCAACATACTCAAAGACTTGTCCCACCCTGGTCATTCCTTCTTCTCCCCGCTCCCATCCGGCATAAGTTTGAAAGCGTGTATCACCGGACGCAGGAACAGCTTATTCTGCGCCCCACCCCTCCTGTTATCAGGATCTCAACAGTTCTACCATAAGTGAGGGTACTGTCCGATTCACCTCTATCTCATTGAGGACATTGGACTTTAAGTCTGAAGAAAGGCCTCGACCCGAAATGTCACCCATTCCTTCTATCCAGAGATGCTGCCAGTCCTGCTGAGTTACTCCAGCATTTTGCGTCCATCTTCAGTGTAAATCAGGATAGACTCGGCTTGTACTCGCTACAATTTAGAAGATTGAGGGAGGATCTTATAGAAACTTACAAAATTCTTAAGGGGTTGGACAGGCTAGATGCAGAAAGATTGTTCCCGATGTTGAGGAAGTCCAGAACAAGGGGTCACAGTTTAAGGATAAGGGGGAAATCTTTTAGGACCGAGATGAGGAAAACATTTTTCACACAGAGAGTGGTGAATCTCTGGAATTTTACTTCGGAGTCACGTGAGTGACTACGTGAAGAACCCCGCCAGGATGCATGTGTGTCATATCGCTACACGCATTGCAACGAGTCACAGCAGGGAGAACAACGTTCCCCTTAGCGGCAGAATTTAAAAGCCGGGAACAGCAGGTAAGGAGACTCTGCGTTCTTTCCACTTACTATTATCACAGGTGGAGGCATGGACAGATCCAAGAGAAACAAGAAGGCTGCGAAAAAACTGGCGGTGGAGAACCGTGGAGTTGCGGGCAGCCAGCAGCGGCCAATGGCACACCAATCTCCCGTAATGGGAACAGCTGTGCCCGACTTCGCCCTCGCACCGGCCAAATCAACATCGCGGCCGGGCGGTAAAGCGAAGCAAAAAACTGACAGAGTCGTTGACTCCGATGAGTCCGACTTTGAACAGCAGCGAGCGGCCAGTGCCCGTGAGCATTGGGGCCGGTTGTAGCGGCTTGAGGAACAGGAGCAGCTGCGAGCGGCCAGTGCCCGAGAGCATTGGAGCCGGTTGGAGCGGCTGATGGA